>NC_041395.2:180357098-180957098 GCF_900747795.2 Erpetoichthys calabaricus
CCTTCCTGGCTTCTAACAAAGGTTAACTCTTAAGAATTGGTCTGGCTGGTGGAGCTCTGGACTTAGAGGTTCAAATGAGACACCGCCATTTGTGGTTGTCAGGTTTTTATAGTTTTCTGATCAGAAGGGGCAGGGTTAGGGTGTCTTCTCAGTGCTTTGGGGAAGAAAAGAGACAATACAGTTAGCAACAGCTCCCCCTCTCACCCTGGAGGGGTATTGCATACCTTGGATGAGCACAGAAGGTGCTGGTTGAATTTTCCTTGAGATTGTGTTTGGCCAGAAAGGTACATATACAGAGTATAGACTGAAAGGCCTCCAAGAAACCCAAAAATTTCATTGCTGAATTCACAGGTAACTCTTGCAAAAGTTTGGTATCAAAATGCATGCTTCTACAATCAGAAAGAGATTGCACAATTTTGACATGCATGCAAGGAATATTAGAGCAAGAATATAGTTTGCCTTTGAAAATAAAGGCAAATACCAGACCTTTGGAACAATGTGCTCTGGACAGATGAATCAATGAGTTATCTGGCCACAGTAACGGCAGACATATTTGCCACAAACTGAACACAGCATTTCAGAAGAAGAGCCTCATACCAACTATGAAGCATGATGGTAGAAATATTATGGTTTGCTTGCTTGCCTCGGGGCTTGGGCAACTTGCAGTCATTGAGTTAACTATAAATCCTGCATCATATCAAGGCTGCGGTGGGCTGGCACCCTGCCCAGGGTTTATTTCTGCCTTGCACCCTGTGTTGGCTGGGATTGGATCCTGAAGACCCCCGTGACCCTGTAGTTAGGATATAGCGGGTTGGATAATGGATGGATGGATGGATCATATCAAGGTGTGCTTAAAGATAATCTGAGATCGTCTCTCCAAAGTAAAAGTTGAACCAGAAAAATGGACCTTCCAACATGATAATAATCTGAAGCACACTACCAAATCCATCAAGGAGTGGTTCACAAAGAGGAAATGGAGGGTTATGGACTTGCTAAGCCAAAGCCTGATTTGAATCTCATTGAATTGTTTTTGGGAAATTGAAATAGGCAATACATACAAAAAAAAAACCCACAAACATTTTGTGACTCAAAGAATATTTCATAGAGAGGTGGTCAAAAATTTAAAGTCAATGTCAGATACTAATAGGCAGTTATACAAAATGCCTACAAGAAGTAATTTCTGCTTAAAGGGGCAATGCCAGCTTCTGAGGCAAAGGGTGCATGTATTTTTTCCCTAGTAGAATATTAAATCTGTTAATATTTTTGTTAAATAAGGACAATTTGCCTATTCAATAATTTGTTTTATTTATGTATATCACTTATCTGTAGATCCTGAAGATCTAATGTTTGCTTGTTCAAATATGTTAAAAACAATTCGACAAGTTCCATGAGGTACACTAAACTTTTTCACATGATTATGTGTGTGTGTGTGTGTATTTATGCTATATACAGTGCATCCAGAAAGTATTCACAGCGCATCACTTTTTCCACATTTTGTTATGTTACAGCCTTATTCCAAAATGGATTAAATTCATTTTTTTCCTCAGAATTCTACACACAACACCCCATAATGACAATGTGAAAAAAGCTTACTTGAGTTTTTTGTAAATTTATTAAAAATAAAAAACTGAGAAATCACATGTACATAAGTATTTCACAGCCTTTGCTCAATACTTTGTCGATGCACCTTTGGCAGCCATTACAGCCTCAAGTCTTTTTTGAATATGATGCCACAAGCTTGGCACACCTTATCCTTGGCCAGTTTCGCCCATTCCTCTTTGCAGCACCTCTCAAGCTCCATCAGGTTGGATGGGAAGCGTCGGTGCACAGCCATTTTAAGATCTCTCCAGAGATGTTCAATCGGATTCAAGTCTGGGCTCTTGCTGGACCACTTGAGGACATTCACAGAGTTGTCCTGAAGCCACCCCTTTGATATCTTGGCTGCGTGCTTAGGGTCGTTGTCCTGCTGAAAGATGAACTGTCGCCCCAGTCTGAGGTCAAGAGCGCTCTGGAGCAGATTTTCATTCAGGATGTCTCTGTATATTGCTGCAGTCATCTTTCCCTTTATCTTGACTAGTCTCCCAGTCTCTGCCGCTGAAAAACATCCCCACAGCATGATGTTGCCACCACCATGCTTCACTGTAGGGATGGTATTGGCCTGGTGATGAGCGGTGCCTGGTTTCCTCCAAATGTGATGTCTGGCATTCACACCAAAGAGTTCAATCTTGTCTCATCAGAACAGAGAATTTTCTTTCTCATGGTCTGAGAGTCCTTCAGGTGCCTTTTGGCAAACTCCAGGCGGGCTGCCATGTGTCTTTTACTAAGGAGTGGCTTCTGTCTGGCCACTCTACCATACAGGCCTGATTGGTGGATTGCTGCAGAGATGGTTGTCCTTCTGGAAGGTTCTCCTCTCTCCAAAGAGGACCTCTGGAGCTCTGACAGAGTGACCATTGGGTTCTTGGTCACCTCCCTGACTAAGGTCCTTCTCCCCCGATCGCTCAGTTTAGATGGCCGGCTAGCTCTAGGAAGAGTCCTGGTGGTTTCGAACTTCTTCCACTTACGGATGATGGAGGCCACTGTGCTCATTGGGACCTTCAAAGCAGCAGAAATTTTTCTGTAACCTTCCCCAGATATGTGCCTCGAGATAATCCTGTCTCGGAGGTCTACAGACAATTCCTTTGACTTCATGCTTGGTTTGTGCTCTGACATGAACTGTCAACTGTGGGACCTTATATAGACAGGTGTGTGCCTTTCCAAATCATGTCCAATCACTGAATTTACCACAGGTGGACTCCGATTAAGCTGCAGAAACATCTCAAGGATGATCAGGGGAAATGGGATGCACCAAAGCTCAATTTTGAGCTTCATGGCAAAGGCTGTGAATACTTATGTACATGTGCTTTCTCAGTTTTTTTATTTTTAATAAATTTGCAAAAATCTCAAGTAAACTTTTTTCACGTTGTCATTATGGGGTGTTGTGTGTAGAATTCTGAGGGAAAAAATGAATTTAATCCATTTTGGAATAAGGCTGTAACATAACAAAATGTGGAAAAAGTGATGCGCTGTGAAAACTTTCCGGATGCACTTTATAGGGAAATTCAATTGCAAAATCATTACATACAACAAAATGAACTGCAGCAATGTTATATAATCCAATAGTCTACCAGCATTTTAGTACTTCTAAGTTATCATGTCATCATAGTCATATATTAAAATGAAGGCACATGTACAGACTGACAAGTCATGTTTAGGGATGTCTAAGATATGTGAATGTGATACCAATTGTTTAGGAAGGGAAAGTAAAAATAAGAGGGGGAAAAAGCAACAATTGATGATTGTTCTTAATTACTGAGTTAGCATGTTTCCTCTTGTGACGGCAGTAAATGCACAACTAGATGAGCAAGCAAGTTTGCTTTCAAAAAAATTGTAAACTGTTCTCAAAGGGACAAAAGGATGTTGATGATGATGATGACACGAGGGTTTCAGTTTGTCCCTTGTTACCTTTCATTTTTCTAAACGTCTGCTCTGGTATTTTTTTTTTTCCATTAGAACTTTGTAAAATGTGTTCTTGTGAAGATGTATCTGTCATATATATATATTTTTATAACAATGCAGCTTTTGAGAGAGTGTGATTAATTGTTGTGGGAATTTTTGTTTGTACTATATGTTTGTACCAAATGCTCTATGCAACTTTAACTATGTAACCGGGGATTTCCAAGGGGAATCACTAGCTTCACAGTTTCATCAGTATGGTCAAGGGCTCACTATGTTCTACATTTGAAAGGTGGCAAAAGAAAACTATACCCTTTGAATGCTAATGCATTGTACGTAGAAGGCCTTTCAGTCTATACTCTGTATATGTACTTTCCAGCCAACCACTATCTGAAGCAAAATTCAACCAGGGGTGGGCTCATACAGTTTTCTTAAATCTACTAGAATGTGAACTACTGTAATTGGTACTAGGTGAGAAATCTGCCAAATTCACAAGCTGATCCTCACTAGTGCCTTTAAATCACTGGAGCGGGCACTTTCTCTGGTGGCAATTTATTTCTGAAGAAAGAGTTTTGTTTTACTGATCTTTTTTTTTTTTAATTGCTTCCCATCATATTGTGTACAATCTGTCTGGCCTGCTTTGATAGGCCTTTTTTTTGCTTTCCAAGCTGTTTTCCACTGTCATGAATTGTGTTGGATTTTTTGGCATGTTGCAAAGGTTAATTTACAAGAATCTGAACGAAATGCATTACATAAGAGCATACAAATAAGTTTTGGCAGGAAAAAGATTTTTTCATAGCATAGCATAGCAGAGCTCATCAATGCTTACTGAAGTATTACTTCCAAAGAACTGTGAGCTGAGATGTAATGATCACTAGGGTGCTGTTTTCATCCACACTGCCAGGCAACGGGTGCCATCTATTTACATTTCTCTGAATAATAAAGCGATGTTTAAAATCGTCCCATAACAAATTGAAAATTGGGCCCCAGGGTCCTCATTTAGGGATTGATTTGTGGTAACAGCTGGCATGAAAAACGTTCTTTCTGAGACTTGATTTGCTTTGCCTTTCCTTCTTCATTGTTTTCTTCAGCCCTGAAATCATTGTCCATGTTTCCTGGGAGTTCCTGTGACGTGGAGACCAAGCATTCACATTGTGCTCATTTTGTGAGCACTGGGGCAAACTTGTATCCAGGGCCGTGAATTCTTGGATGTAGTTAATACAAGTCTGTATTATGAAAATATTCTTTTACATTGTTTCATTTTTGCAGGTTATACAAATGTTCAATCAAATCAATACAGCAGATAGTGGTTCATTTATACCTCCTAAATCATGTCAAGCTTTGAAAATGGAAAGCATTACACAAATGTTCTTGATACCTTTATCTAAGAATTAAATAAAATGGTGGCATTGTAACTTTTTTATTACTGCCCTATAATTGGTGCTCATAAGTTGAGGTGTATGACTGATTGACCCTATGATGAACTTACACCCCATTGCTGACTCGTTTGTACTTTTGTGAAAAATTTGTTTGTGAATTTGTGATTTTCCCCTTGGGATTAATAAAGTATCTATCTATCTATCTATCTATCTATCTATCTATCTATCTATCTATCTATCTATCTATCTATCTATCTATCTATCTATCTATCTATCTATCTATCTATCTATCTATCTATCTATCTATCTATCTATCTATCTATCTATCTATCTATCTATCTACCTACCTAGGCCAGACAAAGTTCTAGTCTCCCCTTACATGGAGCTAGATTAGGTGGATTTGTAAATGTATGTTATCTAGCACACTCAGTAAGATTTGTACTGCATCCTGGGACTCAAACAGTATGGTATAGCCTAGCTGTAGTTTGTGTTTAATGAAAAAAAAAATTAATATTTACTACTGTTTAGGAGCTGAGAGCCTGAGGAATAGCCTGACCCGATATTTAAAAGAGACTGACACCCAGGAGAACATGTTAAAAAAATTTGTATTGAACAGCAGTAAAATCCTCCACTGCAAAGGCTCCGGCTACAGGTTCTACCTAAAACACCACCCGCCAATTCCTCCAATGTTCCACTGGAGCTTCAGGGAGAAAGCAATAGAAACTGAACAAAAGGCTTGATGCTGAGAGAAAAATACAAAAC
The DNA here is from genome assembly GCF_900747795.2 of Erpetoichthys calabaricus. Lineage (NCBI taxonomy): Eukaryota > Metazoa > Chordata > Cladistia > Polypteriformes > Polypteridae > Erpetoichthys > Erpetoichthys calabaricus. The sequence goes on from NC_041395.2 coordinate 180,362,732, forward strand.
TAAAATTGCTATTAGATGGTAGATGGCACTCAGTTTTGTTTTAACTCTCTTTTGCTACTACCTCCATTCAGGATCTCAGTTGCGCAGGGTAGCTGAAGCTTAATTATTAGTTTGCATATTGTAATGACAGAAGAAACAGACACACACACACATGCACGGACCACTGCAGCTACTTGCCCCATGTGTGTGAAAAGTGTTTCTGTCTACAATGATCTCTTTCTCTCATTTTGACTATTGCATTACTATATGGCATAACAACAGAATTGTGGTCTATGGGTATACAATGTGTTAAAACATTGAGGATATATTCCAGGATGGTAGACTTCCATTTCCAATTGGACTGTAACGTTAACTTTAGTTATTTGTTTAGATGTGCAGTCAGAAGGTAGATACTGTGCGGCCTTCTTTTTCTTACCGAGTCAAGTTTGAGTACTGAAATCTGCATCTCTTGTGGCTCTTTGTTATCAACTCTCTTAAAGGCTGTCTTTTCCACCTCCTTTTGATAATGTGACACATAGTGTACTTCAAATGTATATCTTGCAATTCATATTTACATTAATATAACTGCCATTCTTTCAATCTTACAACTTCTGCACTATCATCGTATCTGAACAACAGAGAGTACACAGAGACGTGCAACAACGTATCATTCACAATCTCCACTAGTACACTGCTGTCTTCGATTGCCAATATATAATCTGATGTTACAGAAAGGTTTTTCCCTTGCATCAGGTTAAGTTTATTTTTAGCTAACTGTCCCCTGCAGCTCCACCCACGCAGTAGTAAAACAGGACAAACTTTAAAAATCAAAAAAAAAAAATTTTAAATGTAATTTGTATTGAGAAGAATTTATATTGATAGCTTTCCTATCCGAGTGACTCTTCATATAAAATAATTTTGGTTTTGCTATCATAATGCATGCTCTTCAGACGTCTCATGTTCCCTGTGAGAAGCATTCCACTCTTGATTAGCCCTGAGGCATGATGCACTCTCTTCAGCTGACTTGTACTCTCGCTGAGATGTGTGCCATTGTTGATCCAGTCTGATGTGAGCAGATTGCTCTTGTGAGGTTTCTTTTTCTAGATAAACGCTTTCTCTTTGCATCAGCAGTGGAACATCCAAAGGAAAAACATTGACGTCGGGGCATATATATTTTTTTTTTTGATAAGTGAATAGGTATCAATGTAGCTGTTATCTTTATTTGTTATCAAAAATGTAAAAAATTGGCAAGGTATCTCTGGCCAAGCAGAAGGTAGGTACACTCCAACGGCAAATGTTGGCACTGTATCTGATTGTGTTCAGCTCTGATGGGAGAGCATCCCCCGCATGGGGAGAAAAGCATGTGGTCGTGATATCTCTGCCAATCAGCAGCTACCCTCTAAAACCCACGTAGCTCTGATCTCTCTCTTTCACTCTCTCAAAAATGTCAAACGTTACTCCTTAACAATCTGTAGATGATAATGTCTGCTGAACAAATGGGTATCACTAGCTAAGCAGAGGCAAGCAAATGCTAACATGTGGCAAGAGGTAGACAGACTCAAATGGATGCTGGTGCATAAGTGAGGAGGACCCCGCCTGGCTCTCCACTCCTTAGGACTCACTTTCCCCTCCCCTAGGCCTGCAGTCTCTCTGTTGGATTTGCACAAATAAATTGCTACCGCAAATGAACTATGTGAATTTCCCATTGGGATTAATAAAGTATCTATCTATCTATCTATCTATCTATCTATCTATCTATCTATCTATCTATCTATCTATCTATCTATCTATCTATCTATCTATCTATCTATCTATCTATCTATCTATCTATCTATCTATCTATCTATCTATCTATCTATCTATCTATCTATCTTTTTCAGTTCAAAATCCCCAACCCCAATTTGAGCCCTACATTCATGAAGTGTTGGATTGGTTCAGAAATGTGAAACTCTGTGAGCTTGGTCCCACCAGTTTAAAGCAAAATTCACTCATGGTTGTCTCCAAATGTTTGTATATTTATTACACTTCTGGCTCAGCGAGACTTGCTGAGGAGTAACTCATAGATCCAGGGCCCAAGGTTTAATTTCTGGTCCAGTCACTGTCCCTGTGCATTATGTACACATCAAGTGTACTTCTTCTGGCACTTCCAGTTAAGTTCTGTTTAGCAAACTTTTGTAACCCTAAGATGAAAATCCTAATGCTGCTGTTGCTGCAGGAAACAGGAAGCCAGTGTGACAGGAAGTAGGAAGTGAGTGCAGCAGCAGTAAGCTTGGTGTGTTTGTTACCTGTGTTTGTTCTCTCAAGGAATCCTTCACCATCCTGCTTAGTTAGCCCTTGTGAAGGCATTCCCTGTAAGTTCTCCCCTTTTTCTAGTTATATTTCTTTTACTTAAGTAACTTTCAGTCAGGAAATATTAAAGTAAATGTTATGTTTCAACAAGTAAATTTACAGAGCTTTCAGCTGTTAAGCTCTTAGTTATAAATGCTGCTGTACTTGCTTTATGATTGTATATGATGCTTATACAAGTACTTATTAGTATTTGTTTGTATTTGGATTTACAGTTTCACACCATTTGTGTAATTTAAACATTCTCAACATCACTTCAGTTCCGGTAATTATTGCATGAAGGCGTTTAGCTTGCCAGATAATTGAACAGGAGTCAAACCAGTACAATACTTGCATGTTTTCTCTTGTACCCCAAAGATCTGCAACATAGGATTTTTGACAATTTTCTGCCACTTTAGAATCCATAAGTGTGAGTGTAAGACTGGTATACTGCTCGGGTTGGTTCCTGTCTTGTGTCAGTAGCACACACACATTTTCACATCTTTTTCATAACTTTTTAACAAGTAAAGCAGGTACAGAAAATGGATGGATAGATACAACAAAACTACAATGGCTGGGGATTAGCACCTTGAACCATAGGCGAGTTTGGCAATATACATATAATATGCTTGATGGGATGTGCTTGCCTTTCTATCAGAAGGAGAGAAGAATTTCTTTTGGTTCATGTGGATATCTACCTGAAGTCCGTCAGAGTCACTGACAGCTAGGAGCAGTGAAATTCAGAAGTTGCATTGTATTGTTTTTTGCAGTCTGTGCTAACTGAATAATCTTTTCACCTATTGATATAATCACCTTAGAATAGGCAATGGAATAATGGAAGAACAAATCTTTTGACGTTTACAGATAAACAGCATTTAATTTGATTTTTTTCAAGAGGTACAAACCAGATTGCGTTGTACTGTGATCTCCACTGCCACTGCTGCCAGAGTCGGTGAACACACACTGAGAGTGGCCATTGAGCAAGCAACAGATGTTTTATGTTAATTTATGTGTGAAACCATTGCTTTGTGTCCTTTTCATAAAATAACCCAGCAGCCGCTCGCTGCCTTTGTCCCCCTGTGCTGCTGTGTCAGCCAGAGACAGCTAATACATGGCAACAGCACACTGCCCACAACAACAGAAGTTTTATGTTAGTTTATGTGAGAAGCTATTGCTTTGTATGCCTTTCAGAAAAGTTTTTTTGGAAAAATATTCAGCCCTGGGAGAAAAAAAAATCAACATTAAGAGAGCCTACCTACTACTATCAAGTCGAAATTACCAGCTATAACACGATGTAATGCGTGCGCAGACTGAGCAGTTAGTGAAAGATGAGTGAGAGGGGAGAACTGTAATACACCTCCAACCAACAGCAAAGCGGTACCACAGACGGAACCAAATGCTTTATACACATAATGAGTTCAAATACCTACAGTACATTCCTACGGTGCAGGCTTATTGAAAATAATTAGTTATGGATCGTGTGCAATGCACAGCCCAATTTTTAGCAAACTAAAATGAGTGAAAACTGCACACATACGTGGGATTTTACAATAGTTTAAAACATGGGCTCCCTCAGAGCTCATTTACCTTTTGGTCATATAATTTACAAGAATGGCATTACCTTTCACTGTTATGAAAATGATATTCAGCTTAATATATCTGTGATGTGTGAGTCACTGTTTTGCACCCCAAAACATGAGGCTGAGTCTCCATACTTTAGCAAAACCAGCTTTATTCAACTTGAAACAGGACCAGCAAGGTTATTTTTTGCAGCAGGATCTACTACTCTCCTATACACACACAGCAAACAACATAGTTGGTGGCAGTGTTAGTGACCAAGTGATACTGTTCCCTGTATTTATAATGTTCCTTGCATCACCCATCAGCGACAAGTGCGTATAGTGTGAACTTGATCGGCTTGTAGTTGTTTCCGCAGCGCTCTGTTGCTGTGCTACGAACCTGTGGTTGCCTCGGCAATGGACAAGCAGTCCTCCATTGGGGGAGTCCTAAAAGTGTTCACAAACCTCACAATATCTGTTAAGCCACATGAAGTGTCTCAATTTTCCTAAATAGGAGCTTACCTGATTAACATTAGACATTGGATGACAGGAGGAGGAGCAGGTTTTGCTTTACTGATAAGAATAGCTGTGCTTTCATGTTTACCTAACCAACCCCTGAAACTTTAGGAGTTAGTGTTGGGTACTGACTCAGGATATGACATTTGTGGTGGGGGTGAGGGGTTGCAAACTGCCGCTTCTAACATAGCCTGGTAGGGGGACAGCATGACTTTGATGAGTATAGGTAGTTTCTCCCTTCAGGAAGAAATCTTTAGGGAGTTTAATTTATGTCAGGTGGCTGGGAGCATGCACCCAGCTGGTTTGGCAAGGGTGACTTTGTATAGACATTATATGAGTGTATGAGCCAGGCCTATTCAAATGGTGGCCACATGCGGCTCAGAAGCAATTTCCAAGTGGCCCAGCTTGTGGTCCCCCCCAGGGCTCCAGAATGCCACTAAAATGGTTGCAAATCCGACCAAATATAGGCTTTGGCGATTATCATTTCTACTTAGTTTGCCAGTGTCAAATAAAATCATTGAAACTTTAAACTGCTTTAACAGATGCAAAAGGCAATTTTTTTATTTTTGAGAGGATGTGCCGTTAACATATGTGTCTGTACGGGCTCCCCCTTGCAAATCACCGAGCTGCATAAAGACCGGTTTATACCTCATGCTGGGTATGAGGGAGTCATAGTGAAAATTACGTCAGGACTTGGAAACGTGCACGGGAAAATATTTCTAAGTACATGCCACTGTTGACGGGTTGGTCATGAATTTCAATGAGAGGCTGGTTACGCTTGTGCCAGAATAATGAACGAAGGGCTGAATATGACACAACCAGTCATCAAAACAAAAGGTAGGAATGAAAAACATTTGAAATTCGTCTGCCCATCATAAAGGTCCCCTGTTATAAAGATATCCGTGCTCCGTGGAATTCAGTTGCCCCATCTGATTAGGCACAGCACACTATGGTGTGACTGTAAACAATCTCCTTGTGTTCACGCATCTTTGCATGCTGTTTCTCTTTTGATTTAACATATACTCCAAAATGCAGGCCTATCCATTAGTAAACATGTACCAGCAGTCGCCTGTCCGCTGTGTCATCACACACAGAAATGTGATGAAATCTGCGCTTTAAGGTTGCAGGTGTATTACTGTTGCTTTACTGAGCTGCTCTGTGATTGATGGCGGACAGTAAACTTTGTTAAAATGGTATCAAAAAATGACACTTCTTTTAGTTGTTAGTTCAGTCGTTTTGGCGTGTGCGCTACAGTATATGTTCTGTTACCAATAAATTCTTCAACAGGAGCTCATCAACAAATAAACATAGAAAATTAAGATTTAGTAAAAAAATAATAGTTCTAATTATAATTAATCATTACTTGACACACAAGAACTCTGTACAAAGACATTTTAAAGACAAATCATTAAAATAAATGTACAAATCCACTTTCATGCCATACGTGGTGCCTTGCTCTTAAAACAATTTCCACAGGAAAGGCATTGTTGTGGAACTCAAATTTAACCTTTGACGTATGAGTGATCAAGACCATGTGAATGAAATAGTTTAAATTCTATGAAAAAATAATCTCTTGTCTGTCATGACCATACCTTTAAATTGGGGGAGGATCTCCTATTTTACAAAGGGAAACAAATGCTATTACTAATATTATGGATGTTTTTGATTTTATGCACTTTGAGATGTGCCTGAGTCAGAAGTGAGGAAAATGTTTATTTTTTTTTTATTTCAAAAGTGGAAAAAGGTATTGCTACTATCTGAGATTCTGTTCAGTTATAGCTTTTATTTTATAATATATATACATTTTTGATGTGCCTGTGTCAGAGAGAAACTGGGAGCGTGCGCTGATTACAGTGCATTGCTGCACCCATGACATGATGAACCACCTGGATTATGACCCGAGTGTGGCGTGAGACCCCTCAGCACCACACTGGAATAGTGTTAGCTTTTTTAAATCCTGCCACCCCCCCCCCCAAGTTTTCCCTGTAAATTGGAGGACTTGCTTGCAGGGCTGGATGCAGATTAGATAGATAGATAGATAGATAGATAGATAGATAGATAGATAGATAGATAGATAGATAGATAGATAGATAGATAGATAGATAGATAGATAGATAGATAGATAGATAGATAGATAGATAGATAGATAGATAGATAGATAGATAGATACTTTATTAATCCCAATGGGAAATTAACATCACACCTAGGACAAAGCAATTGCAGGTTAAGGGCTTTACACAAGGGCCCAGCAAAGAAGAGTCACTTCTGGCGTTTACAGGATCCGAACCGGCAACCTTCCTATTACCGTTGCAGATGTGACCCAATTTAAAAGGAAAACTGTGAATAAACATTACTTGTTTATACAGTAAATACATTCATTTGTTGATATAAAATTTGTCATTACCTGCTGCTTACCGGCAACAGAAAATGTCTGGCCCAGCTAAATTTCTTGGTTTGAAAATGTAGCCCAACTGAATTTGTAATTGAATAGCCCTGCTATAAGTCAACCCTTTCAGGAAGGTCATAAACTGCCTAGCAGAAATTAAGTGGGTCTGGAGGACTGGAATGTGCCTGTTTACAGTTGACCATTATGTCTCTCATTGTTCCAGTTGTTGTGAAACAGTACTGGATGAACTAAAGGAGTTGCCTGCATGCTTTGGTCCAAGAATTAGGATTAAAATTGTATAGGTTGATCATTCTGCCATCCCTCCCCCCCCCTCTCTCTCTCTCTCACCCTCTTACTATTTAAGAGACCACCACCCCTCTCTGGCCATTTCTTCATTTCATGTCTCAGCAGCCATATTGAGACAGGCAGGCTGCCTGCACTTATGCAACTGATGAGCTGACCAGGAAAAATGAAATACCAACTATAAGTTATTGGGCTACCTGAAAGTACACATCTAGCATTTACATGTTGTATGTTTTTGGTTTGCAAAGCCACTTTCTGTTTGATTTTATGGCACTAGTTGTTATAAAATGTATTATCTATAAAGCATAGTTTAAAGTGTAGCTCTTTCTGTTTTGTTCTATTGCCCTATCTTGTTTCCTGAGGACATATGTATAAAAGGTAGTGTTAAAATATGAAGGGTAAAAGTATTGGGTTTAAAACGTTTGTTAAGGTCCATACAATAAACAGTATAAAGGAGAAAAAATATATGGTCACCATGGACATGACATGACAAAACACCCCTCATACCAATGGGCAAAATAAATATTGAAATATTATTTTTGGTAAAAAAAAAGTGAAAGAAATTGTACTAAATAGTATAAAATCAAAAGAACACTAACTAGGCACTAAAAACAATACAAATGTATAAATTATTCACCACTTCTGTTTAACCTAAATGTATATTTTTAGTGAGGTTTGCAATGGTGAAACTGAAGGTGAAACAAAACTGAGTTGTTTCGCTTTTTTTTTATATATATATATAAAATACCTTTAAGGAGTCAGATGCGGTGGCTCGGGCATCTGATCGGGATGCCTCCCTGGTGAGGTGTTTCGGGCACGTCTAATCGGGAGGAGGCCCTGGGGAAGACCCTGGACACACTGGAGGGACTATGTCTTTCAGCTGGCTTGGGAATGCCTTGGGATTCCCCCAGAAGAACTAGTAGAAGTGGCCAGGGAGACGGAGGTCTGGGCATCTCCGCGCAAGCTGCAGCTCCTGCAACCCAATCTCGGATAAGCGGAAGAGGATGGATGGATGTATAAATACCTTAACCATTTAAAAAAATGCATAGGGCCTGTAACACCTTAACATTCCAGAAATTAACAAAATGACAATCAATATATACACAATTCTATATGTGAAAAATAAACAGAAGTAGCAACTACTGACATGAATCTTCAAAATGTGTACCCACTGTTTTGATGCTTGCACTCTCACAGTGCAGTGAAGATGTGCAAATTGCAGTTCTGAGATGTTTGAAACTTTTAAAAGGAAAATATTTCTTACAATTTTTAAAAGCAGTATATACATTAAGCACTTGTCATATGTAACTCTTCTGTAGCGACAGTAGGGAGCAGGTTGAGGAGACCCTGGAGAGGTGGAGATATGCTCTAGAGAGGAGAGGAATGAAGGTCAGTAGGAACAAGACAGAATACATGTGTGTAAATGAGAGGGAGGTCAGTTGAATGGTGAGGATGCAGGGAGTAGAGCTGGTGAAGGTGGATGAGTTTAAATACTTGGGATCAACAGTACAGGGTAATGAGGATTGTGGAAGAGAGGTGAAAAAGAGTCCAGGCAGGGTGGAATGGGTGGAGAAGAGTGTCAGGAATGATTTGTGACAGACAGGTATCAGCAAGAGTGAAAGGGAAGGTCTACAGGACGGTAGTGAGACCAGCTATGTTATATGGGTTGGAGACAGTAGCACTGACCAGAAAGCAGGAGACAGAGCTGGAAGAGTTAAAGATGTTATTTTTTTTTTGTTCTTTATTTCACCTTATACAATTTCTTGTATTAAGAATTTGTTAGTTTTCGCATACCCCTTGGGGTCAGAGCGCAGGCTCAGCCATTGTACAGCGCCCCTGGAGCAATTACAGGTTAAGGGCCTTGCTCAAGGGCCCAGCAGAGTAGGATCTCTTTTGGCAGTGACAGGGATTTGAACCGGCAACCTTCAGGATACCAGCGCAGATCCTTAGCCTCAAAGCCACCACTCCACCCTCCAGCTTTGCACTGGGTGTGACGAGGATGGATAGGATTAGAAATGAGTATATTAGAGGATCAGCTCAAGTTGGACGGCTGGGAAACAAAGTCAGAGAGGCGAGATTACGTTGGTTTGGACATGTTCAAAGGAGAGATGCTGAATATATTGGGAGAAGGATGCTAAGGATAGACCTGCCAGGCAAGTGAAAAAGAGGAAGGCCTAAGAGAAGGTTTATGGATGTGGTGAGAGAGGACATGCAGGTGATGGGTGTAACAGAAGAAGATGCAAAGGACAGAAAGATATGGAAGAAGATGATCCACTGTGGCGACCCCTAGTGAGAGCAACCAAAAAAAGAAGTCATATGCAACTCTTATGGTTCATAAATAACTCATTTTTTTTGTATTATTACATAATGTTAAAGAAAAACTACTCTTGTCAAACAACTGCTTTGTCATCACACCCAACTTGCCTTTCCTAAGGCATTGAATTTTTGCTTTATTATTCTCCCCAAAAGAGATGCCAGCGTCTGTCCTACTCAGCCACAGAGCATAAGGTGGGCTCCAGCCCTGGAAAGTGTGCACAAGTAAGCATACCCACTGCCTTTCTTGCCCAGCCCAGCTAAAGCAGCTAATTAATTCAACATGCTCATCTCCAGGTTGTGGGAGTAAAACCTTTGAACTAGATGTACTGTAAGTCTAACTTAAATTTATTTCATAAAATATTAATGTTATTTTCTGCCCCAGATTTTCTTGCTGTTTCTTATGTGCCCAACAGGGACCATTAGTTCCACAAATAGACCAAGTTCAATGATGGGAATTGCATTGTGGAAACTTTCACCTCAAAGCCAAATCAGTGGCAAATAGTCACAATAACAAAACAAATCAATCACTACACAAATATTTTATACTTAGCTTGTAATAAAGAGTCTTTCAGTATACAAAATCCACCATCATACCTTGCCAGGGGACCCACAGTAGAAGTCAACAGAGACAAACGCAGCATTTAGCTATAGTGGGCACACTGCATTGGCTGTTGTCTGTTCTAGATGCTATTGGATCATGCAGAAGATTGGAGAGTGGAAAGTTACAGAGGGCCATGATTTAAAAGTCTTTGGGTGCGACGTGGGGGCGCTGTGCTCCGTGTTGGTAGCAGCGGTGCTGGGCTCAACCGTGGAGCCAGCAGCTTGCGGAGGGACAGAGGTTGAAGATGTCTGCTTTTTAATAAGCCACCTATGCATAGCCTTTGGTGTTACCAACCAGAAAATAAAAGAAGAATGGAATGTATACGCTGTTTTAATTAAAAATGTGGTCAACAGGTTCAAAACGTGCTGCAAAATGTGCGGCGAAGTGACCTGTGAGCAGCACGGTGCCTGTCTAGTGGAGGAGACACTGATGGATACGTCCCAAATTCAAATGGGCCGATTGGAAAGCAACTCAGTTTTGAAAATCAAATGTTATTCTTCTCCAGAGTTTTCACAGACAGAGCATTTCGCAGGGGGGGCATGGCTTGTGTCTGGGGGGGGCAGTGCTCACCCCCCCCCCCCCCCCCCCCCCCCCCACCGTGGTCATGCCTCTGGTGTGGAGTTTGCATGTTCTCCCAGTATCTGCGTGGGTTTCCTCCCACAGTCCAAAGACATGCAGGGTAGGTGCATTGGCGATCCTAAATTGTGCTTGGGGTGTGTGTGTGTGTGTGTGTGTGCGTGTGTGTGTGTGTGTGTGTGTGTGTGTGTGTGTGTGTGTGTGTGTGTGTGTGTGTGTGCGCGCTCTGTGGTGAGCTGGTGCCCTGCCTGGGATTTGTTCCTGCCTTACGCCCTGTGTTGGCTGGGATTGGCTCCAGCAGACCTCCATGATCCTGTGTTAGGATATAGCGGGTTGGATAATGGATGGATGGATTCCTATATGACTTCAAAGCCTGTGCACAGTGACACACTAAATATTATTGATCTGCCTGCCCGTGCTCCAGTTGGAGAAATGTGGACACAACTGTATTATATCTAAGGGTTGGTTCTATTTTAAGTAACATTTGTTGCTGAAAATCATTTTTTCTTTTGCATAATGGCTTCCATAATGAGTAGACTCACAGGGAAATTGATAAAAGTCTGACTTAGAAATCGCCCCAATTTGGGGTGTTCCTGAGACATGTAATGATTTAGTTCATGAGATAGAAGCACATAATAGACAAGAATAATTGCATCAGATATATAAAATATGTGCTTCAATATGTGAAGTCCAAATATTCATGACTGTAATAGAAATTTGTCTAATTTTTCACAATTTAATAGATATCTATGCAGGGCTAGATTCCTAGTCACGGATCTAAAATTATTAATAATGTCTTCATAATCGCTGACCTTAAAATAGTGTAACACAATACCCCACATACTTATGCCTGGAAATTTCTTACTTTTTTAACCTTCTGACAGTGACCCTTAGAGGGTTAGAACCACCAGTAATGAATAAAATATCAAAAATATTATCATATTTGTGAGCAGCAACCATGAAATAACAAGTCCTTCAGAGCATTTATGCTGAAGACACCTATTGGTTTACTGTTTTGTCATGGGGGTGTAATTTCTTGCACAAAAGAAGGTGCAAACATTGCCTATAGTTAGATTTTCTAGGAGCTATAAAGTTAAAAATGGAGCTGGTGGTCCCAAAAAAGCTTGATGTCTTGCTTAACTACGCATCCAATCAAGTTGTATGGTATATCATATTTAGGGTTTGTCTTGTACTTGTGAGGCAGGAAGTGCCAGTCCAAAAAAAAAGAAAACTGAAGTGATTTCAGTGTTAGCAAAATAATACTGTAAGTTATATCTTTCAGCACACTGCATTAATAGCACATACCAGATGGTAAGGAATACAAAAAATCAAAAAACCTTGATTGAGACACTGAGAGAAGATGAAGTGTTACAGAATGTTTCAACTTAAAAAATTGGAAGGCAAGTCTTCAATGTCCACAACTGCTCCCAAAAAACAAAGAAAGGAAACCCACTTGTAGTTCAGGACTAGTAACATCTTATACCAAGTTAAATGGCATAAAAAATGTTAAAGAAATAGGGGTCAAAATAATATTTAAAAAATCAATAAAAAATTGCTTATACCAATATTGAATAAACAGGGAACAACAAAAACATATGAAGGCAATGTTCGGTTAATACAAATATATTTTGTCACACGTGTCTGCTTGGGAGACAACTTCAGGGCTCATCAAACAGTAACTCCATTCCGAGTCATGGGTTGGCGCTGTCACTTAATACCTCTTTTCTTCCTCCCTCTGCAGAGCAGATGATTGACAGAATGGACATTGATGACACCACTCCCAATTTCTGACCTCCTGAGCCTGCCTCTTCTGTCTCTCAGCCATGAAAACCAGCTCTATCACCATCTTGTAGTTTCTCCATGCACAACTTGTTTCTGAGAAGATGTCTCTGTGTTCAAGTTTTTTTTTTTCTTTCTATAACCTTTTCAATTATGGGGGGTGGTCAACTTTGGGTGACCCAAACCTTTATAATCTCTCATATCAATTTATCAATTCATTAACAAATTATAACTTCTTTGCTCAAGATTTTTTTTACTAAAAATTAAAATGAATTTCGACAAGTATTAGAAAGACATAAACAAAAACAATTATCATCCCTCATTCACTCCTGTTATTTCACGCCAGCTTCCTTTGTTCCCTCTTCGCCAGCCGTGATGTTGCTTGTATATTCCTTGAATGGGGGACAGTCCAATCTTTTCCTTATTCTGAATGGGAGCATGCGATTAAGAAAAGAAAAAAAAAATAACTTGCACTTCTCAAATTATTTATTTTTTAATAATACCACTAAAGTTAATTTGCTCCTTGTAAAAGCAAAAGTAAAATTAATTTCACTGCACAACAAAGTTTTTGCTTCTTGAACACTATTGGGTGTTTCTTGTAGATTTTTGGGTGCTGATCACGAATATATCAAAATTTACACATCATGTACCATGTCAGAGAAATCTTCAGTTTTGTCATGATTTTTTCTTATATTTGTATCCAAACATTTTCGCTCCCGTAAGTGGCTTATCAAACAACGGTTTATGCAGCCTGGGCATATCCAGGCATAGAATCAGGCCAGGTTGGAAGCTGTTCTGTGGAAGTTGACATCCTGGGCATGACTCGGCAGGTCTGAATGAGCTTGATGCTGTCTCAGCATGCTATAAAGGTGGTTTGCATACACCAATCCTAATCATTTGGTTAATATAGATAGTCTGTGTGTATGTATAGTACCAGTATAGTAAAGTATAGTATCTGTACCAATATAACAGCAAGAAAGCCTGATGCTATAGATGTTTTGGTGTCGGACGATATGTCTCGTCAATGTCGTAACAGCCGCGATACATTCTGCTATATCTGTGGCAAATATAACACTTGCATCTCAGATGTTGGATGACTGCTCTTGTGAAGAAAGCTTATCATCTGTATTTCAGCTGCAAAATTGGTGATCAAGACAAGGACTGGGCACCTCACATTTGCTGTGCGACATGTGCTGTCAGTCTGAGAGCCTGGCTCAGAGGCACTCGAAAGACGATGCTGTTTGCTGTTCTGATGATATGGCGAGAACAGAAAGACCATGTAATGGACTGTTACTTCTGTTTGACTAATGTGTCTGGTTTCTCTGCCAAAAACAAGAAGTCAATTGAATATCCTAATCTGCCTTCAGCAATGAGACCCATGTCACATGACAACAGTCTTCCAATTCCGAAACCACCAGAGGATTGGACCTTAGACGAACCAGATGAAGAAACTGCAATGCAGGGTACTGACAGTGACATTGACCTGGATTTTGAACTGTGCTCATCAGGCGATCCACATCTGATAACACAGCCGAGTTGCTGGGTTTAAGACTGCAGGAATGGTGTTTGCTGTCATCAGGTACAAAATTTTCTGTGTTTCGAGGCCGACATCATGATATAACCAAATTTCTTGCACAAGTCGACAGTCTCTGTTTCTGTTGTGACATTGAAGGATTGTTCTCGGCCTTGGGTTGTGATCACAACCCAGAAGAGTGGCGTCTCTTCATTGATTTGTCAATGTTAAGCCTGGAAGCTGTTCTGCTACACAATGGCAATGTTTATCCTTCAGTACCTGTTGGCTATGCAGCACACATGAAAGAAACATATGAGAATATGGAACTGTTGCTGAAGCACGTCCAGTATAGCAGGGACAACTGGAATATCTGTGGAGCTCTTAAAGTCGTTGCTCTGTTACTAGGACTGCAGCTCGGCTATACAAAGTACTGTTGTTTCATCTGTGAATGGGACAGCCATACCGAAGAGTCACACTATTCTCCACAGAACTGGCCACTCCGTAAAAAGTTAGTTCCAGGACAGAAAAATGTGGCACATGAATCGCTTGTCGACACAGCAAAGATATTTTGGCCTCCTCTTCACATAAAACTGGGACTCATGAAGAATTTCGTGAAAGCACTGTACAAGGAAGGCGAAGGTTTTCATTATTTAAGACAGATGTTCCCAAGAATAACTGACAACAAGATCAAAGAGGGCATTTTTAGAGGGTAGTGGTCTCCATTAATATGAAACTGGTGGGAAGCCATCTTATAAGATATATGTAATGTAAGACATTTGTAACTTTAGCTATTTTTCTCTGAATTCTATAGCAGTAGCACTTTGAGTCAGCTAAGGTTGAGAAGAGCGGCATGGTGATGCAGTGGTTAGCTTCAGTTTCCTGTGACACTATTGATGCAGAGTTTCCACATTCTCTCTTTCTTTGCATGCTTTTCCTCCCACATCTCAAAAAAGTACCACCTCTATACAGGCCCAGTAATATTGAGAGGTGCTTGTGACAAACTGCTTCTGCTTCCAGGGTTGCTTCCCACCTCATACTGGATGTTGGCCAGTTAGATTTTGTCTCCTCGTGACTAAGACATTTATAAATGTATGGACAAAATTAAGCTGTCATTGTGGAGGAAATGATAATAAAGAAGCACTACATTGCATTGCTAAGTCAAAATCATCAAGATCAGTTGACATATTACGCTGTAGTTAAATAATTTCTATTACCTACATAAGAGTCATACATATAGAAAGTTCAAAAGAAGTCACAAAAAATCAGTCACTACCAGGCTGAAGACTTATTGTACAATGGGCCTGTTATGGGATTTGAACCCACTACTTTCTAGTTTATTACATATGAAGGCACCAGAAAATAAGAAAGGCCCGGTTAAATTCTATTAAATAGAATATATAAATGATCAGAGAGGCTGCTTATCCATTAGGCATGGTGGAGAGAATAATAAAACTTCCTGAGCAGAAATGAAATCTCTACGGGCCCAAAGCTTAATGCTGCAGTTGACTGCCTTTCAGAGCCTGCAATAGTTTTTGAGCTTGTCTCTTTGGTATAAGGAAATGGTGGCTTTTTCTTTTCATAGATAAATTAAGTATAGTGGCTGCCATTTCAAGTCAGTTTGTCACTTCACCTGGCTGAGATGATATTTGCTTTTTGGGAACAGCATGAGCCCTCAGCCATTGTAACTTATTATAAGCACGTCAGTATGTGACAGTAAGTTAATTTTTGTGTGCTGCTACAGTGACCCTTATATAATGGGCTCTGATGTTTAATTTAATCGAATTGGGTCTTCCCTGGGGCAGACCAACAATGTGCAAAGTATGCCTTGCAAAAAAATATTGAACTCAATTCCATTCAGCAGTCTTCCTCACTGTGGATTTTTGCTACAATTTCCCACCACATAAATGTACACAGGGCACCCTCAGTGATGTTTTAACGGTAATTAACTGTAGTCAAGGGACAGCTAGGGTGAAAGATTATTCTATAATTTTTCTTCTGGGGCCTCATTTATTAAAATTGCTTACACTCAGAAATATGCATTTATTAAACACAAACTTGCTGTAAGAATTGACTTTGTATGTTTCAGCTAGGGTCATTCCACCACAACCCCTAAGGACTGCAATTCAGCTGTCTTTTTTTTATGTCTGTTTTGCTCATTTGTTGCATTAACATTGTTGGTCATTTAAGTTGATATCTTTTGTTATGTTAATGTCTTTTATGTTTATGTTGATGTCATTTATGTTGAGGTCTTTATGTTGATATACTGTATCTTTATGTACGATGTGTTTTGTGGGTCATTGTCAAGATCCCTTCACCATCAATGGAACACCCTCAGCTCTATCAAGGATGAGAAAAACCCATAGTCCCTTGCATTTCATTAAAATGAAATGCTGAGTTTTATTGGATTTCTTATTAACTGTTTTTGTGGATTTTTGGCCACTTTGCTCTGTTTCTTCAACTAATCTTCATATTGTATATTGGGACTTGCCTTTTTCAGGCAACTTTTTCTGGGCTGTTTTGTGCTTTTTGAAGTTTTGATTTTTACAGAGATTTTTTTGGTCAAAACAAATTTTTTATTTTTAAAGTTTCTGTGTTTGTCCCTTACCTAACCATACAGGGTTTGACAGCTTCTCCCCTCAAGTGGGTATTTTGAGTCATTTTTGAGAATTTGTGCCTAGGAACTCTCTAGTTCACAACAGGCTTAAAATTACGACCTGTTTTGACCATCCTTGATTCCTACACAGACTTTTTTTTGGTGTTGACATTTTATCAACTCCAGACTACAGAACAATGAAGTAAACAGAATATCTCCTTTCATTGCATTTTTCAATGTTGCATTAGTCATATCCCAGCATTTCTGAAAAAAATTATCACAGTTAAATGACATGCTCTCGCAATACAACTGTCTCCAATGTGAGTAGTAACGTATATTGTATATGCGTAGCATTTATTGCTTCTAGTGTATTGCCTATGTAATTTGTCTTTAAAAACAATATGCCATGTATTGTGCTACATAACTGGAAATGACGAGCTAAAGCAAGTTTTCAAGGACCATGATGATCTTTTGGGTCAAGACTGGTTTGTAATCACATTTAGACTTTTTAGAGCCATCCTCATAGCATTGTGGGCTGAATTGAAGTCCACATCCTCCATCCTCTTCCTCCATCCATTTGACTTTCACCTCCGTCCGTCTTACCACTACGGGGAGCAGAGCATTCAGTTGCTTTGCTCCCCAGCTCTGGAACTCACTACCATCTGAGCTTAGAAATATTGAATCATTTTCACTTTCAAATCTAAACTTAAAGCTCATTTGTTTAAGACCGCTTTTTCTCTTTGATTACAATTGCTCTGTCTGATTGTAACTTTTGTATTTTACTTTTCTTTATAATCTGTGGTTTTTCTATTGTTCAGTGTCCTTGAGTGTTTAGAAAGGCGTCTACAAATAAATAAAATGTATTATTATTATTATTATTACTATTATTATTACAGAGACCATCATGCAAAAATCACAGTTTTCCTGTTTTGTTAAAGGTTTTAACAACCATAGGTTATTTGGTTCTTTTTTGCTTGAACAGGCTGACTGATCAGGAATCTTGCTGTTATGCCTGTGCTGTGTTATTTCATCAGGGTGGGATGGTATACTTAAGCTGCTACCACGATTCAGCCAAATTGCTTACTGTCAGCTATGGCTGATTTTCTTAATGTAGTTGGCACAATTAACCACACATGTTGCGATAAAGGCACCAGCACAGAATTAATTTGCTTCTGTTTAATATACAAAGGTTTACCACATTGTGATGGCTTGTCTCTGTATTGTGAGGGAGACATTTTATTTGCAACTTTGCTTGGTGGTTGTTAGGTAACACTCCTCTGGTCATGGGTGACTTCAATGCAACCACTGGCACTGACAGGGCTGGCTATGAGGATTGTGTCAGTACCCATGGGTCTGGCAACCATGGTGAAAGTGGCTCCATGTTCCTTGACTTTGCCCTGAGCCACATCATTGAACTTGGTACTCCAATACTGGTGGTGTGGTGAAGGAGATCAATCACATCCTCGTGGGCAGATGCTGAAGGCTCTTACAAAACTGCAGGGTCTAGAGTTTGTGAATTCTGACCACAGACTTGTTGTTGCTACTCTGAAGATCCATCTTTGGTCCAATAGGCTATCACCTACTAGTAAAATAAGGGAAGACCTGGCCAGACTCCAAGATCGAGCTGTTTCTGACAAGTTTGTATGCAGGTTGCGTGAAGAACTTACAGACTTGGGTGCGACTGCTGATCCTAATATAATACAAGAGACCTTTCATGACAAGACCCTGAAGATTGCTGAGGGTTGTGCTGGTGTTACCGGTGTTCCCAGAAGGAGGTGTTTTATCTCGAAGGGCACTCAGAATATCATCGTGAGGAGTCACAGCGTACGGTTTTATGGCAACTCCAGTCTGTACCGGAAACTGAGAAGGACAGCTGTGAGGGCTCTGATGGCAGATACGTAGGCTTTGTTAGAAGAATCTGTAAGCAAATGACACACCTTTCTATGGACTAGTGACCCACGTCCTGCTTATAGAGGAATCGAAGCATTACGCACATCTGAATGTGTTGCTCAGAGAGCCGCAGTCAGGGATGCTGATAGAACGGACCTTACGAATGACATTACAGTTGTGACCCGCTGTGCTGGCTACTTTGAGCAGTTGTTTAATGCTGATCCTCTGGCTAGGACATTGGATATCTCTTGGTCCATGGTTCTTGAGGCTGATCCTCCAATTAGCTGTGAACCACCCAACCTCACTGAGATTGCACAGGTGGTGAACCACTGACGGTAGGGGAGGCTGCAGGGATCTGTGTTATCTGGAGTGAACCTCTCCGGACTGGTGGTAAGACTTTCCTCCTGGCATTGCAAGCAATCTTTGCTTCCATTTGGGAGATGTGCGTCATCCCATCTCACTTGTAAATGGGACTTGTCGTCCGTATCTGGAAAGGGAAGGGTGATTGCCTGGATTCTGGTAAATACAGGGGGATAACACTGCTCGCGGTGCTGGGTAAGGTCTTTGCTAGGGTCATTCGCAATAGGATCCGTGATCACCTGTTCACCTACCAGCAACCAGAGCAGTCTGGTTTTATGCCTAAGAATTCTACCATTGACCGCATTGTGGCAATGAGGGTTCTCATTGAGCACAAACACAAATATCAGCACAGTTTCTTTGCAGCCCTTGTCAATTTTCGTAAAGTGTTAGACTCAGTTGATCATGCTGCCTTGTGGGACATCCTGAGATTTTGCAGGATCCCCTCAGAGTTGCTGAATATCATGGATGGTCTGTACACTGGTACTGTGAGTCCTGTGCAGAGTGGAGGCAGACCTTCCACATTTTTCCCAGTTGATTCTGGGGTTTGTCAGGGATTTGTTATTGCTCCTACTCAGTTCAGTGCTTGCATGGACTGGGTGTTGGGCAAGGTTATGAGGTTCAGTGGCTGTGGGGCATCTGTTGGTGAAAAAAGATTCACTGATCTTGACTTTGCTCCAAACTAGGAACATGCTCGAGGAACACTGCTATCTCCCATGTTGTCCCCTATAGTCAGAGTCCACCAGTCCTTCCATTTTACCCTCTCTCTGACTGGGGTTAAAACTCTGAATCATCCTGGCCAGGCTGCCCTTTCATTTACGTGCTCCATCCATTATAGCATCCCAGCCAGGTAAGGTAATGCATACTGGCCCAATCAGGACACCTTTCAATCAGATACAACATCTACAGAGACTTCTGGCCCTTAAGATTGTTTGCATTCTGAGATTTGGAGAAAATGACATGGCATATATAAAATCAGGTTCCATCTATTCATTTACTGAAAGAGCTTTTTTTTAAACATTAAATGGACGTGTTGGTGATATGTACCTCAGTCAATGCCAGCCCTCTCTTAGTCCATTAGGCAGTGTAGTTATATTATAGCCAAACAACTGGGATCTAAAAAGCCCACTTGCTGAATGGAGCTCTGCCTTCCCCTTGTATTTAAATGCTTTTGAAAACTTGTCTTGAATGTAGATCTATATAAAGAAACATAGCATAACATCTCAAACCTGCTTAAATCAATTCAGGGACACAGAGGGCTGATGCCTAATTGCCATAAGGAGGGGGGTAAAGCCAAGAATCAATCCTGGATGGGGTGCTAGTTCATCACAGGACACACTCACTGAATGAATTTATGTCTTTGGGACGTGGAAGGAAAACCAGAGCAGCTCGGAGAAAACATACACGTTAAAATGTAGAACTTACAATCTCTACACAGGAAGTAACATGGATGGGATTCAAACCCATTCTTCTAAAGGCTGAGAGGCAGTAGCACCAACCACTGTGCCTCCATGGTGCTCCATACCACAACAGTTCCTTTCAAACAATCCTTTTTTGTCATCAACTGAAAATTTGATAAAAGAGAATACACATCATTTAAAAAAGCATTGGCTGCTGCAATTTTAAAGGACACCAGCAACCAGTTTTCATATTTTACCCTGAATGTATTCAATGTGATCAGCCTCACCACGTCACAGGTCTGCTCAAGTCCATCTTCAATTTCTGTCAAATTCTGGTTGACCTTGAAAAAGCTAAATTACTGTACATTGATGTCCAGACTAGGACAGATAAGCGGATGGCAGTCACATTTGCTCTTTTAGGTTAAAATCAGCCATGCCTCATCTCTATTTCCAGTTTATCCTTAAAATGAAATTTGCTCCTTTGTGTCTCAACCAGAAATCATTTCAAAGGCGATTTGAAAGATAACCGATGGCTCAGCAACATTTGCCAGCACGGTGGTCTGTCAGCCCTGATATTTTAATATTGCATCCATGTCCCCTCCTTGTCTCATCCCGCCTGTGCAGATAAACACACACACACACACACTAGTCAGGTCCATGACATGTCTGCGCAGAGCAGCACTGCAGGAGCTGGGCACTGTAATATAGAAGCAGCAGAACAATGCAAAAGCTATTTGCTTTTAAATATTTGCATAATTCTGTTGAATCTTTCATATTAAAGAAAGATCCAAGACTGAGAGGGTGACAGAAAACCTACATATTACATAATTAATGTTCTATTTGCACCTGTAATGGGAAATGTGAGTTTCCATAATGCACATTTTAGATGTCTGGCCTTAAATCACTAAACTGCACATCTTAACCTCTTTTCAAGTTTGTTTGCCCTCTGTAAAAAAAAATTTCAATTCAAATTCAAAAATGCATTTATGGGCACAACAATATATTTTCTGTTGTGAGAGCATTAATAATTCAACACTTGGTATTTCTTTGTCTAAAATCAGGTGTTCACGTGGCATGGCAGGCATTTGTGTTTTTTGCCAAGGTGGGTCCAGTACCATGGGAATGGTGTAATGGAACACTATAAATATACATCCATCTTCTATTTTATAAATCCACTTAGTCCAATTCAGAGTCACAGTGGGGCAGCACTGGGTGATTTTAACTATTTGTGCATCGGGTACCAGTGTACTGTAGAGCTCTTTCACATTCACTTACAAGGGGACATTTTAGAGTCACCAGTTGGACTAACAAGTCTTTGACACGTTCACTGGCACAGACACGAGGAAATGTGTAATGGCTGGGCTTGGCGTCGTGAGGCACAGGCACTAGTAACTTTACAGCACCACTGTTCTACTGGGTTCTTGAAAATTAGCTGTTCTGTTTGAGTGCTGTCTCAGTATCTCTATTGAATTTTACAAGATGACATACATTTATAGCAGCATTTTCGTTAACTTCCTTAATGCACATTTTGAAAGTGCAAAACAAAAATCCAGTAATGGAAACGTGAATTTTGAAAAAACTTTCAAAATTCCCAAAAAAGTTGATACATTCACTTGAGGTGGGTTTTCAGGGGATTCGACAAAGTAATAATTCACAAAATTGCAATAAAACACTTTTTTCACATTTAGGACACATGACATGACAAATTTTCAAATACCTGTGCAAATGTGATGTAGCAAATACAGCAGTATCATGAGCACTACCGGGTGATCCAACACAAATGTCCCTGATCATTAATCTGTTGTCAATGACAGCCTGCATTAGATTCAAGAGTATTTATTGTCATTTCATCCATATACAGTAGTACAGCATACAATGAAACAAAACAACGTTCCTCCAGGACCATGGTGCTACATAAAACACAGGACAACGAAGAATCCACGACACATAACATAAAGACACATAATATATAATAAGGTGCATGTGAGTCACATGTGCAACCATGTGCAACACTACAGAACAGAACATATATGTCAGATATCAGTCTGGTCCATGAGTGTTCAGGAGTCTGACTGCTTGGGGGAAGAAACTGTTACACATTCTGGTGGTGAGGGCCCGAATGCTTTCGTTACCTTTTTCCCAATAGAAGGAGTGTAAACAATGAATGTGAGGGGTGTGTTGGATCATTCACAATGCTGGTGGCTTTGGGGATGCAGCATGTGGTGTAAATGTCCATGATGGAGGGAAGAGAGACACTGATGATCTTCTCAGCTGTCTTCACTATCTGTTGTAGGGCTTTGCGATTCCTGACCATGCAATTTCCAAACCAGACAGTAATGCAGTTGCTCAGGATGCTCTCTATGGTTCCTCTGTATAATGTTGTTAGAATAGCTGGTGCAAAATCTGCCATGCTTATTCCACATAAGGTAAAATGATGTATTACCTTATTAGTTAGGAGCATACTGTAACAATTTGGCCCCCCTTCTACCTAACTGTCAGGACTTTAAAAGCTCCAGGACTTCATTTTATGGCCCAGGCAGATGCTGATCTGCTTCGTTTGATTTTATCCGTCTTCTTCTTGGCTGTCTATTCTCTCCCTTTAAATGGTGCACTTTATGCAAATTGCTCCCCAAAAATGAAAAAAAGGGAACCGGAAGTTCCACCTCTGGGGCACCGCTGTCAATCTCAGTCTGTAAGTACAATCCCCACAAAACCGATCGACAGCAGAAAAACATATTATTTTTATTTACAATATGTGGCAGCGCTACAATAGGGCCTGACACACCTCATATACACACCTGTGAATTGTGATTTTACTCACACCAAAAGCCCCAGCAACAACACTGTACTCTACACAGGTAGCCAGTTTATAAAGCACGATGGCTATGCACTTCTCGGTCGGGACTGGCTCCCTCGTGTATGCTATGACAGGGACACAAGAAGGCCTATTACAATGTATAATACCATGAATGTTGGGCTGCTCATCCTAAAATTTTGCACACACAGCTCCTCAGTAAAATCACTATGGACGATTTCAAAGAAATCCCTAATATGTGGTGTCTGCCAAGGATAATAGTTTGCCTTCCCTTTATTGTATTCACTCGCTCTCATCGCCTCCAATTAAAAACAAATATGCCGATTGTAGACGCAATTTAAATAACAGAACCAACACCTATCATATTGGACATCGTTTTTAATTTTGGGTGATAATGCAAACTTTATTTATATGAAACCACTCCATAGAAACAGACAGTCTGCATTTGTTTTGTTGACCTTTCAGAAGTATCACTTCTATTTTGTGCACAACTCCAATGCACGATTGGCTGATGATACAGTTGATTACATTTCTTTTTGGTTTTCCAATTGGAACACAGGCAGGTCAAGTGACTTGCTCAGGGTCACACACTGTAAGTAGGAGAATCTGAAGCTACAACCTCAGGGTTTGAAGTCCAAAGCCTTAACCACTACACCACACTACCTATGTTGTCCAAAGGATTCATTTTTTGTCTCTTCTGTCCACAGAACATTCCCTTAAAAAGTTTAAGAATCATTCAAGTACTTCTTGGTAAATGAGAGATGAGCATTTATGTATTTCTTGGTTAGCAGAAGTGTTCTCTAAAGCAGCTCATTCTTGCCCTGTGTCTTAATAAGAACATAAGAAATTTGACAAATAAGAGTAGACCATTCAGACCATCAAGCTGTTTTGTTTAGCTAATAGCTAAGCTGGCCCAATAAAAACTGTGACATCACATCATGAACTCTGACCAATAAGCCAAGAGATGCCTACAAGTCTTTGGATTTTCTCAGGATCCTTTGTGACTTCCTGAATGCTTTTACACTCTGGCCTTAGAGTAACATTGGCAGGCTGGTCACTCCTAGGAAGATGTGCTATTGTTCAATGTGCTTTCTCTTTGGTGATTTTGGTCCTTACTTGGTTTGGTGGAATTTCAGAGCCCTAGAAACACATTTGAAACACTTTTTTGTTCAGGCTGAGAGATATCAACAGCTTTTTTTTCTTATTGTTTCAGGAATTTCATTTGATCATGGCACTGTGTCCTTGATGAGTCTTCTTTTTAGTGGTAACTTGACAATGAAGGTAGGGATCTAAAAATAGGAGATTTGCATTGACCATTTCTGGCTATGTTCAGACAGCTATTATATTTTATACATAGAGGTATGTGTGTTTATGTGTTTATGTGTATACATGTGGGCTTCTATTTATTTGTTTGTTTTTTACACAGAGAAGTTGCTTCTCTTAATTTCTTAACACTTTGGGTATCTTTTCGCAAAATGGACAGATTGACTTTATTCTTCATGTTTTTATTTCTGAGTGTGTGAAATTGACAGTCCTCATGTCTGTTTGATGCAGTTCTTAACTTAGTGCTGCTTGTCCTCCATATCTCTCAAGCCAAACTAGTGACATATTCTGTCCTCCGCTTTCAGGTTTGGCCAGTCATTATTACCTAAGGTGTGGCAGCTTATTGTGTCCAAGTTCACTGTCTACATCTGGGATCCATCATTGTACCAGGGTGTACTCTGAGGGCAGACAGTAGGTGACTTCTTGCTAATTTATTGAGGAGTGACTCTAGTCTGTTCTGGTTGGTTGTCTGTAAGAGGCACTGATAGAAGGTCGGAGATGGCCTCCTCACTCTTCAGTGTAGCTGGTGCTTCAGTTTTGTAGGTGGAAAAAATATTTTGTGCATCACTGGGAAGCAGTACAGATATTGTTAGAGGACCTCCTGAGCAGTTGATTGAAGTGTTTAGAGAACTTCATTCAATGACTTCCTTTTGGGATGCAACAACCTATTGTTATCTGGGTGTTCGATGTCATAGGACCACAGACATGGCTGCCATCCTGTGAGATCACACTGCTGAAGATCAGATTTGTATGGGGGCTTAATATGGTTGCACATCTTCATGGTGGCACAGAAAGCTCTGGGGTCTCTATTTTCAAAGATTTTAATGGCTGATGTAATGCTCTGATCACCAGGCTCAGATAAGTGCAAACTCAGGTGTGCTATCATTCAAGAGAGAGCCATTTTTCAGCAGTTAAACTGAGGTTGCAATATGTATTGTAATAGTTATTGGTGCAGTGTATTTAAACTTGTTTATATAATATTCTTTCTATTGTAGATACTTTGTGAAAATATTACGATTTTGGAGTAGAGAGTACTGTATCCAGATAACAATTATTCCGAATAATAAATCCAGTGTTGACTTTTCATTAATTTGTTTTGGCTTGTTTGTCAGGGCCTGTTCTGTACTTCCCTGTAACTGCTTATGTGATTCTGGAGACAAAAATATTAAGGGGACACTTAAGTGGACAACTGAGCTACATTTAGATTAGAAGTAAAAATAATGCTGGTGTTTTGTCTTGGTAGAGTATTATATTGCTATACTTTCCCATTTTGTATTATTAATATATAGCCTTTGTCAGAATTCCTCAAATCTCACAGACTTACCACTGTTTATGAGATATTATAGTACATAACTTCTCCCCACCTTCCCTTCTACATCTATAACCTCAAGCAATTAGGTGTAGTATAAGACAAGCAGGAGTTAAGTTACAATTTAAACAATGTATTATTGATAATATTCATAAATAATAACAATATGCAAAGTACATTTGAATATTGGCAACCATACAACCTGATAAATATTGATGTATATTTTCAGGCGGCACACAGACTTGTTAGTTACTTAAAATGTCTCTAGTTAAGGCATCATTTTGTGGTCAGTTTTCTTCAGAACAGGCTGCGTGCCTGTCACAATATGGCTGTCGAGCTGAGCTCTTCATTGTGTTGTCCTTTTCAGTTCATGCATCAGGTTGGTAAGAGAGAGACAGGGTGAAATAAAGCAAGCAAATTTATAGGTTTTCTGTCCAACCCCTAGAGCCAATAGGATGTCATGGTACTTAAAGGCTTCTGATACAAGCCAGTTCCAAACGGCCATACTTCAGACGAATGGGGAAATAGAACATCTTCACACCTGCCCCCCAAACCATATGTTAAGGTAAAGCTTGGCAGTTAGGCAGCCTGGCTTTCCTGTGGGGGTTGACTGAGCAACAGCAGAGAAACATTTACCAAACTTGTTTGAGGCACTTCTCCAAACCCTGTCGCAAAATTCAAAGAGACTCATCCCTAAAAGGTGGGTAAACATGAATGCTTCTCACTAATGTAACACTAATATCGCATTGCTTTGCCTAAGTTACAAATAAAGTATAAATAAAATATTTATCAACTTGTATGCAAAATTTCACATCACAACAGCTGGCAAGGACCACAACATTACAGAAGGTGTTTAAGGAAAAAAGTGGCTGTGAGGTGGTGAAGATGACCAACCACTACATACAACCAAAAAGTCAACAAGATCTGTTTAACTGTTTTTACTGCCATTGTACACTTTGAGAGAAGTTACAGTATATGATGATACATTATTTAGTGCTTCACAGCTTAAGCCACATGAGCGACTATGTGTAGACCAGTTTTTCTTCTTAAGACTCCAGGTTTTTCTCCAGGTATTCCAGTTTTCTTCCCACATCCCAATGATGCACCAGATAACTGACAATTTTAAATCATCACGCATCGTGTGTGTTTGCCCTGCAGTGGACTGACACTCCATCTAGATTTGTTTCCTGTGCTTCACACAGCTTTGCCAGTATAACCTCCAGCTCGCTAAATGGAATAAAATGAGTACAGAGAATGGACAAAATGATGGATGGATGGAATTTGGAGGCTGAACAAATACAGGAGTGGCATTTGGCATGTTTTCTTCTTCAACTGTATGTCAGTATATCTGTTTGTCTGAACACAATGAACCAGTTTTAAAGGGGTACTTCCTGTGGTTGCTTCATCTGTCTGTCCTTCTGTCTGCATGAAATAACTAAGCTCCCAAATGGCTGACTCGTTCTTCAAGGAAATTTGTCAGCAAAGGTCAGTTTTCATTGAGATGTCTCAAATAGACCATACCATACAAATTTTTGCAGTTTCAAAATCTCCCATTGAAAAGTAAATTTACAAACTCCTCCCATCTTAACACAAAGAAACTTTCTGTGTGACTTCTATTATAAATTAGTTTACTGTTTAATTTACCTTGGGAGAGGACATTTTAACTTATGTATGTATGTATGTATTGTGACAGTAAATGGTGCTATACCAGCGCTTAACCCGACACAGGGACGCACGAGGCACACTGATAAAACACAAAAGTTTTATTTTCTTTCTTCACCTGTGGGTAACATCTTCCCCATTCCCACAAGCCACAACACAGTCCAAAGCACAACCCAATACTTTCCTTCTCTTATTCTTTCTCCTCTACTTCTCTTTGGCAAGCTTCGTCTCCCTCCTCCCAACTCCGGCTCACTGAGTAGTGGCTGCTGGCTCCTTTTATAAGGCACCAGGAAGTGCTCCAGGTGCTCATTGACTTAATTCTGGCTTCACTTCCGGGTGTGGCAAAGGAGCTGCTCTCCATGGCTCAGCAGCAGCTGCAGCACCCCCTGATGGCGCCCCTGGATCCCAACGGGGCTGTATCCAACCATCTCTGAGGCACCAATGCAACCCATGGTGGCTGTCATCAAGCATCCCGGGAAAGGAACTGTTCTTTCCACGCTTGCTCTCCCCGTCCCTTCACAGAAGAGGCGTTCCAGCCAGACAAGGACCCCAGCTGTCTGTGAAAGTGTGTGTGTGTGTATGTATATATATATATATATATATATATATAGATATAGATATAGATATATAGAGATATATATATAGATATAGATATATATATATATATATATATATATATATATATATATAATAGATAAATATATAGATAGATACAATATATATATATATAATATACAGTATAGATAGATAGATAGATAGATAGATAGATAGATAGATAGATAGATAGATAGATAGATAGATAGATAGATAGATAGATAGATAGATAGATAGATAGATAGATAGATCTCTCTAAAACACTCGCAACACATATATAGGAACATTGCAATGTCATCAGAAGGAAGGACCCACGGTCTCTCATATAAACACATACAATTTCCACCAGACACACGCTTAACTGGGACACTGTGAAAGTAAAATTCAAGGCCAATACCAAGTGTTCCAGAGAGCTGACTGAATTGTGGCTCTCAAATGAAAACATCATTACAGACATTTAGACATGAATCCAGCCTATGCAGGCTGAAAAAGGGCACTAGAAAAATAAAAGAGATTTTATGACCAACACCCTCCAAACCCCACCTTATTTATCCACGCCCCCCCTTGCACCCACACACCATCATTTACTATTTATTACCTTTGATTCTCGTATGTCTAATCATTTTCCTCTGATGAGGACACCTGGTAGGTTGGTTGTTGAAAGTTTAGGAATAATATATATTTGTGATCATTTTTTTATTGATTCAAGAAATTTAACATACATATAAAGAAGCAGAGATAAAGACGAGGAAAATAATTTGGTAACAAAAGCACAGGAACACCACCAAATAAACCTAAGTGTGCTGTAACTGAGATATCAATAGGCATCCAAATAGTAAAGTTTTCATTTTTGAAACTGAGGTCGATAAATTCTTAATTGGTTCTAAGAATGCACCAGTAATCAGAGAGGTGGACTCTTCCATATAATTAAAGGATGCTCGCCAATTGTCAAAAAAAAGAAGCTCAGGAGATTTCCAGCAAGAAGTAATTTAGCTGCTATAGTGCCAAGACGGAGCAGGTCACACTGGTGAGAGGTGAGAGAAAACTTTGAAAGGATCAACAGAAGCAGAGTTTGAAGAACAGGACTGACATTTACAGACGTAAAGGAACAGATAAACTGGCTAGTCTGTAATCAGAAAGACAGAACAACAGGGCAGTGCCAGAACATATGGAGGAAGGTGCCAGGTAAACCAAGGGAACATAAATGACAAAATCAAGAGAAAGATCCAGGAGAACACATTTACGGGGTGTAGAGTAAAGTCTATGAATTTTATTGATGTGGTTGAATTGGTAGTTAGAGTTTCAAATATTTTGCCAGAATAGAGACCATTTCTGTCCATTGAGAGGTCAAAGGAGGAGTTTTGTAAGTAGATTTACAGAGTAACAATAAAGAGTGCAGACCATTTCCAGTCGCTGCACTGTAGCAGACCTCTCAGTTCTCTCCGTGTTTTGTACCAGTGCATCTCTCAGTGCATCTCTTTAAGGGGGAAAAGGAACAAAACTGAGAAACTCATTTATTTTGTGTATTTCC
Source organism: Erpetoichthys calabaricus (assembly GCF_900747795.2). Classification (NCBI taxonomy): domain Eukaryota; kingdom Metazoa; phylum Chordata; class Cladistia; order Polypteriformes; family Polypteridae; genus Erpetoichthys; species Erpetoichthys calabaricus. The sequence continues at coordinate 180,392,059 of NC_041395.2, forward strand.
TCTTATTCATTATACAGTTGCTTCTTGTGGCAAAACAGAACCCTAATAGAAGTTAATGAAATGCCAGAAGGGGCACATGCAAGCTGGACTGATGATAGACCGCCTCACTTCCCCTACTGCTTTAGTTTTCCATAAAAGTAAAAAAGAGCAAAAAGCCACTTATCTAGAAATAAATATGAGAGAACAGGAATTATGTAAACATCACTCTATAAGCACAGAGTGAACAAAAATTTCCTCAGTATGTATGTTACACTAAAAACAACCTCACAGCTGATTATAATGATATTTCTCTGACACTATACAATTTATTGGCAAAGTGCTAGATCATCGTGGTCTGAAGCAGCCAACAATCTTACCCTGAGACTTTAACAGGATTTAAATTCTGAATTGGGTACCTCTTTCAAAAATAGCCTGTTTGAGAAATTTGAACTACAGTTAGTCACAAACCTTCCACAACTATTAACAGCACATCAATCAATACCATGTTTACTTCACTTGATTTAGAATATGCTGTCTATGAAAACTTTTGAGCCACCACAAAGTGCTGTAAAAAAAGCAATGTATGTAATATACTAAACTAATGCGTGCAACTGCCTCTTATTATGTCATTTTTGAATATAGCTCATTGTTACAAAATAAAAGACTGACTCTTTGATAACTAAAACATTTTTAAATGCTTTAACTTTCCAACCAGTTAACCAAGTCCCTGAACACATCTGAATGTTATGACAAGAATACATTTTATAACTTATTATTCTTATTTTGTCAGATTTAAGAAAGGAACTGTCACAGGATGAGTGCAACCTAAACAGATTTAGACAATACTCACTTCCTCATTCTTTCTGCACCATCAGGGTTACAATACTTCAACGGCTATGTGGCACTTACAATTTAAGAATCTTATTATAGCTTACATTTCACACATAATGATAATCACCTGCGGTGGGTTGGCACCCTGCCCGGGATTGGTTCCTGCCTTGTGCCCTGTGTTGGCTGGGATTGGCTCCAGCAGACCCCCGTGACCCTGTGTTCGGATTCAGCGGGTTGGAAAATGGATGGATGGATGGATATTAATTAACAAATGTATATATTAAAGAATTTCCATGAAACTGCGTCCGCCTCAAGAATATTTATACACAGACCATCATCTATGTCATCTTAATGGTCCGTCATTGCCCTGCTTGCCTTGAGTCTTATCAGTCCCAACTCTGGCTTCTTACTGGTCACCTACACTATTGGCTGAACTGTGGTCCTATCAGTGAAAACAGATGCATGGGAGACACACCTCCTCATCTTCTCATTGGTCAGCCGAATCATTGCCTGTGCTCTCATTCTATTAGTAAAGATGCTTGCACCAAGGCTCACTGCCATGCTTTCTTACTGGTAACTACAGTACATTACAAGTTTCCATTGAGCCCAGTGGAGTGTGTATGCATTTAAAGGTGCAGTACTTTAACTGTTGTGAATTGCTAATCATTTCTGATTAGTGGCTGGTTTTACTAAAGGCAACAGACATTCCTTACCTGTTATATGTCAGATGATGTTGGAACACTGATTGTTCAATAATAGTGTGGCAACTCCATCCACCCTACCTCCTCTCCATTACCTCTAAGCTGTATAGCTTATTTGGCAACCACTATTTTTCAAATGATACGTAGTGCCTTTTTTGTACATTACAAAATAGAAAAAGCACAATAACACAGTGTAATCCTTTTTTGGTAGAACATTATGTCAATACAATTGTCACTGCATAATCTCCATGAAAGAAGCAATGACATAATATTGCTAAGAGTGGGTATTGTTCGCTAATATTATTCTAAAACATTTTTTGAGGACACCCATTTCTTTAAGGAAATGCAATGTATTATTCTATGTCTCTAGTCTGAGCTTCCTGCTAGTCCCACCGCCCCCTCCGCTAGTGAAGATCATCTGTGGTCACGCTGCTGCTTTTTATATGAAATGTGTAATCTTATTGAAGGACAAGTTGAAGGTACATTTTTACATCTATTTTGTTTTTTGATTTGCAGTGACGGTAGATTATTTAAAATGAAACCCATCAAAAAAGTGGACCCTTGCATTTTCCCTGGGCTGTGAAAATCTGACTAGTTTATTATTGCAAGCATTGTATATTTCACGACTCATTAAGGTGCCTGTCAGCACAATGCCTAGTGTTCAGAACTCCTGCCTGTGGACCAAGCATCTTAATTGTGATGTGACTGAAGCTGAAAGCATGCAGTCTATTTCTGCCTCTTCCATATATCACACTGGAAAACAAAAGCCTTTATGGAGTCAATACTTTATGATGACTGATAAAAGTTTAATGAATGGTCTGCAGTTAATGATGCCACTTACATCTCTGCATTGTTTTAGATTATGAAGAAAGAAGCCCACAGAAGTGCTGTATATATAACTTTGAAGACATCAAGCCATGCACAAAACACAAGAGACAAGTTACTTACTGAGCAAAAGTGCATTCTGTAGACAAGTCAGAAAGAATTATGCACACAGTCGATGCACACAACCTTCATTTTATGTTGCAATTTTCGTATATATTTTTTACAGGTGTATTTTTCACACTACGGTTAAATGTCTCGGTTAAGATCATACAGTAGGTTACAGGTGAGGACTGATCCAAAAATCCTGTAATTCAGAGTCCAGTGCCTTAGCAAATAGGCCACATGTTGGTGAGAAGTTGGTGTAGTTAGGACATGGGTGTAGCGCTGAAACTGAAATGACTTTTTCCCTACATTTGATTATTTGGTTGGTTAGGTAACACTTGAATAGCCCTCTTCAACCATTAATATCTTCTCTATACTATAAACTATTTAATTCTGCCATTACATGTCATGGTCATGCACACTTTATGGTTTCTCAGGCCAGCTAAACTGTCTATCTGGAGAGTGCAAATGAGAGGAAACCATTAGGTCTATTCCATTTGTTTGATTAGTTAATAGCTAAAACTAATGTCACATTACACAACTTCTAGTCAGGGAAAATGACAAACTTGGCAACTGCTGTTGCTGATCTTGTTGTATGAGTAGGTCAGATTATGCAACTAGAAATCGCATGGTAGGTTAAATTATATGACTGCATGACAACTTTCCAGCACAGTTTCAAATTTCTAATGTATTGCGAGTGTGGTACTTTTTCTGACAATTAATAATGTGCTTCCTAACAGTCCTGGTGCTGTACAAATGCTTAACAGGTATGGCAAATTCAGCAGCAATCTGATCCCTGTTTATTTTTATTTTTTTCATTCTATCCTGGGACGTAAAACATGAGACGATAGTCAAGTTTGTAAGGCCCAAAATATCCGCGTTCCTTATTACTTGTAGCTGCATTTTATGCATTGTAGTTCAATGTGAGTGCTGATTGGTTGTCAACTCTCATTAATCTGCCCCTATAACTTAAGGCAAAATCAAACATAGCTGATGTAATGTTTCTTGTTTTTTTGTTTGTTTAGTCTAAGGGGATAGGGCCACTAAAGTTGCAGCTGTGAGACCTCCATATCTCTTGTCATACATGTGAGCCTGAGGATCACCATCTAAGCTCTTCCCAGGTATGTGATACCACCCAGGGCAGAGAGGGGAGGCCCTACCATTAACTCATTAACTGTCTTGTCGTTTTCTTCCTCCACTGTTCTAATGTCACTTAAGAGGGAGACAACCTAAACGAAGAAGCTCCGTAACAGTTGACCTGACAGCAGAGCCTGATAAATAAGCAGCCAGCCTCTTTATGTGGTGACTAACTTTTGTTCATTCTTTGTTATCGAGAGTTATTTTTTGATTTTGACTGAAAATATGCAGGGAAGGCCATGTTGGCACTTCAAAATTCTCTTATTGTCATGACTTTCACTCACTTTGACGACTATGAGACTAGCAAGCCTCTGACAGGCAATCCTTTTTGACATCTTTTGTTCTTGTTTTAGCTTTATTCTTTGAATTTCATTATTTTAAAACATGGTGACAAGTTTTGTGTTGTGCATCGTGTCCAATTATCTGTCAAACAACATGATGACCATTTACCAACAAGCACCATTTGAAATTTAAACACTACAAAGTAATTACAGTCACTGATGTCCAATGCAGCCAGCCATGAGTCCCTTATCAGAAAAAATGTCCTCACCTCTTCATCATCATATCCCTCAGCCTACTCATGCCCTCTGGAAATGTGCATCTCATTTAAGTTTAATTGACTTGATTCACCTTATAAATTCCACCTTAATATATATATTTTTTTACTTCATTCTCAGTCCACACTGAATTATATTTTAATTTCTCAGCAGCTCACTCCTTGTATCAAATATGCCAACATTATTTCATAACTCTTTGATGGATCATAAATTCATTCTATCAAAGCTTTGCTCCTCTTGCATGCTCCTTACTTGCGTTTCAACCATTCTTTACTTTAAAATACTGATTTCTGCTAAAAACCCTTGATATTTGTTTTAATGAGTTCATTTCCATTAACCAGGGCTCTGTAGGGGATCCCACATTTGTCTGGCTAGCCAGCAAGGGTGCTATTGAAATTTTTTTCCTTTTTGCAAGTAATTTAGCATGTTTAAAATGATGACAAATTCTACAGCTCACTTCTTTAGAAATCGGGCACCGTTGTATGGTAGACCTTAATTATGAAATTCTAAACTTGAAATGAACTACCTCCAGCAACAAAAATCTGAATTTGAGATTCAGCACACAAGAGCCAGTTATTATGTCTTTGAGGCAAAACACAGCAGACTTTTAGGTCTTTGGTTAAGGAAAAGTGAATTGTATGCTTCTATCCCGAATATTGAAAATAAATCTGGCCTTCCAGCTAATAAACCCCAGGAATAAATGGTTTGTTGCATTTTTCTTAGTTATTTTATGATGGTTTACAAACACATTTATCCAATATAAATCTATTTCTAGAAGGTTCGGATCTTCCTGAGATCAGTGCGGAAGAAGCTTCTTTATTGAATTTTACCATTTCATCATTTGAGCTTAAGGGGGCTTTGGAATCCATGGGTAAAAGTAATTTGCCATCTCTGAGTAGATACTGCTAAAATCTACCATCTCTTCCTCCAATATAAATGTGTCTATCAATATAGCTTTAATTGCCCTGCTAAAAAATGGCTAAAGGCACTTCATTATATGCTGACAATGTTCCACTTTTTCTTGGTAATGCTCCCTCGGGTCTTCCTCACATTTTTTATTTGTTCAAGTCCTTTGAAGTTGTCTCAATGATACAAAATAAATCTTCCCTTCTTTCCTTGAACCCTTTGTCAATTTGCCTTTCTCCCCTTTTTAATTCCTTTTACAAACTAAAATACTTTGGAATGGCCATTTCTAGCTCAACATAGGAAAGAGTGAGCTCAAACTATAACCATGTCCTTAAATGTGCAGTACAGTGTAAATTCCTTATTATCAAAATAGTCAAACTCATTCTGTTTTCAGTCCCATTTTGCCATTATTAAAATAAATATCAAATTATCCATACATTTTATTAATTACACTAGTCATTTAGCCCGTTACAATAACGGGCGCTAGAACAGTAGTGCATAAACATTAGTAGGAACAGTCTATATTAAATGGCAAGGGACTTTGACCTCATTCTTTTTGTTGGTCGTATTTTTCTTTCTTTCAGCCTTTCTTTTGTTGATGTTTACTTGCTGAGCTGACCGTTCTTCGTGGGCTGCCGCCGTGTATTGTGTGTCTTTAATTTTCTGTGACAGTAATACTGTCTTGTATGGCTCTATTCAATATAAGGGAGCGCACAAAAAGGCGAGCTTCAAAAGGGCGACCTCAATTGGGTGCAGTGAATAAAGGCGTTCGTAGATAATTTAGTTCAAATAGCTTTGGAATATGTGAAGAGCATCAAAGGTGCAGATCTTTATTTACGCGCGCCTTTATTCGCAGCGCCCAATTGAGGTCGCCCTTTTGAGGCTCGCCTTTTTGTGCGTGCCCTTATTGAAGGATACCGTCTTGTACGTCCGCGGGCTTCTACGTCCGTAATATACCTTTAATTTTCTCTGGTGGTAATACAGGCGTGCGCGTCGGTAATATGCCTTTAATCTCCTCTGACAGTAATACTGGCTTGTATGTGGCTGTAATATGCGTCACTGTATTGTGTTCCTTTAATTTCCTCTCGCAGTAATACTGGTTTGTATTTCCGTAAAACACCTCTAACTTTCTCCGACAGTAATATCGCGCATCGCACCGTGCCCCGTGCATGCGCACTTCACCAGAAGACACCCACACACAGACACCTGGACGCACATAGGGATTTTATATATATATAGATTCTCCTTCCTCTTCCTGGGGAAACCTAAATAATACACCTCTCCTCACTTATTGTTTAAGAAATAGTATAAGATCCCATATGAAATATTCTATACTACTCCACAAAGGACCTATCGGGGTTTATCTTTGCCAAACATAAAGTTATATCACTGATCTTACACTTGATTACTCAGCTGGATTACCCCTTCTGCAATTTCCATTGCCGATTCCCTCTGAACATGAACCTGGTCCCTCCAAGCCACTTCCTTTTACCTCCTTCCCAATATAGGCCTGCTTATGCATTAAAACCTGGCATTATGGAAGGGGGCTTATGTGGCTGGGCTTGACTCTGGTACACTCAAACTATGATTTTCTATGGTGAAGTTCTTCAAATTGGGAGACATTCTATTTCATTCTCTGTTTGGAATAATAAGAGGGTGAACATTTTGAAGACATATGCCTTTAAATATTCCAGTCTTTAAAACCTAGTTTCTCCTTTTTCTTCTTCTCTTTTTCATTCTAATTGTGGTCGATTCTCAGTATGTAGTAGTTCAGTATTGAATGAATGGTATGATGCAAACCTAAAAGTCTGGACCAACTCTTTAGCCTATCCTAACACACACAACAGAATAAAACATATCTACTGTATTAAAGTTCAAAAGTTTGGGGTCACCCAGAAATTTTAATGTTTTTGATAGAAATTGATACCATTTATTATCACGATACCATTAAGTTGATTTAAAAATATGGGCAATGCATCACTAGTATTTATAATGACTATTCCTGCTTGAAATTACTAATTTTTATTTATTTTTCACATATGGCTGCAAAGTCCCATTTTCAGCAGCAATTCCTTCAGTGTCCTAATGGTTAGGTCCCTTAGCTTATCTTTAATTAGTCACATGTTAATGCTAATTGGTTATTATAATGCTTTGAATTAGCATCGCTGAAACCTGCTATTCTTTTTACTGGGGTTGCTGGTACTGGCATTCTTAAAGTTCAGTTCTGGGTTCAAAAATTGCCAAAATGCAACATCTATCTCAAGAAGCATGTCATTCCATGTGACAGATTGCCAAGAAACTGAACATTTCATGCAATGGTGTTTATTACTGTGTTGGGAGAAAAGGGCCAACTGGATCTAAACAGGATTAGGAGAAGGCCCAGATGCACAAATGCATAAGAGAATAAGGACATTGAAGTGTGTGTTTTGAGAAACAAATGCTTTATTGGTCATCAGTTGACTTCATCTTTTAACACATGCCAAACATCAGTGTCATCTGCCGCAGAGAATAGATAGACTCTGGGATGCTTAGCATCATACACTTTTCCAATTATCTGCTGTCCAATGTCTGTGTTCTTTGGCCCTTTTTAACCAACTTCAATGGTTTGGACATGTGCAGAGGAGAGATGCTGGGTATATTGGGTGAAGGATGCTAAGGATAGAGCTGCCAGGGAAAAGGAAAAGAGGAAGGCCTAAGTCGAAGGTTTATGGATGTGGTGAGAGAGGACATGCAGGTGATGGGTGTAACAGAACAAGATGCAGAGGACAGAAAGATATGGAAGAAGATGATCCGCTGTGGCAACCCCTAACGGGAGTAGCTGAAAGAAGAAGAAGATTGTTCAGAAAATAGCAAAATGAAATACAAGTGAACTTAAGGAGCATTACACATCTAGTCTGGGACGGCAGGAGGAAGCATTAAATTGTCTGTTAGCAGCAGGCAGAAAAGATTCTCAGAGGTGCTTCTTAGCACACCATGGAGGAATGAGCCTGTGGATGTAGAATGATTAGATGATGGCATCCAATTTTGCCACCATTCTCTTTTCCACAACAGCTTCCTGTGTGTCCAAGCTTAACTCTGTGATGAAGCAGGCTTTCCTGATAAGTTTGTTCAAGCATTGTGTGTCTTTTGAAATCAAATTGCTTCCCAGGAGACCACTATGTAGAACAACACGCTGGCTACTATAGACTGGTAAAACATTTCCAATATCTTTCTGCATACATCAAAACACCTGAATCTCCTTAGTAAGTACAGTCTGCTCTGACCCTTCTTGTACAGCGCCACGGTGTTTTCAGACCAGTCCAGTTTGTTGTTTATGTAAACCCTCAGGTACTTGTAGCTCTGCACCACTTCTGCACCCTCCCCCTAAATGGTGACTGGTCTCAGAGGCTCTTTAGAACACTGGAAATCCAGTAAACAACTCTTTTTCTGATATTGTGTTGCAAGTGGTTCCTCCTTCACCTCTAGACAAATTCTTTCACAAGCCTCCTGTACTGTGACTCATTTCTATTATTAATGCAGCCTATGATGAACGAGACATCTGAAAATTTCTGTAGATGGCAAGTGCCAATAAGGAAGTCCATTATGTTGAGGATAAACAGGAAGAAAGAAGGGACAGTTCCCTGTTGTGCCCTTGTACCATACGCCACCATTTCTAACACAGAGTCACTGAGCCTCACAAACTGTTTGTTGTGTGTTGGTCAAGTAGTCCATGATACAGGGGATTCTGGAGACATAAAGATGTATACTGGAAAACAAATAACATTATTTTGACTCTGGTGTCAACTTTACCCATAGTGGGAATAGGCTCTGTGGATCATGTTGAACAGAGAATCTGTCACACTTATATGTAGGCAAACTACACAGGATCAAGATGTTCTGAAATCAGGGGTCAGAGCTGTTTCAAGACCAGCCTTTCAAAAAAGTTTTCATGATGCATGAAGTAAGCAACTGGTCTGAAGTCCTTAGGATCACTGGAATGCCCTTTCATTGGCATTGAGACCAAACTGGATGTTTGCCTGGGAAGCCTTTTACAAATTCAAGTATAGGGTGAACAGGTGCTGGTGCCCCCCCACAGCTGGCTGGCAAATGTTTTCAGGACCCTGGCACTTACTCAATCCAGCCCCGCGGACATGTTCATGCATGTTAATCAAAAGGGACTTTCACCACAACCAATAAATTATTCAGAATTCATAATCAAAAGTCAATGCCAAGCTGAATCTATTTTTTCTTTAGTTTTCTGCTTGCTTTTCTCTAATGCTACACTATCGTGGATCATTACTTTGTTAATCCAAAGTTGGATGCTAGTATGTGCACCCTGCTATCATTTAAAGGTAATATCACTCTTTGCATCTCCATCAAGTCTTGTGGCTAGCAATGCATTCAAAAGCAGTGTGCCATCCATAAAAAATAAAGATATAAAATAATGAAAGTAATAATTTCAAAAATTACATAAAGCCAGATCATTCTCTAATGATCCTACGAGTAACAACTTAAAATAATGAAAGTAATAATTCCAAGCATTAAATAAAACTAAACAAAATGTTCTTCAGTGAGATTCGGAAAAACAAATCTAATCACAAATGCTCTGCCAAACTCCTCATTCTAGACCAGGGGTCTCCAACTCCGGTCCTGGAGGACCACAGTGGTTGCAGGTTTTCATTCTAACCCTCTTCCTAATCAGTAGCCTGTTTTTGCTGCTAATTAACATCTTTGGAATTCATTTTGATTGACTTGTTTTGTTAAGATTTGTTCCCCTGAATTTCTTCATCGTTACTCTGAATTGCTTCATTTCTTGAAATGTGAAGTGAGTGAGTCATCCGAAGACCAAATATGTCAGGGCCTGAAACTCCAACCAATTGCTTAATTAGACACTGATTCTCGTTGTTAATTATCCCTGTTCTTTAATTGCATGGCTTGTTGCTGCTCTCATTGTGCAATAGCAGACATTACCAAAATTGTTGATTTTCTCTTTTCTAAGAGGAAGAGGAGAAGGATAGAAGCACGTGCTGATACAGCGCATTGCCGCTCCCACCAAATAACGAACCAACTCAGGATCCAGATTAGGACCCCGATTGCAGCCATGCGACGGGTGACACCTCAGCGCCACACTAGTTCAGAAGGAGTGGAACAGTGTGAGGTTTTTTATGGTGGCTGTAGTGCCAATTCTTCCACCAACCTCCAGGCTTTTCCTTGCAGGTTGGAGGGCCTACATGCAGGGCAGGATGCAGATTAATGTCATACCCAGGACGAAGCAATCGTAGGTTAAGGGCCTTGCTCAAGGGCCCAATGAAGTAGAGTCACTTTTGCCGTTTACAAGAATCAAACCAGCAACCTTCCAATTGCCAGTGCAAGTCCCTAGCCTCAGAGCCACCACTCCACCCCACTCTTTTCATCCTTTAAATCCTTATAATTTCAAGTGAAAAATGGAAAACAAGCCACAATAACATACTAGCTATATGAAGGGTGATTGCGTTTTGGAAATTCAGCATAGTTGAACTCAACCTATGGTAAGTCAAAAAGACATTCTCTTAGACAACAGCAGGAATGACAATGAAACTGTCGTCTGGATTATTTGCGAAGACTAAGCTGTACGCACCTGCAGTGTTGGATGAGACTGCACACTGTCTGCTCTGGTGGTGTCCTCCAATCATCACCAGTGCACTCATGTTGCCTGATGGGAATTGTAATCCCTGCAATCCATTATCCCAATATGCCGTACAGCCTATATTTTAATTTGGACCAATGGCAGTGCACATGGAAAATTTGATAAAAATCGGTTCACCCGTTTCTGAGACATTAACAAACAAACAGACACAGAGAGAAAACTTAGTGTATTATAATAATTGTTTTCAATTTTCTAAAATATAGTGATTACAATTTATAATTTTTTGTAGTATGTACAAAACTTACTAAACTTATTAGATAAGTTTATATAAACTTTATTAATCTCAAGGGTAAATTCACACACATACAACAGTAAAAACATAAGAACAAGGATACAGACTTACAAGACAAGTAATATAGCCAATCAATCAATATGTAAACAAAAATAAATAAATAAATCTATATTCTTCAGATATTTCAAAATGGCATTTCAAAATAAACTTAACGAGTGCCCCAGGAGGAAGAGTTGAAATACCTGATAGCACTGGTCAAAAAAGACCCTCAGAGACACTTCTTAGCACACCATGGTGGAATGAGCCTGTGGCTAAAAGTGCTCCAAGAGAGCGCCTCCTGGAGGTAATGGAGGGGATTTTTTATGATGGCAGCCTATTTTGCCACCATCCTCTTCCAGTGTGTCCTTGGTTCATCCTCTGATGGTTTTCCTGTTATGTTTATTCAGGCATTGTGCTTCTTTTGTGTTCAATTTGCTTCTGCAGGAGACCACAACATAAAACAACACACTGGCTACTATGGATTGATAGAACATTTCCAGTAGCTTGCTGCCCACATCAAAAGACCTGAGTCTCCTTATCATTGAAGTATGTGAAAATTTTGTTTGTGACATTGTTTCATCATTGCTGTGGTGGGCTCTTCGACTCTGCAGTATTCGCAGCAGCCCTTTGCAGAAATGTATTAATTGATTTTTAGTGACATAGCATGGCCTTGTTGTTTTGTGTGAATCATAATAATGATGACAACTCCAAATTATCTATGTACAATATGATTTAGTACCTCTGCGTGGCTTCCCAAGATTGCATCACACATCTGACATGCCCTATCAGAATTGTCATTCTATAGACGCCACTGGTCTCTAGTATTATAACATTAAAAAAGAGAAAGTTACTAATCTAGTATCTATTTTCAATAATGCAGCTGAACAACAGAGAATACCAAAGGAGGTGCTTGATTATTTAATTCCTCACAACACTGAGCTAACAGACACACATCTACAGTGAGTGCAGCAGTCTAATGGAACATATTACAACGCACACAGAGAGAATTTTAAAATGAAAGTCACCTCACACAATTATGGGCAACATCAGCCGACCATTTTGAAACAGTTCACCAAAGTGTGACAATGATAATGAATGGCTGTTTAGCATAACAGAAATGAAGAGGCTGAGTGGACTTTACACATCTTCTTATATGGCACCACCACACCACAGGTGATGTTTAACAAGACTGAATAGTGATAAAGTTTCCATGTGTTATTAGTGTTGAGTTGACTTACCCAGATCCATTCATTTAGTTTCAGACCTGCTCAGTGCCAGTCAGGGTTGTGAGGGACTGGGCTTTATTCTAGCAGCATTGGGTGCAAGGCAGGAACCAGCTTTTGATGAGTCCATTGCAAGGCAGGCTCAGACTCACTCATGAAAGGTGAGTTTACAGTTCCCAATTAAGCCTAACACATGTGTTGATGGGAACGATGGGGAATTGACATAGTTAGACTGATAAAGGACAGGCATCAGCCATAAACTTTCAACCACTTTCTCTTTTCCTCAGCTCCTTTAGAGTTTAATCTGAAATAATCTGTATAAATTGTGAGCCAGTTGGGCGTTACATTATATAAAAAAGGAACTTCTCTGTCATGTTACCTTTTGTCTTACCTAGCTCTCTACCATCCAATCTTTGTAAATCTAATCTTAAATATGTCTATGAAGTTGTACAATCCCAACCATCAAACCAAAGTCACATTCCTTTCTTTAAATTGTCACTTTAATATTAATGCATACTGGATTACCACATTGACAACTGGAATGTGCTTTAAAAATAAGTCTTTAATGACACGAGCTTGTGTATATTATTCTTTATCAAAGTACACTTTATGTGCCTGTGTGGCCATAAACTGTTTGTGTGCCAAAGGACACCCAAGGGTACAGTGCACTTGGAATGAAATTAAATGAAGAGATGAAAAAATAGAAGAGAACAGCAAGTGGAGGACCCATCTCTGTTTTATTCTGTGTTGAAAAGATCTAAAAGATTGGACAATTTACTTGTCTAAAACATGCATCCAAAGTAAACAAAAGAAAATGTTTTCAGCAGTACAGAGGACTCTGACTATATAACACATTCAGAAATGACTGCTGAAACATTTTGGGCACAATCGTTTTTTATTTATATGTGTGGAAATTTAGTGTTCTTGATTAAACCTTCCTCCCCTAAATTCTCAGTCAATACACCGCTAGCTGAAATCTCTTCCCTGTGTATTAAAAGACAATTTACTGCTTGTTGAGTCATCATCTGTGAACACCTCCTCCACTGGATCGTGTTGTGATTCTCTGCAGTGTCCTAAATGTGCCACTTGGGGGCACTCTTAGCCCACTGGAGAGGTTTCATTCGTCAAGATGTTACATTAGCAAGTCTTGCTAGTCTTTGGGTTTTGGATTTCAATAGGCAAACAAAGCTAGAAGGGCATTGTGATTTGGGGGTTCAGTGGGGAATTATACTGTTTAAATGATCTCTTTTTTATTTTTAATATTTTTTCAAATTAATTTCACAGAAAATACAGTAGACATTGCATCTACTCTGTCTATTTATCTATCTCTATATTGTAGCTTTAAAATTACCTGGATTTCTGCCTTAATTACTCATAGCAATATGGTCTGTTCTTTAACAAAAACAAACAAACATAATCGCCTTAAACTAATAACACACAAGCATTTGTACTCTTGTTGCAGAGAACCTTTTATTTCTATTTACAGTACAGTATCTCTGTTTTTTGTAATATATATGTATTAGGTTAAATGATAATATTGATTTCATACAGTCTGAGTGTGCGGGATATATGTCAGTGTGTCTAGCGATAGACTGGCACCTCACCCAGAACTGGTTTCAACATTGTGTCTAATACTGCCAGGATAGGATGTGGATCCCAATAACTCTGAACTAGGAATGTGCATTATAAAAGCAACAGAGATAAAGCCAAACCTTATTTTACTATTATTAGGAGCCATATGAACAAAAATGTATATAAATATATGTATTGGGACCAGTAGGAAGCATAAGAGCAAAACATAACAACCCAAACCCTGAACACAACCTCATAGCCACAGTTCACAGCACAGCAAAATAAAGCAAATCAAACCCTTTCTCTTCTCTCTCCTCGAGTCCAGCTCTTCTCCCGACACCGGCTCCCTGACGAAGATGAGGTGGCTTCCTTTTTGCAGGACCTGGGAGTACTTCCTGTGCTATAATGCTTCACTCACCTGCAGCCCCCCCCTGGTGGGGGGACTCAAGTACCCCAATAGGGCTGACTATTTGGATTGCAACTCCCAGTATGCCTTGCGGGTGTTCCAAAGGAAGCCCTGCCAGGGGAATGCTGCCACCCAATTTATCAGGGAAATATATAACTCTGGGAAGCCAACATCCACTGTCCTTCCACTATGGTCTCCCTTCAGGGGGCTGGAATACCTGTCCATCCATTTTCTCTCATTATGGCATCCCAGCCAGGCAAGGAATCGCCCTCCATCTCAGTCGGGACACCAGCCCATCCAATCATTGTACTCACAATATATATATATATATTGTAAGGGATGGCCGGTGGGGACGCCCCAGTAATGGAAGGATGGGGGAAGGCAACTTATCAAGGACACGGCCTCCCTCAGGATGAGAGAAGGCAGCTTGCCTGGACTGCAGCGGTGCCCCAGATGCCCGCAGGGCACTATGGGACACAGAGTTCAGCCCTATTGGGTACCGTGGGTCTGCAGGGAGACTGGGGATTCCCTACTGTTTACATAGCCCGGAAGTACTTGAAAGTCACGGGGACGGAAGCACAGAAGTACTTCAGGGCTAAAGAAAAAAGCAAGTTCTCCATCTGACCCAGAAGTGCTGGCAAGTCACGTGAACGGAAGAGGAGAAGCACTTCCAGTTCAAGGACTATATAAAGGACTGCTGGAGACCCAGCAAGCGAGCCAGAGTTTGGAGGTAGTAGGACAGAGCTTGCTGGGAGGAGTGGAGGAGAGATTTGTGTGGATTTGTTGTGTTGTCATTATTGCTTTTGCCTGTGTATGGTGGTGGAAGTGCTTCAGGGCACTACTAAAAGAAGAATACTAATTAAATACCTTCTTGGTGATTTTACCCAGTGTTCAGTGTGTCTGTCTGCTGGGTTCAATGGGGACAGTGACCCCTAGTGTCTAACAATATTTAGAGAGAAACAGAGAGAGAGAGATGCAGGGATAGCACAAAGACAGCAGGGTTCTGCATGGAGTTTGAATGTTCTGAATGTTTGCATGGGTCTCATCCAGGTGGTCTGGTTTCCTCCCATAGTCCAACAACATGCAGGTTAGATGGATTGGCAGAGTTAAATTGGCCCTATTTTGTGTGTGTGTGTGTGTGTGAGTGTGGTGCCCTGTCCAAGTAATGCTCCTGTCTTGCACCCTATGCTTGCCAGGATAAGCTCTAACTTTCTTGTTCTGAATAAGAATGTTTAGAAAATAGATGGGTAGATGGAATATGCACATATTAATAGATATACACTGCATCATACTTTTTTTTTGTTGTTTTATCTCAGATGAACAATATGTGTAATATATATAGCTCCTGGATGGATGAAGTCATTTTGAATAAACAGAACTGAATAACTGAAAACAGAAACAGCCAGTTTTCCCTCTCATCCAGTCCCATTGAGGACTGACTCCAGCCTTGCACCCAGTGCTTCTAGGGTAGTCTGCATATCTGGTTCTCTGCATCTTTACCTCTAATTTTGCTTGCTTTTGTTTTTTTTTCTTTCCCATAATTTGAGCTTGTTCACTGAGCAAGAAGAGCCAGCTCAGTCCTCTGTCTTCTTTGAGGAGTTCGTATGTACATCTTCAAGCTCTCTTTCCTGGGCTTTCAGGACGTCCACTTTGCTGTTGAGTGACTTGCACTCAAACCGAGTCTTGAGACTAAAATAGAGAGGTGTGAGAGTTTCTTGTAGGTGTGGGTTTCCCCATGACGGACTGATGCTAGTTTGTCTTAATGTTTATTATTTTAGTTCATCTTTTTACAGTGTCATTTACCTTTATATTTTTCTTTCCCTGTTTCAGGTATTTTTTTAGACATTCAGCTAATTATACAATCATGAGAGGAAGTGAGTATTATGATTTTACATATCCTTGACAATTGATATGGAAGAAGAAATAAAAAGAAAAATAGGTGTTGTGTGTTAACCTGGTTTTATTTTTATCAGTTGTAGGACTTGATGAGGACCTGGGGCCTCATGTGTAAAGGGTGTGTACGCACAGAAATGTTGCGTACGAACGTTTCCACGCTCAAATCCCGATGTATAAAACCTAAACTTGGCGTAAAGCCACGCACATTTCCATGGTACCTCATACCATGGCGTACGCAATTTCTCCGCTCGGTTTTGCAGACTGGCGGCACCCAGCGTCAAAGCAGTGCTACTGTTCCTGTGTGGTCACCCTTCCTTTCTTAGATCCACATTCCTGACGCGGCTTTATAAATACACTGAAACTAACTGCATATTGTTTATTAGTGTAATGCATCTGATTGTAATTAACCTGCAGCAATATAATGGTCCAGGGAATAGCCATAGTATTCCAAATACCATAACTGCTTTAGCGTTGTAACTCTCACTGTATCTTCTTCTTTCAGCTGCTCCTGTTAAGGGTTGCCACAGCAGATCATCTTTTTCCACATTACTCTCACTGCACCACTCGGAGTATTTATATCACTGTATCTGAGTGGGGAATCACAGCAGCAGCTGATCAGAAAGAGAATTATCGGTACACAGCATGAAGCAGACGCTGCCTTAGCCACGGTAAAACGCTTCAGGGACTTCCCTGTACGGACTTCGCGGTTTAGAAAAAGTTTCACAACAAGAACTATAAACGCACTCAATCAGTCCATCAAGTGCTCCTTGTAGAACTGTTTGTACTTATAAGTACAATCACCTCACTGTAAACTTGCACTACAGTTATAATATTGCACAACCTGCGCTACTTTATAAAGCGTGTATTTACATATGATGACGATATCATTTTTAAGATGAAATGCAGCAAAATATGTTGATTATATTATACAGATAAAACTTAAACTTCATTTAAATAATCTGTATTGTTAATAATTAAACATGTGAGGACACGGTGCCACAGCGCTAGCTAGTTCAGGTTCCTACATTATGTTGTATTCCTGCTGGGCTGACGCGACACTGGAAGGATAGACGGATAGAATAATTAAACACGTACTACGAAGAAGTTTCAATGTTCCTTAAAAGTTTTGAAGAATCGGCGTTCTAAGCTTACAAATGGCTTCAAGTCTATTACATAGCTGATTGTGAAAGAGAAAGAAAAGTAAGGACAGGAATTGGAGGTTAGTACGTTTGAAAGAGACAGTACTACTGTGATAAATTATGTCATTGAAGGTCGCGCATGGCGCAGCAAGCCTCTTGCGTGAGATATGAACAAGCACTGCGCCACAGTGTTCCCATGTTTAATAACATGCTTTCATTCCTATCATCATGAAAAAGATATCACATATACATCTCAGTATTTTAATTATTCAGAGAGCTGTAATATCACGAATGTAATAGATTATGTGTCCTTTCGGAGAAAGAGAAAGCCCGTTTAAGAAGCAGGTAGTGATTCACACACATAGAGCACATAGAAGATCAAATACAGAACAAAGCATTTAATGTGCCACTTTAGTTACAATGGGATTTGAGAAACTAGTAAATTAAACGATTTTAAGATGAAGTTTATGATGTTCTACTTTAATGGCAAAATAAACTATGTGATTAAAGTGGAAATTTCGAGATTAAAGTTGACATTACGTGCTTTTTTCCCACTGTGTGCCTATTGTTTTTTGTCTGTACCCTAATAAGCTTTCATATGACTCTCAGACGGTGGGCTACGACTCGCCTTTTCAAGGCGACTTTGATATGTGATTTCTTTTTTATTTCGGGCACTGTGTGACTGTGAACTTGAGCCTTCGAGTTTCTCCGACACTCTGTCACTCGATCAACTTCCTTTTGTTGATTATACCACTGTTTAAACCAACAAATAGTACGTTTTCCTTTGCCTCCACTTGGTATTCGCTGAAATTCTTATATTTCCCCCCGTGCTTTTCCCATTGTCTTTTCACAGAAGGCTATTTATATTGATTTGCATATTCAAACAGGCATAATTCTGGGAGGAGTTGGGGTGGGACAGAAGGTGCGTGCACGTGCGTTACTTTTCACGCTGATCAGGATTTATGTAGCGGAAGAACGTGGAAATTTGCGTACGTACAGATTCCTGCATCCGGATTTTTCTGTGCGTACGCACATTCCCGCTTTTGTGCTTACGCCATGTTATAGTGTGAGTTCTATGCACGGCGTTATACATGAGGCCCCTGATGATTGTTATTTATGCCTTGGTATAAGTGGATGTATTTACATTTTCACATGGCCACATTGTTTTTAACTAACCTATTTTAACTAATGATTCATTCACAAGAGGGAGACCACAATGCTGTTTGCTGGTCTCCTTAGTATCAGAAAGTAAGAAACACTTTCCTTCATCTCAGAGACCAAGCATCCAAACAGTTTTGAAACCTGCTTTATATATAATAAAAAATGTTGATAACCAAAGCTTCATACTCCAGAATCATGTGCAAGATGGGGACCAACCTGATACATCACAACACCATTTGGCAAGACCTTATCAGGGGAGTCCATCTCAACTGCAGTGTAGCCTGCTACTGTATGATACAGCATCATCCTCAAAGCACTGCTACTAACTTATGATGTGTTCAGTTCCCTTACTAGCCCTGGTTGGACTCCAGATATCCATCTTTACTTTGTTTGCTCATTTGTCTTGGGGGAACTCCATCCATCATTGCATTTTAATCTTGCATAAAAGTCCCATCTTTTCATGTTTTAAGAGCTGTTTGACATATGCGTTTTCCTTTTGTTACATATCGCCATATTGGTACTAATTTTGCTGGGCTGTCTGTCAATTCTTACAGTCAATGAACTTCTACATTCATTGTTTTATAATCTGATCTTCATACATGCTGTTCATGGAGTCTTAGCCTGAACCTTGTAATGTATTCTGTTATATTGTGTGGGTTTACTGTTGACCTGTAATGGTATTTACTGACAAATGCAATATATGTAATAAATAAAGCTGAATATGAATGTGTGTGTGTGTGTTTGTATGCTATGCAAATCCTCACTGTTGACGTCATCTCTACCAAATGTTTCCCAGATTGCCCATTTATATAGGGATTTTAGTTAGTCCCTTTACACTGAGCAGTGCTGGGTACCCCTGCTAGTGTAAAATAAAGGATGCTTGAAATGAAGACATGCCCCAGAACTCTTAAAGAAATCTTCCTTTTCTAATTGTGCACTCACATTGGTTTTCACAGCAGCAGAACGTGTCTTACTGTATCCTGTCATTCTTCAGAACTGCTTGATGGTCACCGCAATGGAACTAAAGACCCCAGTGGTTACCCCATGGATTTTCATTTGGTTCACATCTTAAACAGACTCAAAATATCCAATTATCCATTTTTTGTTTTGCGACCTCCCCCATCATAACCTATCATCTATGGGAGAGAAGCAAAGATTTAAATTCATCAAAAAATTTGATTTCTAGTTTTCGACAGATCTCAAAGTTTTAGGGTCCCCTGACACCAAAAAGACTGATATCTCGATAATGGGTGTGTGTCTGCCTATGTGTATGTGTCCGTATGTCACAGTTTCTTGAGGATGGTCTAGAGCTAAAATGGCTGGAGAGAAAAATACCAAACTCAAAACTTAAGCCTGTTATGTGATGACAATGTGCTGATTAGTTTCTGAGCCAAATCATGCAAGAGAAAGAGGCAATCTAGAGGAACATTTAAATACCATAATTATGCAATTAATTATGAATTCTTCTCATCAATTGCTGTCGCAATGATCTATTTTATGATCAGAAAGATCAGCACCAGAGCGGTAAATAATTATTGAAATATTATAGAACAGTTTGGATAACTTGGTTCCTAGGGCGCAGAGCCTACTGATGCTCACGTCTGATTTTATTTTTTTTTTTTGCTCTTCCTAATGTTTCCAATACAAGGTCCTGGTGGGCATATCCTGTCAGCACTGGCTGCCATAATCAGCCTTAAGTGGTGGCAGGACACAAGTGCATATTTAAACTCTCTCATAATGGGGAAATGGAGTATGTCAGCATGTCACTGGGTGGTGATGTTTCTTTGGTAGACCGATGCCAGTCTTTTCAGGTGTGTGACAGTAGCATGAACCACTGTGCACCATACACCCACATTAACTAGAAAATGTTTTAATGAATGAATTAATGCTTATTCTTTATTCATTCCACTCAAATTATTGTCTTGTTCCCTAATGTGTGGTTAATAGTTTGATTTCCAATTCTTTACTGTTTTTACATAGTTATCTGCATTAATATTTAATATACTTTTGTTTTTTTGTAATAGTAAATGCTTACAATTATGGTTAAAGCAATCTGCATATGAGGTCAAAATTAATTTTTAAATAGGTATACTAGATCTTTATAAAAACATAATATTTGTTACCTGTGTTCACTAGGGGGCACTGCTGCAGACTCCTCCATCCACAGTTCGCAAATTCAGGTGGCAAAAACTCTCCGTCAAATGAATAATGGTGCCATAATTTCTCTTGCCACACAAATGCAATTAATTCTGGATGAAGAAGGTACTTATATCGAACACTTGTTATTATTGAAGGTAGGTCACAGTGGCGTCCCCTAGAGACAGCAATTAATGACTATGGCATTTGCATCCCCAAGCTTCCCCTAAAAAAATAGCCCAAAAATATGCAGCTGTTTGTAAGATACCGATGTTGTGAAGCTGCTCTCTATTTTTGCCATCTTCATAGTGGATTAATTTGCATTAAAAATTGATGTACTTCTTGTGCAAAAGTTTTATTTTAAAACTAATGGCCTATGCACTCATGCTTGTTATGCTGGAACCTTGCTTTATAAAACAGTTTTTAAAAAATAAAATAGCTTTCAGCTGAGGTACCCACTTTCATACCTACGCTAGATGCTCTCATTTCTGCAGTATGCATGCTCTCCCTGGGTTCTTGTGGATTTCCTTTGAGGCCTCCTTGATTTAGAGCTGGTTCAGGTCAGTACAACAATCTGTGTGATGAGCCTCAGCACTTCCCATCCTCTATTCGAAAAGACCAGTACACAAAATGGAAGGATGGACAAAAAACAATGTCACTGCTTCAGAAATGTTGCTACTTTCTAATATTGAATGTTAAGACTTTACATCAGCTGGCTCCATTGGAAATGGATGTTGCAAGAAAATTCCTTCAAAAATATGATTCCAGAATCTTGTTCTAAAGTATCCACTGGTCATTAAGTCATTTTTCTTCAGCAGTTCACTTTTTCCTTATGTCTTGTGTTGCTTTGTTTTGTTTTCTTATGAATGTTGCCTTGTGATAACAATCAGTATGAAACTCTCTGGCACTATATTAAATAACATTAATTTAACCTAACAGAGACTTATAGAGCTCTCAAAGGTGTGTTCATGTTCAGGAACCAAAAATAGAAGAATACAATAACTAATTATGATAGGGGGCATTCTTTGTAGTCTGTCTATTTTCTAACCTGCTTATCCAGTTCAGCAGGGGCTGATACCTACACCAACAGCATTACGTATAAGGCCTGAAAGAGCTGTGGATTGTGCCAACCAGTCTATTGCAGAGAATACTCATCTCAAGACCACTTTACACGCACCTAAACCTAACCCACGCGGCTTTGGGAGGTATGGGGAAAACATACAAACTCCACAGAGGCAGGGACCAGGGCAGTGCTTAAAACCCAGGAGGCATCAGCAATAAGCACCAGTAATTAGCAACTTTTGTCGAAAACTCTACCTTAATAAAAATGGATTTAAAGTTCCTGATGGCTGAAAAGTATTGCCTGAAAACTTAATAAAAGTAATTTATACACCTGTGTAATATGGGAAAAAATCACTGGACCATATGGTGGCACACACATGATTAAAAAGTACTGAGAAAATTAAAAAGGTAGAATATGCAATGGAGCCAAATCATGATCAAACAGATTGAAGCGTCACAAACCAGTTATTGATTTTTTTAGGTTATGCTGAGTCGCACTTGCTGTGGATATCTTAATAAAAGAACCCAGGACAATTATTCTAAAAGAGAAAACTCCCTGACACTCACTGATCAAATGAAAGTGTAAACCCCAAACTGACCCTAGCGCTGTGAAGCAGGAATGACAACTCTGTGCTACCACTCTGCCTATGCTGAAATATCTGTTCTAAAGTTACCAAACATTAACCTGATTAAAACTAAATGTTTGCCTATAACGTCTGTTCTTTTCTTGCCACTTGATTAAATGTGTACTCAACCTTTCATGCATCATGATAACAGTGACAACAGGCAATCATTTTTAAAATAACACAACAACAATTTTTTATTGTAAGTAGGGGGAATAAACTTTTGTATAGTGAAAAACTGTGAGTGATTGTATTGTCTATGTTGTCTGCAGTTCACATTTGAGCATCAGCATTCAAAAATGTCAATAATGGCGCCTGAAGACAACTCAGAGTGGTGAAGCCACACTTCTGGCCCTAAAGGAAGACGAGAAGCAAAGTAAAGTGCATGACAGTCTCTTTATAAAATGACTGAATTTCACAAAAAATCTATTTTGCAATCTGTGTGAGATCTAAAGATGTGGCTGAATTATCATAACACTTTTGGCTGGCAAAAAAGACTTATTCACTGACTTTTAATGTTTTTTTGACACTGGGACCTCAATAGGCTTTACCTCAATATGAAACACAACAGCAAGCTATGTTTTTTTTTAAATAAAAAAATGCTTCACTTTAGAATACAATCTCATGTGGAATATTAATACAGTATATACCATGATTGTGAATAAATAACTACAAGTTAAAAATTAACAAGCTTATCCTTTAATTTTCTGAATCCAGTTTATCCAAGGTCATGGAGTACTCTTGTTTTAGTTTTTACATTTCATCATGGCGCTGCAGTCATTAGCATTGTAGCCTCACAGATCAGGTATTTTTGATATGAATTCTGTGTCCAGTCATTGTCCTTATGAACTGTAGACTTTTCCACCTACACCCCAAAGACGTGTGTTTTCTATTTCCTGATTCTAAATTGTACCTGTCTAAGTGTGCGCTTAAGTGGGCTTTGCTTTGCAGTACACTGCCACCCCTCTACGTCTGATGCCTGCTTTTCAACTGATGTCTTGCCCCATTAAGTGAATTGGATTAATTAGGTTTGAAATATTACGTTATCAGAGAATTTCTTTGAAGGGCTCCTTTATGGCAGATACAACTCCCACCTCTTTAATATTTGTCAACATACTTCTCATTATGAACTTTCTAAATCATATTTATCACCACTAGCTACAAGAAGTGCACAAGTGTTGGTGGTCCAGAGTATTTGAGTAGTGAGAAAAGTGCTATATAAATATAAAGAATTCTTCTTCTTATTATTATTTGTGACTTTATTTTACAAAGCAGAACATCACAGAAAGCGAATCCAATCCCAGAAAATAGAGATGTGAAAAAATTGAAATATTTAGCTGGTCTGAAAATGAAAATTGTTAAGAAAATTGACTACAGCTTCCAGCCCTTCACCCTTCCTAACCCCTCCACCACCCACCCCATCAGTAAGTCAGTAAAATGGCTACCAACATGAGCACACCAAGGCAAAGCCAAAGCCTTATGTTCTTTCATAAAACAGATAAAGAGCAGAGCAAACTGGCCTATAGTGTTAGCACAAAGTCGAGACACAAGTAACAAAGAGAGACAAGAGCTGCTCCAGCAAACATCAGTGAAAGCCTGACAGCTTTATGTGATGAAGATGCAACGGTGCACAAACTGAAGCAATAACAAAAGTTAATACTTAAAATGAGTGCCATAGACATGCAGACAATATCTCATGTGGAGGATGCTGGTGTCAAATTTCTGCTCATTTATCTTGAGCCTGAATACGTTAAGCCATGTTGGCAAGCAATACCTGCATGATGGAGAAACTGTGTAATGTCTTTTGTGTTGTTGTGTGGTAAAGGAAATTTTTTTTCAGACATTATATAAGGCCCTAACAAGTGGCTGCTGTACCACGATGAACACATACATGCTCCTATGTGACGGTGACATGCCGCTGTATGAATGAGAGATGGGCTAAGGAAATTCTCTTGGCAACTAAGAATATAGAATAATGTTATATAGTGGACGAGCTTTGTGCAAAATTTGCTGCAATGTTATCAGAGTGGCATCAGGGTCCAAGGTGGGCTACCAACTTTGCAAACAGTAAGCAAAAATGTGACTGAGTGTCATTGGGCTGCTTTGCAGATGCTTTACAACTGGTGATGAGAAACAGGATTCTGCTTCCCCGTTCAAAGCCATTTTGTTTCACAAGTTTGTGTTTAGCATCTTGCATATTGAGGAAGTCCTGTTATTTATGTTTTTCCAACTTTTGTGCATTTAGTCTTTCTGAGATTCTGTGTGTTTTCTTTCCTACCAGTAAGACCGCGATTCTCGAAAGAATCACAAATCCAAGAATGGCAATCAGTTTCTGTTCCCTCCGATATTTGGATGGATGAAATATCATGGAGGGTGGGTGCGTCCGGGGAAATGTCATTTAATTAAATAAGCATATCTGTACTAAAGCGGTTCCGTTTTGTGGAGCCGTGATTCCTTTGCCTCTGCTGACACCGACTGCTGGCACAGAGGATTACAGCAAGTTTAGTTTACAGGTTGTGTTGTTCGGGTGCTACCCACTGACTCTGGGAAGCCGCTGGGTTTGACTGTGGGGCGCTGAGGGGCTGTGCGCATGCGCCTCGGTGCGTCCTGCGTCCGGAATGAAAAGTGATGGAGGGTGGGAGCGTCCTGGTAAAGTTTTTATTGAATTAAATATAGATATTTGTACTAATATTAACCAATTTATTAAAACAAAAATGGAATTGTAATTGTCACATCATGTAAGTCCAAAATGTCTTTGAGTTGTTGCACTTATAAGTAAAACCAGTGTCCACGCGTTGGAATTTAGGTTGGTTGGTTCCATCATGACGTAAATGCATGACAATATCGAGGTGAAAAGGAGGCTCACCGTCTTTACTTTGAAACACAATTGCCACTTCATTAACGATGGGAACATTATATCGTCTCGGATCGTGTTCTTTGTCCTTTATTAGCACTAAGGCAATTTTAGTTGGTGCCACACCGTCCACCTGTGCTTTTGTATTGGCTTCTTTTTCAACCTCATGTAGCATCTTTATAGAGTTTGCTAATGGGTGATTGTTTATGACTTCAGCTACGTTTCTCATTATGAGCTCTGTGCATTGCTTGTTTTCAGGAAGGTTCATTCGTTGATAAACTGTGTCATCTAGATCTAACACGTACATTTGGGCAAATTTGCGTTGGTGATTTGGCTCAGGGTGCACTGTTCCAATCCAATGCAATATTTGTCCACACACGCGAAAGCAGTATGGGCCATTCCCAGGTGGTGGCTTGATATTTACCCTGGTAGATGCAAAAGCAAATGAACTATTGTAGGATCTAATGCATTCCATAAAGCTTTTACTTTCGGGTACATTGTTAGTTAAAAGCATATGTAAATATTCAGGATATTCATCCAAAGCAGGCAGCTTAACTTGACCTTTTTGACAACAACGTGTAAACTCATCAGTTGTACTGCCAGTTTTTTCTTCAAGGAAGTTAAGTGAATGACAATGACTGCAAATGACAGTCATTAATCCCAATGAATTTTCATGAACAGTGGACTCATTATAGAATGCGTTCTCAGCTAACTGGCCGAATTGTTCAGCGTCTGTCCGTCGTTCCTTGTGC
Organism: Erpetoichthys calabaricus; assembly: GCF_900747795.2. Taxonomy (NCBI): domain Eukaryota; kingdom Metazoa; phylum Chordata; class Cladistia; order Polypteriformes; family Polypteridae; genus Erpetoichthys; species Erpetoichthys calabaricus. Next base: position 180,417,857 of record NC_041395.2, read on the forward strand.
AGTTTCTTTTTGGATCCTTGCCTCTCTTGCATGTAGTGTTTCAGAAGCGCATTGTAGGCGCCTTCGTTCATTGTTTTTATCCATACGGGCTCGTTTTTGTATTTCCATTAGTTGAGCTGTTTCGTTTTGGAGCCGTGAGTTCTTTGCTTCTGGTGTTTGTGAAGCGCATTGTAGGAGCCTCCGTTTATTGTTTTTATCAATGCGGTCTCGTTTTTGTTTCTCTGTTACTGAATGACCGTTATGTGATTCAAACATGCCACACAGACTGCTGGCACAGTGGATTAGAGCAAGTTTAGCTTACAGGTTGTGTTGTTTGGGCGCCACCTACTGACTCTGGGAAGCCGCTGCGTTTGACTCTGGGGTGCCACGGCGCAGTGCACATGCGCTTCGGTGTGTCCGCTGTGCATAAATTAAACTGTGGTTTAGTAATATAGATAGTGTTAAGGACAGAATTAAACTATGCCCATAGTTCATTTGAGCTTGAGAACAGACCAGTAGAAGGAGGCAATAGTCTTGGAGAGAATTGTCAGTGACTAGCAGGGGTCAAAGCCACAAAACAATCATTCAAAAAGGGGGGGCAAAAGGAAGAACAAAAGGGTTTAGACAAAGAATAGTAAACCCCAAACAAAAATTTATTGAGTTCAAGAAAAATAAATATTAAAAGACAACTAGTCATAACACCTATTAAATGAGCAAATCTGACCTTTGGTTAGAACGGAGTGGCATTGAAATCATAAATATTTGTATGCATAGTACATGAAGTAACTGGCAGATGCTCCATGTTATGCTGGCAGACATTCAAGGTGGACATTGTGGTCCAGGGGACCACACAAAGAAAATGCTGAAAATGAAATATGTTAGTTTTGAGTTGTAGGCTCCAGCATCCCCATGACACTGCAGGTTTAGAAGATGGATGGATTGATGGAAGATGGATTTTTGAGCTGCTGTAATGTGACATTTTGAATTCTGCGTACATATGATTCTTTATAAAAAACGTATTCCACATCTCTTGGATTCTAGTGAGTAAAACAAGTGTTTTAAAATGTCAAAGAGTAGAACAACATTTTGATACAGGCTGAAGCAGGGTGTAGGTGATGGAGTTCAGTGTAGGCTCCACATGAGCCATGTGAGCTACAAAATGTAACTGCTGGTTCATTGTATGTTGTGAGCATAAAACAGGCCTTAGTTCCACCATGGTTCCTCTTTGTAGTGGAAAAGTAGAATAAAGGCTAAATATCAGCTTCACTTCGCTAATTTACACTGGGAAGAAAAAGATTTTCAGTAACATTTTAGGTCTTGGTTCTATTCTTATAGAAATCTGATGAAGCAATCAGTTATTTATTTTTATGTAGTAACACAACATTGTAAAAATTTAGGGTTGTTGGAGCCACCACCTATCCCAGCATCACTAGGTGCAAAGCCTGAATAAGCCCTAGATGGAGTGCAGGTCCATCGCTTATGAAGCACAACCTGCACAGACTGAACAAATGAATCATGAGATGACCCAGGCCACCAAGCCACAATGTTTGTCAGTGTCATCTTGACATCACAGATGACTTGTGTGTTAATGGAATGTCACTGCTTACAATTATTACTCCAACAATGGAATAAATATCATACCATTAAATGAAGTTATTTCTGATCACTACTTAATTACGTTTGATGTGGTTCTTCCCTTACCAATACATTCACAGATTAAAACAAAGACAGTCCAACATCTAGATTGTACTTCTGCTTCAATATGTATAGATATTTACAGTAAACCAAACGTAATCGTTGAAAACAATTTTGATCAGCTAATAATAAATTTATAACATACCCTTGAGAGATGTTCTGGACACAGTGGCTCCCCTTAAAACAAAAGTGATCAAAACTCACCTTGGTTTAATGAAAATACTCGAGCTCTCAAATTAAAATGTCGAAAACTGGAACAGAGATGAAGAGCAACCAAGCTGCAGGTCTTTCAAACTGCATGGACAGAGAGTGTTAAAAATATAAAAAGGCATTGTTTAAAGCCCATTCAGACTATTATTCTAAAATAAAAGATAACAACAATAATAATCATCATGTACTGTTTAGAACAGTAGCTAATTTAAAAATTTGAATTCAGAATTAAATACAAAAATGCACTGAAAAACACCAACAAACATTACCAGTACAGATTTTATGAACTTATTTAATAAGAAAACTAAAAAGATAAGATCCCAGATCTCAGCATCCCAGTACAAACTACATATTAGCTTGGCAATTCCTATCTCACCTTGCATTCAACACTTTAGAAATTTTAATCTTGCAACAGAACATAAAGGCGTAACTTTAATTTCTAAATGAAACCTACTACTTGTTCCTTAGATCCAATGCCAGCAAAACTAGTAAAAACACAATGGATGTTCTTGCAGCACCTATTCCTAGCATTATCAACAGCTAATTAATGCATGGTGCAGTACCCAAAAAAGTGTCAGTTATCAAGCCATTACTTAAAAAGTCAGACCTAGACCTACACATACTTAATAATTATAGACCCATATAATTTACCCTTTCTCTCTAAAATACTTGAAAAAGTATTCACTAATCAGCTTTAATCTCACCTTACATATCACAATTTATTTAAGAAATTCTAGCTTCCGCACTGGTCATAGTACAGAAACGGCACTAACGTGTGTTGTAAACAACATTCTGATATCCTCTGATGATGAACATTCCACTGTAATTATGTTGTTAGACTTAAGCGCAGCATTTGACACCACTGATCATTCTATTTTACTACTGGAAAATGACATTATGCTTATAGGCAATGTCTGCGTCTAGTTTAGTTCCTATTTATCAAATTAATCCCAGTATGTACAGAAATGTGCACTCCTTGTGTGATTTTGGGCTATACAAAAAATAATTTGTTGTTGTTGATTAACAAAAGCAGTGTCATTCTCGCTAGATGCCCTTATTGAATTTGAGTGCTGTCAACTCTCCTGATTACATTAGGAAAACCAGACACTGCTACAAATGACCTTTTTATGTTAGTATGTACAACCAAGCCTTATGTAAACTGAATATAGTGTCTCATCAGTCATTTATGGCCTCCAGCACAGCAGGCATGATGGAGCATAAGCTTGGCTGGGATATTCCTGTCCTGTCGGCCATTTTTCTCTGGTAGGTGGCTGCCGCCAAAAAGCTAACTGTTGTTTAAACCTGGATATGAGCAAGTAGAGCCTGGGAAATTTGTTTTTCTAATCCTGAGACCAGCTCAGTACATAAAGGTCTAAATCAGCTCATAAGCCAGTCATTTTCATGCTGAGCAAAAAAATCTGACCCGTTCCTAAAAGCTTGTTTGCTTTACATATGACCAGTTGCGTAGTCTTCAAGCAGTGCCAAGCAAACCATGTTGTATCAAACCATTAGACTATAAATGTGCTGTAGGGCATGAGATTTAGAGGTTTCTGTATGCAGGGAGTGAATCATGTCTGTGTTTTAACTCCACTTTTGTTTCTAATTTTTAGAAGTAACAACAATTTACCAATATAAACTGACAAACAGACAAAAAAGCTAATCATGGCAAAAATACATCATTGTCTGTTCTTAAGGGAAACAAAAATAAAATAATAATCATAACTTCTCATTTAAAATGTTAGTCACTTTAACACAAATAATAATGGCTAGGTGATATGAATTATTATAAACTTGAGTCATCATTTAGTTGATGTGGCTGCATTTCCGTACTTGATTGAAGGTATCGTCATTTCCCATTTTCACCAAAATGTTACGTTCATATGGGTCAGAGCTGCCGTAAATATATGTAAGCCTTTCCATCAAGTTTTCTTTTATAAGTCTCGAGTTTTGCATGGAAAGCCGCATACCTACCTTTCAAGCCTCTTTCTGTGCATATGCAAGTTTTGTAAATCTGCCCCCATGGTGTTGCAATGACCTATCAAATAAGCAGAGCCTGCTGCATCAGGACTCTGGATTCCTTCTCATTTGGATTATCCTTTTGGAGTGAAGTTGAATAGCTGAGGATTGTGGACCCTTGTCACCACCAAATAAACACAGGCTGTGTCTTCTTTCTTCTTCCTTTCCTTTTTCATTCAAAGTCCTTTGGTGATGAGGGGTGGGTGATGAGTGCAGGCACAGATTTTATTTATTTATTTATTTTCCTTGCTTGGCAGGAGCATTGGCTTCTTCAGCCATATTTTCGCACATGATGGAGGTCTGGATAGACAAAAAAGAGCAGGAAACTCACGTAAACACCACACTTACACAGTGGGCCATTTAACAAATGGCAAACCTGCACATTTTTGGGGATGTGGGAGGAAAACTAATGCATATGGATAATGACTGAGCATGGTGTGTCAAAACCAAGATGCTGGATCTGTGAAAGGGCATCAATGTGCCTACCTACTTGTATATAATAAGGGACCACCAAACTGTTGCCCAAACTGCTGTCTTCACCCATAACTGAACATATGATGTAAATTGCACATATGGTGATGCTGTTGCAATACAATAATCATCTTTTAATCTCACGCACTGTAAAGTAATAGTCATGCATTTTATATATTATTAATCTTTCCCATACATCACTTAGTAATGTTTTTGATTGGGAAAATGTGAAGCTCACAGGGAGAGAATGACACATTAATGGAGAAGCGCTATTTTGCTCAACTTAAAAACTTCATCTGTTTTCACCTTGCCAGATTTGAAGTGTTTGTGTTCTAATTCCGCTAAAAGCTACCAAAGCATACTGGGACTGTAGTGTACTTGGTCAGCTTCCAATTATTTCAGCTCTGTCTGGGAATGTAGTGTTAGAATTCAGTTTAAAGTTCACTTTATGTCAGCTATGTAGTTAAAGGCTGTCCACATCAACGAGGTTCAACATTGGATGCTGAAGACATCTCATTCAAGATCAACTCACTGGGGCTCAAAGAGGAAAAGGCAAACACGGACAGAAGCCATCAGCTGTTGAGGCCCCTTTTCTCTATGAAATCCATCCATTTTTGAACCAGCTACCCCCAGCTAAGCTCTAAATGAGATGCCTGTCAGCTGTACAGCCCCCTTATACAGACTTGCTCACTCATACCAGGGCAGTTTCAATACGCTACATTACCGTAACATGTCTTTGAGTTGTGGGATAGCATCAGGAGAAAATGCATGAAGTCACAGAAAGAGTATGCAAAGCTGACCAGGGAGGGAAGCAGTAGAGCCAACCATTCTACTGCTGTGCTGCCCCTAACTAAAAGGGGCTTACAAAAGAGCTGAATATCTTTAAAGAAAATGAGGATATGTGAAAAAACAGCCCACCCACAATATTAGTGATACAACAAGGACAGACTCCATGCCGGGTTTGCTTGACATGTGGTGGGGGAACACGCCTTCTGTGACAACTGGGAGCAACAGGACAATTTAATTTCAATCCACAGTCGTCTACAGAAATAACACTTAAACAAATTAAATTTTATGTATACCACACAGGACTTCATTTTTTTATGAAAGCAAAACAAAAGTGTGTCCACTGGCAGAAGTTTCATCATTTTAAATAATTTTATTTGCTTTTAAAGAAGTGGTTCCAGGCAATTAGTTCAGCAATGCTAGGAATGTCTACATTCTGGCGTTTATTTGTATATGAGTGTGCATTTGTGGAACGTTTGAATAATAAACAATCTGGATAGATGAGCATAACACAGTTTAAAAAAAAAATAAAAACAAAAAAAAAAGACTCTTGGAAGTAAGCCGGAAATGTTATCTGCAGGAGACGTTGCCAAATAACTTCCCCTCGTGGTTTAGCTGCCAACTAGACTGAATGCCAGTGGTTGAATTATTGGTTCATTTTAGATCTCTGTGTTCTGATGAGTCGAGTCCTGACTTGAAGGATGAATTCCTTATGAGCTGGAAGGAAAGTAAACTTGAGCCCTCAACCACCAGATGAGAACGACTATAGGATGGTTAATAATTAAGGCTAACTTGTGGGTTAAATGAAAGTGTCTGCATACTTTAAATACATTAAGAAGGCCTGTCCTCACGTTTGGAAACTGAAATTATATGGCGACATGGCGTTTAAACTGCGTGTTCTTTTAACCGTTGCCTGTTGAGATTTGTGTAAGACATGACAGAGTGGATCTATGAGAGAGTGAGCCAATTCCTAGTAATGTAATGTTAGTTATGCTTCCTTTTACAATGTCAATACGTACAGTCTAGGATGGTCCATCCAGAATTTTATCTCCCCTGTCTCAATGAATTTGTTATTTAATCGAACACAATTACAAGTAATTTAAAAAAATGGCTGCAAAATTCAAATCCTGGCACTAGAGCAAGATTAGGATATATAATGAACGTGCAAGCAGTAGCCACACTTTCAATGCAGCATAAGTTAAGTCGAGGCATTACTGTGTTGTCCATAAGCAGAACAGCACATTTTAAACTGAACATCACTTTGAAAGTTGAGGGGAAGATTGCAGACATGAAATTACATTTTTAATGCGTAGGCATTGCGAATCCTTAACTGCCAACTCTAAATTGACTCCAGCGTGGTGGGGCTGAGTTGGTGTGTGCATGCGTGTGCCCTGTGCACTACTGTTCTTTTGAATTGGGTAAGTTACAAAAATTGATATATGGAAGGACTTTTTCTGCTACATTTTAAAGAATGGTTTAAGTACTAATCCAAACACTTCTGTATTTAGTTCAACTCTAAGCTAATTCAGTTACCTGGAACTCCTTGGATTGAATTCATACCTGCAATGATCACTCCTCTGTCTTCTTCATCATCTCTGCAGCTACACTTCTCCTTTGATGGCAAGACAGCCAGATAAGAAGTTTGCTCTCTTTTCTACTTTTACTCATAAAAAAAATCTACTCCTTTTTTTCACAGTGCTGAATTATGCAGTCAATGAACTCACCAAATGGTGTCCCTCCTAGATCATTCGCTAACAGTTTTGGGGGAAACACATCAAAAGTAATGCATGTTAAGTAGTCAAATAACTTTTTAAAGTAACGAGAGCCCTAATGCAGAGCTTATTTTACTGAAGTAAAAATCAGAATCAGAATTCACTTTATTGGCCAGGTACACTAATGTGTGTGTACCACTTTTAGGAATTTGTCTTGATAGTATTGGTGTAACATGTCTGATGGAATCCCACCACCACCTCCTGGAAACAAAGGCCATAGGGACCTTGGCTAACGGTGGGACCAACGTCAATCAGTGCGACACATCAGTTGGAACACTTATCTGAACATCAAACTGAAACTTATTTCAAGGAGCTAGGGCATACCCCTTAAGTGACGTGCATTAACCTCACGGCATGAACAGTATACGAGGGCTACCTGCCCAAGGATGGAGTGGGCTAAAGAAGCTAGTCGACTAGCATCAACAATTAGCCACCATCAATTTTGGAACTCTCACTGGACAAATCTGAGAGCCAGCAAGCATCTTGGACAAACAATGCATCGACCTTGTGTAAGTACAAGAAACAAAGTGGAAAAGCAAGACAGCAAAGGACATTGGCGATGGCTACAAGCTATTCTACACTGGCCAAACTGCAAATCACAATGGAGTTGCAATCGCCATCAGTAAAAATTGGCCTGGGTGATCAGGACAATGACGGGTGCAGCAACTTAGACTGCACAGATGTACGCCATTTTGTAGTTGCCAATACTTTTCTCAAGAAGTGATCAAAGCACCTTGTCACCTAAACCAGCAGTGGACAATCCACACAAATCAACTACTGGCTACTACGGCGATGTGACCTGAAGCTAGTATCAAAGGTGATCCCATCTACAAACATCGCCCCACAACACCACCCTGGTTCTCCAACTTAACTTCATACGCCTTTCAAGAGTGTGAAAGACTGATTTAGAAAGAATCAAGTGGTGAAAGCTTCCCCAACACAAGGACCAGATAGTGCAAGTCTTTGGCACCCTCAGCATTAATTTTGAACAGCCGGCAGAAACCCTTTGGAACGATGCCACTGGGAACATCTGTGATGCTGCCTCTGAGATCCTTGGGAAGAGGAAGTCTGACAAGCATCTTGTTGAAAAGAAAAGAGGTGCAAACCGCAGTCAAGGAGAAGAGGATGACACAAAAGATATGGAAGCAGACACCTCGAAGCCAACCACCAGCAATGCAGGATGGCCAAGGCAGCAGCGAAGAAAGCAGAAGCCACAGCAAAGGCCAAACATTATGAACTTTATGAGCAACTGGACATGCCTGAAGCTGCCAACAACATCTACTAAATTGCCAACTCTCAACACCATACAAAAAAAGGCATCAAGAACATCAAACACGATAACCAGCAAGTCCTGTGGGACCCATCGGCCATTCTGAAGTGCTGAAGTCAAATACTTGTTTTAGCCAAATAGATCTCAAACGAGTAACACCTGCAACTGCCCATACCACCAGCAGAGGCTGACCATGGACCAGTCTCTCTGAACAAGACTTCAGAGCTTGGGGCAGCAATCCAGTAAATGGAAAATGGGAAGAAAACAGAACCTGACAACATCCTAGCTGAGACCTGGAAGATGCTGGGATGCCAAAGAGCCAGACCTCTTGCTGCATTATTCAATTTGATCACCGAAGATGGCTGCAGTACCTCAGTCATGCTTGACCAGTATCACCATGAATATCTGGAAAGGCAAAGGTGACGTCACTGGCTGCGCAAACTACTGACCGATCCACTTACTCTGGCACGCGATGAAGATCTTTGAACGTGTTCTGAGTCGGCTTAGGAACATCATCAACGTGATACCGAGCCAATGCAGCTTCATCAAAGGCTGCGGAACAACAGATGCCATTCATGCAGAACACCTAATGCTGGAAAAGCATCAGTTAAAGAACAAGAAGCTGCACGTGGTGTTTCTGGATCTGGAGAATGCCTTTGACTGAACTCCCTGTGAGCTCATTTGGCATGCCCACAGATTGCATGGCATGTATGTGTAGTGGATCCAACTCCTCTACAACAGCGTCAACAGTGTCATGTGCTGCCCAGCAGCGTTCGCATCCACCAAACAGCGGCCCTATCTTCATTACTATTTATCATCAGCATGAACACCTCAACTGCATGGAGATTCCATGGACGCTCCTCTACGCTGAAAATGAGGAAATGCATCAAGGTGCTGAAAGTGATCATGCAGCAATGGAAAGACCGGCTGGATGAAAATGGACTTCAGCTCAACATCAAAAGACAGAATACATGCAATGTGCAACCATACCCATACTCAACAAAGCCACCGACTACAAATATCTCGGCTCCCTGAAATGACGCCAGATTATCTGTGACCTTTGTGACTGTAGAATGCCCAACTACCTCAAGGCTAAGATATACAAGTCCATAGCCCTTTACGGTACAGAGTGTTGGCCAGCGACAACCAACCATGAGCTTGTCATGGAAATGTGGATGCTATGCTGGAGCCTAGGCCCGACCTGGCTGGATCATGTAAAGACAAACTATGAGTGATAATCTAAAGACAAACTAAGAGTATGACAAAGACATACTAAGAGTGATGGGAGTGGCACCAATCACAGCAAAAATGCAAGAAGCGTGCATGAGGTGGCATGGTCATTTGATTCAAAGCGACAACCAGACAGTCGCCAAGAAAGCCCTTCACTTCAACCCTAGTTGCAAAAGGCTGCATGAAAAACCCAAGAAGTGATGGCCGGATCAGTTGAACGACAACATGAAACAAGCCGACGCTGCATCTGAAGATGCCTTGGACAGGAATAAGTGGAGAACGATATGCTGAAAAGCAGTCCCTGCATCAAATGCTAGGAAGAAGTATTGGTGCAACATACAAGGACAACGCAGAATACAAAAGATAGAAATAACAAGATACAATATAAATTATAAAACATGATGTACTTTACAAGGGCAATACAAAAAAATAATAAAGAGATAGTAGGATTATAATACCTGCATTACTACCGAAGCTTATTCCTGACACTCCAAAAAAAACAAAATGGTTATTCAGTTAACATTGTGTACTTGTGTGTTCCTGCTGTCTCATGACAGCTAGTGAGGAAGAGGTTAAGTTAAGCTTGTGTGTAGCATATAATCATGTAACAAGAACTGAACAAGTTATAAGCATATATTGTCACACATGCACACCAGGGGGTCGCCTTTCAGGCTCACCTGAGGTATGCGGTACTACTCTGGGACAAAAGGGGACGCTGTTGTCAAGTCTTGTCTCCTTTTTCCTCTCAGCCTCGAGTAACTGCCCATTGAGGGCAACGAAGCTGAGGTTGCCCCACCCTTCCGATTCTCTCAGTATAAAAGGGAGATGCTCCCAGAAAGTGGCGTCTCATTTTGGACCACCACAATAGCGAATACTGGAGGGAGAGGAAGACAGAAAGTAGCGACCCTGACAGAGAACTGATTCAAGAGAACTGTTTCTAGCAAAGAGAGTGTCTTTTTTTGTTGGAATTAAATGGGTTTTTGCCTGTTTGGTGCCCCAAGCATTTGCATTTGCTGAGGGTTCAATTTAATCTGCCAAGTTTAGGGTCACAGCGAGCCAGTGATTATTGCAGTAGCATTGGGTGGAAGTCAGAAAGCAAATGTGCTGGACACAACACTGATCCTATTCAGGACACAATTGCAGAGCCATTCAGAAAAAAGTGCACTGTGTGCAATCAAGTATCGAAAAACCTATAAATGAAGGTGTTAGTTTAGTTTTAATCTTGCTATATGCTATTGATTTGTTGAAACAGTGTGATCTGGTGACACAGTGGTCAGTCCTCATACTGTGAATCTTTGAGTTTTGAAGGTGGGGATGGGAAAAGGGGATTAAGAAAATACATTTTTAAAACTCAAGAAAATTGTCACATTTGTGTGCCTGGTCGGGTTCAAGGAGGTTTATACGTGGGCTTAGGATTTAATAAATGCTGGCCAGTCAGTTCAGTTTTACATACAAAAGAACAAAATTAACATAAATGTAATGCATTATAACACATTACAACAGTGCAACTATGTAACATATCTCGTAATTATAATGTATAATGTAACTAATCTATTTTTAAAAGTAACATTCTAATTCTCTCCCTAATTTGGATTTGGTTTTAATGGGGTAGCACTTATTTTAAAAATTCAGATACCTGTGACTCTATTGATCAAACACCGCAAGAGGGCAATGGACTCATGTGTATTCAGTCCTCAAGATTTTTTGTCAGGAGCAGTTTCAGGGGCTTAGAAAAATAAAAAACACATTCTGACCATTTTCTTTTATTATTAAATTTTGGATATTAATTCAGGGGTCGACACAGAATGTCTCTGGCACATTGGCACAAGAGGGAGCATGAGGGAGCCAAGTGAATGGCTTCAGGCTGAGCTCCTCTCTGCTTTCAGCTCAACAGTCCTTCAGCAAATCAAAGCTCCAGAGAATGGTTGCACGTCCACGAGAGTATGCCTTCAATCGATTGCTGTCACTGCAGTCAGGTTTCACCTCAGCTGACAGTAACATGCGTATCTCTTTCCTTTTCCCTGTCTCTCTGCCTTTCTGTTTCAGGACTTAAGAAATGACCGGACTGTACTGGGCCTCAGAGCTAGGCCACATCTGATGGCCTAGATGAGCTGGCTTGCTATCTAATTGTTTTATTCAGTTGAGCCCACTAATGTTTGTGAGACCTCTGTAGTTTTGGATAAAATGATCAATATGCTAAAATGAGCCATGAGGGAAGGCCGCATCTTGTCCAGTATAAACTAATCTTATGTGACAAGCCCATATTCTTACTTGAAGAGCCAAGTGCTGCTTCTCAAATGATAAACAAGATCCTTCCAGGCTGTATCTTATCAAGGTACGCTGACCCACATGGGAGAAGGGAATTAACTACTAATTGTACATTCCTGTACAATTCTCAACATTAGGATAATTTTGATGGGAACAGGCCATTCAACTCATAAAGCTCATCAGTTCTATTGGAATACTTTCTCCAAAATAACATTAAATCCAGTTTTAAGTGGCCATAAAATCTCGCTGTCCACAACACTAGATTATTTATTTCATGTGCCTGTGGATCTCCATAATAACAACAACATTGCTAATATTGGTGCAAAATTCACCCTTATTCAGTTTCCAACTGTGTCTCTGTTCCTGCTGAAGAGCTCAGTCTAAAGCAGGGGTGTCCAAACTTTTTTTTACTGGGGGCCACATACAGAGAAATATATGAAGGACTGGGCCACCCACTAGAGGTGAGGTATACTGCCTCACCTCCTGTGTATTAAGCTAGCAAAATCAATCAAATGTAGGTCAATTATGCTTCAAAATTAAATATGCTTAAAGAAATAACAGCATCACAGTTCTCCATTAATGGGTTTTCATTTATTGTATTACAAAGTGCTCTCATCACACGCAATTGAGTAAAAATCAAAAACACAAGCTTTAACTGACACTTGATGTTTTAAGTTAGCTGACAAATCTTCAATTCGCCACATAAGCGAACGTTGTTGAATTCCTGCATTTTCTCCGTGCACATTATTCCTACGACTTTAGTGAGGCACTGATTTATGAAGTCACCATCTGGGAAAGGTTTCCCGTGTCAGGCAGTGAGTTGCGCTACCTTGTAACTGGCTAATGTGGCATTTTCTTGTGTTTTGTTAGCACAGGAAAAAATACTGTTGTTGAACTAGCAGATTAGCTGCCATTTGCTTAACTTTCTGTTCTTGCTCAGCACCAGTGTAGGACGTGTAGGTCGGATGTTTGGTTCTGTAGGCATTGACACACATTATACTCTTTCATCACTGCAACAGTTTCATTGCAAATCAAACAGTCACACTTGCCCTTGACTTCTAGGAAGAAATATTCATTTTCCCACTCTGTCTGAAATTTTCTGCACTCCTTTCCTATTGTGTGTTTCTTTGGTTCTTTTAGTTTGGTTTGGTTCATTTTTGGTCACCCGTAGCAAAATTGTTCGTTGGTTGCACTTGTTTGTGAAGCCACTGCCTTGATCAAGACAGTAGCTCCGCCTTGTGTTAAACCCAAGAAGTACAATACTGTTAAAAACAATTTTCGTGTGTGGGCCATATTTCATTATATTTTTAGAATTTGCTGAAGGCCAATTAAAAATGGACCAGAGGACGCAGTTGGTCCACAGGCGTTAGTTTGGACACCTCTGGTGTAAAAGCTGGGATCAACCATGCTAATTATCTTCATAATCTGAGCACTTTGATCAAGTCACCTCTTGAGCTTCATTTGCTTAAATGAAAAACCGTCAAAACCCTCAATCTTTCCACATAACTCACAGTCTTGGAATCAGCCTGGTTACTCAAGTAACCACATTGAAGGCAGTCAAACATCTTCATTCAAGGTTCCATCAGATATACACTTAAGAGGCAGGAGGCTTACTCAGCCTCATCGCTTTGTAGCTGTCCTCTTTTCATGCCCCATGAGTCCCTGTTTTTAGTGATCAATTCAAATTGGGTCAAACATTCTACCGTACATCATCTTTCAAATTCAAGAGATCAAATCAGGACATGCCATTCAAGTGAAACCTCTAAGACCTGATTGGACAACTGGTGTCAGATATCATGCTTCCTAAACTAATTTACAGCTACATCATAAGTTTGAGTCTTAAATGGGACCTTAAAAGAACTGAAATAATCTGTGCATGTCATAGTAAAGATTTTCATCTGGCACTTTAAACTGGCCCTTGCTGTGGACAATGCTTTTACTTCATTGACTCAGCATCTTGTGTTCAAATTCCATGTCTGGATGTCCATGTGGAGTTTACCATTCCCACTATGTGCTTGGGTCTTCCTTCCACATCATTTGCTGATTCATTTATCTGATGATTCCATATTAGCCTTTCATGATCGTGTGTGGGCCCTTGTGGTCATCCAGGGCTGTTACCTGGTGGGAAAGACTCTGGTCCAACACTACTGAAGTGGATTAAGAGTATTTGAGCATGTTAATATAAACATGTCCTACATTCGTGAGTGTGCCAATGTGTGAAAGTGTCCGGTAATGGACAAGTGCTCCGTTCAAGGCAGGTTCATGTCTTACTCCTATTGCTGCTTGGATAGGCTCCAGTTCCATGAAACCCTATAACTAGATTAATTGGGTAAGTTTTCAGGTTTCAGATGTAACGAGGAAGCTGAAAATGACACTGTTAGTTTTTAATTGCTAAATTAATGACAAATGTAAAGCAGAGCTTTGAAAATAATCTACCGGTGTCTGGTTGAATACATACAACTGGCTGATGGGAGGCAGCGAGTTTCACCCAGGTAAGAAAACTAACTAAAAGCAAGGTGGTGTAGCCTTAAGGCCAGAAACCCAGGGCACTTTAGACACCTGGTATGCCCTGCAGGGAAAATGACTCTTTCAAGTGTTTCAGGATGGCTGTCTTGACAGACTTCACAGACACTCCCTGCAGTACTGAGAATTCAGCTCTAATTATAAGCCTACACAGAACACAGATGGCTCTGCTTTCAAATAAAGACGCCCCACACCCACACCTCAGGGGGTCTCTCTGTGGAGCCCCTAAAACTACTGATTATATCTGGAACAATCCTGCCTCTATATGAAATAAATTAATAGCTTTTCTCAAATTGCAAAGCTGAAAGGCGAACCTCAGAAAGTGATGAAGAATTAGGGAGGCTAATAAGGGCAGACTCTCTTGTGGACGGACATAATTAAAAGCTCCTTTACTTTTTAGATGGTAATACTAGTGCATGGACCAATTTTTCATTTCCTTTTATATTCTGTGCAAACTTTAGTGTCCACTGACACTGATTTCTTGTTTCAACTTGTAATAGTTTTTTTTTTTAATTTTATTGAACTCATGAGTTTTTCAATTTCATTCTGTACTGCAGTCTTGTTGTTTCTGTAAAGTATTTTGTTGTGCATGCCATTAATTATTAAAGAGTTACTCTATTTGGATGGATGCTCAGGCCACTGCTTTCTTTTTGTTTTTGCAAAGTTCTTCTTGATTGCATTTTGTGGTCCTGTATGAGTGTGGCGGCACAGTGGTCAGTGCTACTGTCTAGCAGCATCAAGGGAATGGGTTTCATTCCTGGCCTGTCTATATAGGGTTTTCATGTACCCTTTGCGTTCTCAAAGTATTCTGCTGCATCGTAAAGATGTACATGCTAGGTTAATGCTTGACAGTGGTGTAGAAATTCCCACCTTTCACCATTCCACCTAATTATGCTGCTTGGACAGACTACAACTTTAAGTGACACTAAAAACTGGAGTTAAGCACTTTCCAAAATGGCTGGAAGGACTAGCCAATATCTGTTGTGAGGAAAAATGTAAAGATACAATAGGCAAGCATTTCATTTTTTTATTGATTCATTCTTTTGTATGGATTAATATACAAAATACACCTTGTATAAACAACAGAAAGGATGACGGAGTGCCTGGGAGCAGCAATTATCTCTTTATTCCAAAGCCTTCTTCTACCCCACAGGAGACAGAAAGAATAAAACATCCTCACAGAAGATAATGATCCATCTTTACTAAAATGTAAAAACGATTACAATTCAATAAAATAAAATTGTTTTAACTAATTGTTTCTGGACCTGGAGATTCAGGTTTAGGTTTTACACCTGCTAACAAGGCAAACGTAGGATTTGTGAGCCCTTTGTCTCTTTTGTAACTGTGCTTCTTCTTACTACGCCCATATGCTTAGAGGCCATACAGCACTGTGCTTATCTCACAATCAGCCCTGCAAATGGCTGTGAGCAGGCATGGATGGTTATAGACAGCCACAGGGCGCTATACATGCATTGCATTTCAAAGGCCTAAATGTGAGACCCTTTTAAAGACTTGCCCTGGACAGGTCTTATCAATCAGTTGTAGAAATGCCCCTAAACACTTTCATCATCTCAAAAATGAAAGGCAGTTTTTTTGAGATGGTGGCAAGGAGGCTGATCCTAAGCATACAGGGGTTAGCATCTTCTGCTCACAGAAGTGCACTGACGTTTGTACTAAATGGGGGCCGATAGTTTGAGGGGGTCTGCTTTGATCCAGTGATCAGGCAAATCCAGCCTCTACTGTAGGGGTCTTAAAATCCTTTCCTTGAAGCCAGCAGTTTTTTGCTAGTTTTCTAATTAGTAGCAAGTTGTTGCTGTTAAGAAAACTTGTTATTCAATTCTAAGACTTTTTAGTGCTCTCATTCTGCCACATTAGACAGTTCAAATATTATAGATTTTATTTTTTGAGAATATCATCTTAATATTTTGTGGTCTTAGGTAAATTAGTATTTCTAAGTTCTAAACTAAATACAGAGAGGTGTAAATTCATTGTTAATTGGGAGCTGGTTAAACAAACGGAAGCAATTAAGAGCTCTGAGTCTTACAAATTAAAAAAGATGTATAAAGTGACTGGAACAATGATCTGAATGAACAGGATATGAGTTTGAGCCACCTGTGGACTGCCCAAAAGCCTTGCTTTTACAATAAAGAATGCAGGCACATTATAATAAACCATAATATTATTTTTTTAGATTTTCAGGGGCTGTTCCTAAATGGTCACAAAACCGGTGTCAGGTCATAGTTGTGATTTTGCTTTTTGCAGTTTAAACATTTTCAAATTAAACATTAATCTTTAAAAGTAGGACCATTTAAATTCTTTTGTAAACACTTTGTTTTATGAGTTAATGCTAATATCCCTAATGTTGCCTTCATTCGAGGCTCACTACAAGGTTGAGGAGGGGTTATAAAACAAGCTGGACGAGTGCTGATTCCACATCTACAGAACTACTCCGAAGTGGAGCAGCTCTGTCATCTTTTGGGCTGGCATGGAATGAAGTAACATCCTAAAATTCAGTTTCACTCCAGACACTGCTAATCGGTATTTACATTTGCGAAGTAGTTTAAATAAAGACTACTAATGGCTATGCAAGCGTGATGATATTAAATTCATCATTCTGAAGCCTCCTTTTATCAGCATTTCATTTTTGATGCCCTACATCCAAACAAAATAGTAGATGAGGTTGAAAATGATTCTGTTGAAGGAAAGACTGATTCAAATGAAAACTGTCCAACTGAGGTGGGCTGTAGTGGTGTGTTTCCAATCCTCATACCATACAAAATTAATAGGACAGGACAGAAAGCCTCTAAGCATCAGCTTAATTTATATTTTCGGGCTTTCTGTCAACTTCCGGTGACAGTGAGTAAAATGTTAGCTCACTTGTTGGCTAGTGCTCAGGAGTACACCACACTGCTGCAATAGTGTCATGAAAAAGAAACATCACTCTAGGGTGAAGGATGGAAAGAAAATAGTGCAATTTACTGCCGTGCACAGATCTGTTAAGGCAGAAGGCCAGCTGGAAACACCTGCAACAAAGACAAAAGAGAGGAATGTGAAAAATCATTCTTTAATAGGCAGCATGACCTCTTCAGAACAAAGGCAAGCTCACAGAGTATTTCCTAGTTTCTTAAAATCTCACATTGTACAAGTTCTTTTATAACCAATCCCTCTTTATCCATTACTCTCATTCACTGAGACTAATCAGGAGGTAAAACAGTGACATAAATGTATGTGCTTTCTTAAAATTTAAATCAAGTAATACTTGTGTGTGCTTTTCAAGCCCAATTAAAATGTTTTTCCATTTTCACTTTAGCAGTCGTCACTTTGAAATTAATAGTATGGCAACACAAAATTCTCAGCACCTCCTGGCTTGGAGGAAACATATTCCTAGTGGTAAGAAAGAGACGCATTTAATCTCATTTGAGATTTTCTATGCATTTACCTAAGGCATGTAACTGCTGAAATGTTCCTTAATCTTCATTTAAATTTCTGCAAAATGTTTGGATGTACAATTATTTCTGAAATATTCAAAAGATGCTCTTCAATAAATTTCTAATGAAGGGGAGATTAACCAATGTCAAAAAACAGGTAAACAACCCTCAAATAAACTTTGAATTACTTGAAGCAGGTACCTACAACTGTAGTTTCCTAATGAAGAAAGTGTGACTCTGCAGTAAATGGGCAGTTAGACCACAAAAACACAAACACTGCATTATTGACAGATCAATTGATGGCACAAGGTTGTAATTCCAAATAAAGAAACTAATGAAAAAATGAAAGCAGGCATTTCAATAAAAAATTTAAAGTAGTCTAGACACTACATTTCACAATATTAATGATTCATTTTGCACATTTAATTTTGATAATGTTTATTTATTTTATTTAATTTTGTTTTACTGTGACTCCATTTTTCATTTTCATGGATGATGCTAGTTTCTTCTTCTGGTTGCTAGGCTGGTTGCTAACTGTGTGACCTGTGTCATATGACATGTGACATGGTCATATGTGATGGCTGAGGTTTGTCACTTCGAGGAATTTCTGGAAATCCTTGGAGGCAATCAACAAAGTTTATTTACATTAACGATATGTTCAGCCAATTGGAGTTGGACTATATCATCTTTTGATTAACCATTTTTTGGCTTTGTTCTTCTTCCTTTCAGCTAAGGTTTTTGTTTTCTGTTTTTATGGTTATGGGTCCTGATTGTTTTAACTCTCTGGTAATGACTTTTTGACGACTCTATTGCTACGTTCCCTCTTTTCAACTCTTAGTCGATTTTTACTGTGAGCTACTATTTGTTTCAAAACAGCGAAACAAATTTTTTGGGCTTTTTATATTGTAGTTTCTCTTTGCTGTTGTTTGTTTGAAAGGATAAAACTGCTATCCGAGCGCATAGCTGAGATTCAGATGTTTTATAATAAGAACAGGTATTTGTTCAGACACATTTGAATGTGAGTTAAAATTCTGGATGCTACTTGTATATTCCTTCTGTGGTTTACACACATCATTAGCATGTTGTGCTTACAATATACACAGACTCTGTAGCACGAAGGGGCAAACGGGCCCCCACTACTTCACTACCTCATCCTTATAATTTTGGATGAAAGAATTTTGGCACACATTCACTTATATAAATTGAGTGCTAAAACACATTTGTAGTTTGTTAGCGACAAGATATTGACTTTGTGATATGGACTGTTCAATAATTTTTTAACATTATTTTATAGAACATTTCATGTCCTTTTCAGGACATTTTGTAGTTACATAGAGGTTTTGCAAGTTGGTGAACCCATTTATATAATTTACTTCTAGCTTTGCTTTTGTTTTTAGTAGTTCAGTTTATTTCACATCTTTCCATGAAGCCATTTTGTAAGTGTTTGTTTGTGGTTTCCACCACATTATATCTCAATTCATGGGCTTTTTCAACTGAGTTTAATTTGTTGGTCTCTTATTCATTAAACCTGACATGCTTCTACCTTTGGCAGAAAAATCCACACTAACCCCTAATTCATCCCAAAAGCAAAACACCCACAGAGCGTTCATCTGTCCAGTTCACAGACTTCAACACTCATTCACAAGCAAGATTAAAAACAGCAGCTTGTGTAGTTTTGCACCAATTTCTCAACATTTCTGTATCTGTTATGGAGTAAAGTGCATTCATTTCTATTTTATTTTTCTTTTCAGTCAGTAGTTTTTATTTAAAAAGTGAATTGAGTTTCCTAATTACTATAGGTGTGGACATTTCATATATGCATATTTAACTTAACATTTAACATAACTGTGAACAATTATGAATCTGTTAAGGCAAAGGTAAATGATGGTGGAAGTCAAAGACACAATCATATTACATTTTGTTTGAATAAAATAATCAAATGTCAATTAATTATATAAATGTAATGATTTTTAAAATACCCAATTTTAGTAGTATTTGTTGTTAACATCCGTGTTTACTGGGACTGAAAGCAAAAGTAAATTGTCACTTGAGTGGCTGTAATGGCTCCATTTCAACCAAAATTACACAGCCTCCCTGATTTCTGATGCCCACCTACTGATTTTTTTCCCTGGCACTGGCCTTTTCGTTAAGCTTTTGTTAGTTTTCATAACATTTTGTGGGTCACATTGCAGCAAAAACTATGCAGTTTGATTATGAATAAAAGTTCGGTGTCAATTAAACATTACAAGAAACCAAAAAAAAGAAAAAAAAATCTTTATATATAGTACGCTACCGTGGTTGTTTGTTTGTCTGTCCAGGATTTTAAATCATCTGTAGCTCGCAAACCGCTTGAACTATTGACCTGAAGTTAGGTACACATATACTATGTGATGTCTACTATCTGCTTTCGGGGTGAAGATTGACCTCCAAGGTTATTTTTCTTTTTATTTTTATTTTATTGTAGAATCAACTCTCGGCAGCCGCCAGCAGGGCGGCTGTGCGGTGCGTGCATACAGGCTCCGTTCTCATCCCTACCACCTTTTCCGTCACTTCCCCTACCTCTTTATATCTTAAATCATTCTTGATTCAAATTAAGGAAAACGTACTAAGTAATTGCAACACAAACACTGACTTAAGGGACGGCACAGTGGCGCAGTGGGTAGCGCTGCTGCCTCACAGTTAGGAGACCTGGGTTTGCTTCCCGGGTCCTCCCTGCATGGAGTTTGCATGTTCTCCCCGTGTCTGCGGGTGCTCCGGGTTTCCTCCCACAGTCCAAAGACATGCAGGTTAGGTGCACTGGCGATCTTAAATTGTCCCTAGTGTGTGCTTGGTGTGTGGGTGTGTGTGTGTGTGTGCGCACCCTGTGGTGGGCTGGCGCCCTGCCCGGGGTTTGTTTCCTGCCTTGTGCACTGTGTTGGCTGGGATTGGCTCCAGCAGACCCCTGTGACCCTGTAGTTAGGATATAGTGGGTTGGATAATGGATGGATGGACACTGACTTAATCAGTTTTAACGTGAAAAGATGCCGTCGAAAGAAGAAACAGTCCACTAGGGTGGAGAAAAGAAGAGCTGCTAAGGAAGCAGCAAGCGCATCAACCTCTGAGCAAACGAATGCTAAACGTACAGAAAAAGAGGATGAAAACTAGGAATGCTCAAGTCAAGTGGATTCGCAGTGTGCTGTTACCATTATATATACTGCATATATATATATATATATATATATATATATATATACTGTATATATTTATATATATTTTCTTGCATTGTAAGAGTTTTGTTGCAGCTCAGGTTGAATTAACACTTTACATATTGGTGAACTTTGGCTGGTTAGGATGGGGAGTTGCAGTTTAAGCTCTTGATTTAGTGGTGCAGCTCCAATATAAATGTGGTAAGCATTTCATAGAAACATGCTCTTTTGCAAAGCATTTTGAGACTGCGGGCTGATCTTATTAACTGTCAAGAAGTGGAGGTTTTGTTAGATTGCTACTTTTCATTAGCCTTGGAATTAATTGTAGTACTAAGCATTTGGTTTTCTAATTTAAAACTAAGTTCTATTTATTAACTTTAGATAATTTTCTACAAATCACTTTAGATAAAGACATCTGCAAAATAAATAAAAATAATGACAAACCATTCTCTAATGATTAGACATTTAGAACATTCAGTTATATATGTGAAACACTCATAACATTCCAGTTTACATAATAAAAAAATGACAGTAGAATTATGTATACCAGTTCCTTTTACCCAGACAAGAATACCTAAATACAACAAATATGTGTTAAATACTGACTATATGCAAAATGTGCAATTTAACTTGGGTTAATTCTAGACAAATTTCTAGACAGGCCTTTTGAGCTCTATCGATAGAGCAGGTTTGCATTTAAAAAGGAAAAAAATCTGAATTAGCATAATTTGTGGAGTTCATAAGAAATTTAATAATTTATTTCCTGAGGTAAAAGTATATAATAAACAAGAATAGTTATATCATATATCCATCCATCCATTTTCCAACCCGCTGAATCCGAACACAGGGTCACGGGGGTCTGCTGGAGCCAATCCCAGCCAACACAGGGCACAAGGCAGGGAACCAATCCTGGGCAGGGTGCCAACCCACCGCAGGACACACACAAACACACCAAGCACACACTAGGGCCAATTTAGAATCGCCAATCCACCTAACCAGCATGTCTTTGGACTGTGGGAGGAAACCGGAGCGCCCGGAGGAAACCCACGCAGACACGGGGAGAACATGCAAACTCCACGCAGGGAGGACCCGGGAAGCGAACCCAGGTCCCCAGATCTCCCAACTGCGAGGCAGCAGCGCTACCCACTGCGCCACCGTGCCGCCCTATCATATATCTGAAATGTTAAAATATGTGCTTCAGTTCAAATGTTTAAAGTCTAAATATTCTCAATTGGAGTTAGAAATTTGTCATTTTTTTACTCTCTGATTGAGGGTACAGAGGGCTAGATCCCTAGTAAAGGATCATAATTCAATTTGTAATCACTGATCTTGAAATAGTCTAAAACGTTTGAAAGCAATTATTGCGTTACTGGAGTCAGAAAAAATGTACCAACTGCAACTAAATGTAAATTGTAATAGAATGTTTTAAAATTTACAATTTCACATATATCAATATACTAATTCGATTAAACTATTCTTTTCTTCTATCATATTGCTAAAAATAAAACCTCTTTTTAATTTTGTACGTTTGCTTTTTTGTTTAAAGTTACTCAATGTTTGTAACTTCTTTAATACATAATATTAAAAAGCCACAATGACATTCTGAGAGCCTTTAAACCCAAACTTTAAACAGGTTAGGGTGCTAAAAAGTAGTCTGATAATTCACATTAGCATTGATGAAATATCTTGTGTCTTGCACAAGGTTTTGCATATTGACTCCACACCTCTGTCTAAAATACAGTAATACCCCCAACATGCTTATTTTTGAATTTTGTCATTTTTAACCTTCTGGGAGTGACTCTTAGAGGGCTATGACCACTGGTAAAGAATAAGATGTCAAAAATATTTTCCGCAACCTTGAAATAGCATTAAAACGACACTCCATATACCTATATATACCTATATAACCAAACTCCACTTTTTGTAGTTTTGTGGATACTTGCAGGGAAAAATTTGGAGACTGGTAGCAGGATTGGCACTCCAGCTACTGTAAAAAATCTCACACTGTTCCAATCCATTCGAACTAGTATGGTGTTGAGGTGCACTTGAGTCCTAATTTGGGATCCTGAGGTTGTTCATCTTGTGGTGGGTGCAGCAAGGAGCTGAATCAGTACCTGCTTCCAACCTATCTCTCATTCTTTAACAATTTACTGTATATCTCATCAGGGGATGAACTCCTGGTGTTGGCTGTTATGGCACATATATAACGTAAAATCTTTCTGATAATTTTTGCTGAAGACACTATTACTTTACTCCTTATCACAAGGATGTACTTTCCTGCACAAAAATGGTCCACAAATGGCCAAAAATAATAGGGGGAACCAGCAAAAGCTTGACATTTTACATAACAAAACATCAGGCTGCATCACCTGTATATCATATTTGGGGGTTTTCTCATACTGGTGAGTTAGGAGGTGCTGGACAAAGAAAAACTGAAATGATCTCAAAGTGTTCATAAGTTGTTCTTGACAAACACAAAAGCTGCTGTTTCTCCTGGAACAGAAGGCTATCCATTTCATAACAATAGTAGTTGTCCAACAAAAACATGTCTATTTATGTAATTTATCTGCAAATGTGTTTCAAGCATAGTATTTGTTCTGTCCTTTTTACATAGTGACAGCTTTGGTTCCAAACATTATAAAAACACAAAACACAAGTCAGCATTTACTACAACAGCAAATAACTATGAATGATTTCACATCTCTCAACAGCTAAACGTTTCTTTTACAAGCAGCTGTAATAATTCAGGAATACATTTGTCAGAATCTAAACAGATTTTTTCTTTTTTCTCATTAAAATGTTTGGCCTTGGGCATGGACAGTTGCTGTTGTTTAAGGATTTTCTGGTTACTAGTCTAAATCCAAGGACTATGCCTGGCACCCTGGCCAGGGCTGGTGATTATTTTATGCTTGATGCAGCAAGCACAGAATCTAGCCTCCACAACACTGAACTGATTTGAGAGGGTTTTAAAATGGATGGATAGTCGTTTAGCCTGAAATGCTGGATCCTTTGGATAACTTCAGGATACATGCTGAAATGTGACGCCTTAGTGCCATAATTGTGCTCTGATATGCGTTTCCTGGATGTAAATGTTAAATATCCCTTTGTGTTTACATTCTGATCTGAGAAATAGCCTGCATTTGTATACAAATCTTGTGACCCAAACTCAAATGACAGTTTGATTTATTGATTGTGTACAACATCAATAGCCTGATTCCTAGGATGTGTTGTGTTTATCCCTGCAATATATAACCAAGACTAATCAATATTAAACTGTGAAGGCATTACCAATAACCATGTGATGGAAGTATCTTTGAATGTCAAAATATATTATAAAACTACCATCCATTTCCACATTACTTCAAGCTGCTTTTTCCATTAGGATGGATGGAGTTAAAGGTTCAGAAACCTGCCAGAAGTGATTGATTTGAATGTTATTATACTAGAATTCTTGTGAGTTTAATTCTGTTGTCCACATTAATGGTATACTTTTTTTTTAGATCTAATAGTCTACAGCAGTGCTTCCCAAACTCAGTCCTAGGGACCCATTGTGGCTACAGGTTTTTGTTCCATCCAACTTCATAATCGGTGACAACACCAGATAACACTGATCTCATTTAATTAGCTGATATTTATTTTCTCTTATTCTACATTCAGAAAACCACACCAGCATGATTTTTACATTTATATGACATTAAGAAATATTTCTGCTTTTGCTATAGATTTAAATGCTTAACTCTTTTTAGTGGAGTTTGCATGTTCTTCCCGTGTCTGCGTGGGTTTCCTTCGGGTGCTCTGGTTTCCTCCCACAGTCCAAAGACATGCAGGTTAGGTGCATTGGCGATCCTAAATTGTCCTGTGTGTGTGTGTGTGTGTCCTGCGGTGGGCTGGCGCCCTGCCCAGGGTTTGTTCCTGCCTTGTGCCCTGTGCTGGCTGGGATTGGCTCCAGCAGACCCCCGTGACCCTGTGTTAGGATATAGCGGGTTGGAAAATGACTGACTGACTTTCTTTTGTTGATTTCATTATACTGTATTTTGCCCTTTCTCTGTGCAGTTTTCCCCCTTCGTTGTACCTTATTAATGGCAATTAAAACCTAGCAGAGCAGACACCCAGGAAAACAACACTGAATAATCAAAGGCTGCAACTACTTTAGCGTCAGACCCACTAATTAGTAAATAATGGATTAATTAAACAATTAGAACACCTGGAAAAGCAGAATGAAAATCAAGATGAAAACATTGTTAAAAAGAAAAAAAATACATTATTCCCATGTAACTGCTTGGTACATTTTAATATTTTTTTTATTTTACCAAACTTATTTTTCTAATTTCTATATTGTTCCCAAACCACAGAACTTGGAAAATAACAGTTCACTTAATTAGCACAGAAGTCCAATTAAAAACAGAAGCTGATTGGAACAAAAACCTGCAGCCACAGTGGTCTCCAGGACTGAGGTTGGGAAGCACTGGTCTACAGATTGGGTTTCTTACATGTGGAAAGATTGCATTAGTTAAACATGGTTAGAAAATGTAGTACCTAAATAATGAGAGTTGAGCTGAGTAACTCTTTTTTGGTTTATGTTCAACAGTTTAAAGATATGTTCTTTATTTAGTTATATTACACCCAGGAATTTTTTGTTTTGTTGTGTTTTTTTTTTAATTTTCAACTATTACTTTTAATTTTTTATTTAATTTCTGTTAAGGTCATCATTTGTGCCCTATGCCTTTAAATGTTCAGCCATTCTATGTCTTTTGTGGATGGAACCTCAGGAGACCATGCTGACATGACCTCACCACTTTTTCTTACGTCTGAGACTCCTATTCGTAACACTTAGCTGTTCTGTTTTACTAACTGTATAAAAACATACATATGCCAGTTGCTTACTATGAGTGAATTGTGTACACTATAATTGGCTGGCACAATTGGCTGACACAGATGGGTGCTTTCCAGTGACCCTGACACAAATAAGCGGGTTAGAAATTAGAGAGATGATAACTTATTGTGATCAAATTTGAACTTGTAGGTTTACATAACAATTCAATTCCATACACATTTGTCTCAGATTTACAGCTATGTCTACAATCACTCCATATATAAGGGCCACTAGCAATTTGTGGATTCCTATTTTGATAGGAAAAACTCACCCCTCAACACTCACATACCTGGCATATTTAACTTAGCATATATTTTAATGATACAGAATTAATTTTATTCTGCATAATTATCCTGATTTCTGGACTGTAGTGGCAACACTGCACAGAAAAGGTGAAAGCTGACACAGAGAGAGCTCAGATGGGCCCTGCTATGGACTGGTGTCCCATTCAGAGCTGGTTCCTGCCTTGTGTCCTGTGCTACCACGACTGTCTCTCTAACCTGTAAATCCAGTGTCCTGGGCAATTACAGGTAGTTTCACTACAGTCTCTCTTCCAGTACCATATGGCCAAGCTTCTGAATGCTATAAAATGCAGATGGCTATAAAAAGAAGGAACTGAAAAAACACCCCATTGTGCTGCAAGGAATCATCCCTTCCACACCCAGTATTCAGTGAGCACTGTTAGTGTGTGTTTATTTGATTTTCCTTTGGTGGAGGTGTGGGGGAGGACTAAAGGCAATAGTGGTGGTGTGGTGGTTGACACTTTGTGGTCACTTTTCTCCTGCCTGTGAATGCATTAGGAGGTAATTATTCTGTTTCTTTCCACCCACAGTTACAAGACTAATAAAAAGTACCACAGTACTTCCTGGTAAGAACTGAAACAACACTCCCCCTATATGGCTATCAACCATCACTCGAAAAACGCCCTTCCCGTGGGAGCATGCAGTGCTAACTGAGAACATCTGTTTGTATCTGGGAGCCAGGATCCTGACCTGTCTTTGCCACACACTTTTCAAGTGTAATCATTAAAACGTGCCTCTGCTTATTTTGCAGTTATTTCAGACAGGAGGCAAAGCGTGCCAATCCTAAATGCCTGTCTGCTCCAGATCGCTAGAGGGTCTTTTCTTCTTCGAAACAGCACAATTTTTTTCTTTGGTGTGACCCCATTCTAGGCCTTAAATGTTTATTCAGTATGTAAGAACTGAAGGAGTATCACAAAGGAAAATCCCTCCCCTCTGGTGTTTCATCAAGAACAGAGGTGGTAGGCAGCCTTTGATAGATCCTAGCAGCATCATCCTCAACCACCTCATCCAGTTTAAGGACTTAATGAGAAACAATGCTGATTCTGTGGCCACTCAAGAAAGTAATGTGTGAAAATCAGTATTGTACATGGTCAACAACTGCACAGTTTCCTTCTAATTAACTGTGTTAAAGTGAAATGAAAACTAAAAACTACCTGAAAGATGACAATTTCAGGAGAGAGGGGCATGGAAGAAAGCAGAACTGAATGAATACATTCCTCTATGTAGTCAAAGTGCAGTATCAATTCACTCTGCTTACAACACAGTTTCAAAGTATAGGGCATTTCACATGGGGACACTGGTTACTGTAAAAGGCAATTTACAAAATGAAGACTGATAGATTGCACAAAGCATGCTGAGAACAATGTAAAGCTGGAACTTCTAGTGCCTAGTGTGCTAGTGCTGCATTCTTTCACATACTGTATATTTAGTGTGTTACGCAGGAACACTTCATTTGGGGCACTAAGCGTGCACCTATTTTGAGAACCATTCACTCTCTTCACCCCCTTTTTGTATATGTGTTTGTGTATGTGGGGGCTTCACAATGGCTGCAAGGTCCCAAATGTTCGCTTAGACTTCTTATGTCAAGAAATTGCCCAAGTCATAGATTAAGAAATTCCTATTCCTTGTCTGATTTTGAATTGCAAAGATGACACATATCATAGTCTAACAGTTTTGAATTAGTGAAATGACTCTATGTTGAATTGTGGCCACATATAGTAAGGTTTGTATTTTTCTATCATCGTTTTTACTTTGAGTGTTTGTTTGACTATACAGTTTACCATGCAATATTAAAACCTAATCCAAAGCAAGATAAGATATACAGTTATAATGTAGCTCTTAGCACATATTCATGAACTCCAAATGAGTTCTGGAAGCTGATCTTAAATTATCTTTTTTATTCTCACACACTTAATTAGATTTAGAATCACAGTGAACCAGAGCCTGTCTTGGAAGCCCTGGTAGCCCAAGACAGGAAACAGCCCAGGACAGAGTGACAGTTTGTCATAAGGCCTAATTTGGAATCTCCAGTCTATCTTTCCAGCATATTTTGGGGAAACTGCCTGAGTTTCATCTAAAGCTACATGTCTCAATTTGATCCACAGAAAGGATTCAGAAAGAAACTGCACAGCTTCTAACTTAAAAATGATAAATGTTCACCCACTATAATAATACATATAGTTGTGTATGTAGCACCAGTACCAGTGGTGATTAATATCTTCCAATCACCTACTTCAAGAAGTTGTGGTCCTCTGCCTCATTTACAACGACTTGTCACCTTTGAGTACTTACTTGAGTACATACCACTTTCTTACTGGATATGGTCCAGCTGAAGACCTGTCATTCTTAGAAGGTATCGTCTCACAGTGCCCTTCGCTTAGTTCCAGGTTTTAGGTATGGCACTCTGAAGTGTCAATTTTAGAATCCATGTGCAACATCCAGTTCTTGAGATACAGTATGATTCATGCTTTTTGTTTACTTCCACAATCCAGTGTCTTTGTTTTTATTATTCAGGCTTATATTTATTTCTTCATGCCATTTTAATCAAGTCAAAAGTTCATTCTCCTTGCCATTTTGTTCCAGTCCCAGAATGAATCGTCAGTTATGTTTTGGGTCAGTTTCAACATTTCCCTCATTTGCAACTACAGTCACCTCCTGAGATTACCTTTATTCACAGCTTGCCTTGTATGGTCTTCTTCTTCCATGGACATTATTGCATTTTGGCTCCCATACTATGATCTCATGGAATTAGTTTATCTTTTCAGAGAAAAGGTGACAGTAAAAGGAGGGGGAAGGAAAACACAGCTGAACTAAAGAACATGAGAGGAACAACAGATGAAGCTTGTAGGGTAGATAAAGTTCCACTTCTTGGTGTTGTGGTATCTGTAGAAACAAACAGACATGCATCAGAGGTTAGAGGTCACCTAGTGTAGGATTATTAAGGTTTTCTTATACAAATGCCTAAAGTTCTTTCCACTAAACTCAGAGTGAGCATCCTTAATTATGAAATTAACCAGCCACCTACCTCTCATTCCAGTAAGATGGTAACCAATGTATCTGTGCCTTGAAACAACATTATCAAAACATACTTTTTCATGCAAGACATTTACATAACATAACATACCACTGCAAACGTTGCAATCAAGCTCCAGCCTCACTAGGCCACATCTTTTGGGCCTGTATCAAATTAACATCATTCTGGATGAAAATTTTTAAATGCCTATCAGACAGAATTGGTGTCACAATCTCTCCTAATCCATTAACAGCTGTGTTTGGTGTACTCCTTGATGAACTTAAAGTGGAGAAGGACTAACAGACTGTTTACCTCACTATTAGCACATAGACTTATCTTGCTCAACTGGAAGAATCCTAACCCATCTCCGTTAAGTCAGTGAGTAACTGATGTTATAAACTATTTCCTTGCTTGAATTCTCTCTTAAAGGATCTGTTCAACACTTTTTTAAAACTTGGCAGGATCTAATCAATAACATTTTAGAATAAGCATTTATATTGAGGAGAAAGACTCCTTTCCCTCTTTACTACTTTGAAAAGTTTTACTCTGGTTGTTGGCCTTCCTCTCTTTCTCATGGCTGGGGATTGAAATGAATTTAGTTTTGTTAAGTTTGACTTGAATATATGGAATGTTACATGCTTTTAATAAATTCAATAAAAGATAAAAAAGATGTTTACATAAAATAACATACCACTGTCAGGCTCATTCGTTTAATTTAAGGCCACTGAGGCCCCAAGCCTGTCCTGGCAGCACTAAATGCAAAGCAGGAAATGGCCCAGTAAAAGGCCCATTTACATACATTCATTTGCAATTATCAATTAACCTATTCTGTACATCTTTGAGAATGCTGGAGCAAAACCATCCAGAAGAAGACCCAAATATTTCTTATTGTTAATTATGGTTTTTCCTGGGTACTATGGTTTTCCTCCCTCATCCTTACAACAAACAGGACAGGCTGATCGGAAATTGTAAATTGTCCCAGTGTAGGCTCATATGTGTAAGTATTCTTTAATGGGCAGTCCTTATGTGTTCTCTGTTACTGGGTTATTAATTCTATGATTCCTTCACATCTGCATCATGCTTGCCTACATTTTGTTACATTTCCATCATACAAGAGTGTCTGCTGTGGAATTCAGTTAACACTCATGAAATGCTCATGCTAACAATACCACATTAGTGAAACATTAATGATATGGATCTTTCAGAAAGACAAATCTCACTCCTTTTGCATTTGATTTGTTAGAATCATTATTTTAAAAGAAAAAATAAAAACAGCTCTGCAAACACTTAAATACATAAAGTACTTCTGTTGATGAGATATTGGGAAAATCCAAACTGCATTTTTGTCATCTTTTGGCTGATAATTGCTATTTGAACACCTTCTGCTGTCAAGTATTTAATCCTGATCACTAGTGGGGAACATTTGTGAATTTACACAAATATGCAAATTGTTATCAAATCAGCTTTACCACGAACTCTTAAAGCACACATAGTCCATGCATTCTCCAAGCTCTTGGAGGCTATGCATCTGCTGTAAAAGAGTCTCACCGGAAAAAAGTGGACACTTCACGAGCTTTATAGGGGAGGCTTTGATTTTTGCATACTATATCTGCTAGTGAACCCGACTTCTTCCATATCTGAGATGTCAGCAGAAATTTAAGATGGAATTGCTAAGCCTCTCTTTGTTGGCTTTTCTGATACGACTTGAAGAGAATTTAAATTAATGATCTTATTTTCTCCCATTTCATCACACATCTTTAATACCAAGCAATGACAGCATTGTAGTTACATACAGCAGTGGGTTTGTCATAAATTAAAATGAATGATGCAAAAAACAGCATTTTCATTTTCCAGAATTTACTGTCGACTTTCAATCCTCATCTAATCATTTACATCCTTATCAGATAAACAATAAACAAAAATGCATAAGTATGGGTCAAACGGAAAACTGTCACATGTGTCTGTAAAGTGACTGGCTGTTTATATTTGACCAAGATGTAATTTATAAACCCACCAACAAAGTAAAAATACAGCCTTACATTGAAATGTGTAGTTCTTGAATTTTAGGTTGCTAGAACATTTCGTGACAAAATATGACAATGCAAGTTAACTTCATCTTCCTTAGAAATGTGTTTGAAACTGTCAGCTCTAAGCATACCTGCTTCTGAACTGTTACTGCTCCAACATCATACAATGATGACCTCTCCATTCTAAGGCCCTGCTAAGTAACTCTCGGCAAATGACAATTATTCTTTATCGATTAGTCCAATGAAAAACACATGGAAGTGCCTGTTTTGTCTCTTTTATTTTAGATATGTTTCAGTGTTGGAAAAGTGTTGCTGTCTCACAGCTTAAAACACCTGGGTTGGATGTTTAGCCCAATCGCTTTGTGTTATGAGTTTACATGTTCTATTGTGGCCCTCATGGGTTTTCTTCAGTTGTTTTGCTTCCCACAACATCTCAATGATGCTTTAAGTACTGTAGAATAGATTAACTTGTGACTCTGAACAGGTCTAGTATTTGCAACTAGGTGACTATGCCCTGATGTAGTCTAAGGTTCTATCCAGCGTTGACTCCTTACTTCCACCGTGGCTAGAATAGACACTGACTCTCCGTAACTCTGTAATAAAATAGGTAACTCATATAAATTACTGACTAGTGCTAATGATGCTGTGTTGTCCATAAAATTTCCCTACGAATTACTTTTTATCTTCATAAATTGATGTAAGGACATATGGAAGCTCTGCCAGGAGTGTCACCTTTTCCTGTGATTTAATTTAGGTTTTATCTTATAGTGAACTCTACTAATATATGTTATCTTGTTTTATAGTCCTGTTTACTTAATCTTTTTTTCCCTTGTGGACGATGCATACTTTGAAAAGTGTTATAAAAAGCGTTCCTGAGTAAAAATAAAAAAAATCTCAAACAAAATTAAAAGAGGATCACATGATGAAATAAGAATCATATACAGTATATATTGTGCACCAACCAGGCTGGCACCGCCACCTCAACCTGACACAAACAAGCGTGGGACATAAGTTCAAGGCACACACGTTGTTTTTTATTTTCTTTTTACCTTGTGGGAAACACCTTCCCCTATTTCCCACAAGTACAACACAATCCCAGCACAAGCACAGCACAAACACAATACTCTTCTCTCTCTTTCTTTTCTTCTCCACTCCTCTGGTCAAGCTTCATCTTCCTCCTTCCAACTGTGACTCCTTTCACACTGCAGAAGCACTGCCCAAAAGGACTCAGCAGTTCCTTCTGCAGCACCCCCTGGTGGCGCCCGCGGATCCCAACAGGGCTGCACCAAACTCCAACTCCCATGAAGCCTTGCGGGAGTCTGAGACACCGCTGCAACCCAGCATGGATCCAAGGGCCCCAGCCGCACACTACAACATATTTGGGAAAATAATTACTTAAAATAATTTCATCACCACTGGACCAATGTTTAGATTTGGCCAATAATTCAAACCAATATTTAATAATAATAATAATTCTTTACATGTATATTGCACTTGTCTCACTATTCAAAGTGCTTTGCAAACTGCACGCAGAGAGAACTTGGGATGTGAACCCATGACCTCCTTACTGCGCCACCATTGCCATGAGGAATTTACTGTGTTCCGTATTAGAAGAGAGATTAGGCGACGCTTTGCTATAGCATGAAAATGTCTGCAGTGTGGAGGTTTTTCAAAGTAGGAGAGGGTGACATAAAATATGCCATGTGTAACACTTTCTTAACTAATGTCTTGAGTGGTGGGTTCCAATATATGAAATTTCAACACCACACACTTAAAGGATAGGTGTTATATTTTAAAGTTATTTCTTCACATTCATGGTATATATTAATTTGCCACACAAACGTTCAAAAATTCTTTGCTTGCTCTTGTATTTTAAAATGAAGGTCAAGGGGATGTGTAAAAACAAAAGCCTTAAAACGTACTGAATACATTGATTTTTCAAGCCAATAGTGTTATTGAGTATGGATCCGCTTCTTAATTATCCTTCAATTACACACCTGAAGATATGCCACCAAGACAAATATACAGATTTCCTCAAAGCAAAAGACAAAAATCCTACACCACCACAAAAAAAATGAATGCTGCAGGTACTCAGCTAATTTATCAGTTTCCTGAAAAATCAAAGAAATTTGACAAAAACAGTCCAATGACTAAAATAATTACAGCAAAAGTGATGGGATTTATTGTTGTTACCAATCAATGATTTTCTGTTGAAGAAGATACAGGGAATTGATGGCTGGCTGAGCATCTTGAGCCCCGATAAGCAATACCCTGTTCTTGTTGGGAGGACATATGCACGGACTTCTTGCTGAAAATGTCACCTGCCTGATATGAGTCCTCTGAGTATGCTTAGTTTAACTGCAGTGGAACAACAATAATTTTGCACGCACAAGAATGCTCTGTGTGTGCATTCACATTGTGCTCTACGTGTAATTCAAAAGATTGTTTGAAATGTGAAAAATGTTTAAAAAGAAAGATTGTTTGTTTGTGAGACAATGCAAGTTACATTACAAAGGCTATGAAAGAATGTGCAATCCCAGGTGTGCTTAGCCCATACTTTGCAACTTACAATGACTGACAGTGCATCCTCCCAGTATAGACCTCAGTATGTGCGTCTTGGGAACTGCACGTCTGACATTGTGGTCAGCAACACAGGAGCGCCACAGGGGACTGTACTTTCTTCGGTCCTGTTCAGCCTATATACATCGGACTTCCAATACAACTCGGAGTCCTGCCACGTGCAAAAGTTCGCTGATGACACTGCTATCGTGGGCTGCATCAGGAATGGGCTGGAGGAGGAGTATAGGGACCTAATCAATGACTTTGTTAAATGGTGCGAATCAAACCACCTACACCTGAACACCAGCAAAACCAAAGAGCTGGTGGTGGATTTTAGGAGGCCCAGACCCCTCATAGACCCAGTGATCATCAAAGGTGACTGTGTGCAGATGGTGCAGACCTATAAATATCTGGGAGTGCAGCTGGATGATAAATTAGACTGGACTGCCAATACTGATGCGCTGAGCAAGAAAGGACAGAGCCGGTTATACTACCTTAGAAGGCTGGCGTCCTTCAACATCTGCAATAAGATGCTGCAGATGTTCTATCAGACAGTTGTGGCGAGCGCCCTCTTCTACGCAGTGGTGTGCTGGGGAGGCAGCATTAAGAGGAAAGACGCCTCACGTCTGGACAAACTGGTGAGGAAGGCAAGCTCTATTGTTGGTATGGAGCTGGACAGTTTAACATCTGTGGCAGAGCGAAGGGCGCTCAGCAGGCTCCTATCAATTATGGAGAATCCACTGCATCCACTTAATAGTATCATCTCCAGACAGAAGAGCAGCTTCAGCGACAGACTGCTGTCACTGTCCTGCTCCACAGACAGATTGAGGAGATCGTTTCTCCCCCAAACTATGCGACTCTTTAATTCCACCCGGGGGGGTAAACGTTAACATTCAACATTATACATAGTTATTGTCTGTTTTTCACCTGCATTATTATCATTCTTTAATTTAATATTATTTATTGTATCAGTATGCTGCTGCTGAAGAATGTGAATTTCCCATTGGGATTAATAAAGTATCTATCTATCTATCTATCTATCTATCTATCTATCTATCTATCTATCTATCTATCTATCTATCTATCTATCTATCTATCTATCTATCTATCTATCTATCTATCTATCTATCTATCTATCTATCTATCTATCTATCTATCTATCTATCTATCTATCTATCTATCTATCTATCTAGTTTCAACAACAAAAGGGAAAATGTGCTTAAGCCAGGGAATAAAACTTGGCTGAAACATAACAAATAAAAATTGAATATATTCTAAAAAGACAAACATTGAAATATAAAAGAACACTTGTTTGTTTTACTTCATACTAATTTCAAAGTTGTGTTACATTCAATGGACTATGAAATACTGGTGTATTTTACAGACTTGTTTTCACATCACCTCAAGGATCAGCCAAGTTGTGTTTCTGAATAATTAGTTTGTATGGACATTAGTAAAACAGAGAGTCTTCTGTTTCTTAAAATGAATGTATCAGAACAGATTTTTTTCCTACCCTACTGCTCTGGTTTTTGATCTACAGTTATACTATGAACACATGTTTTTAACACTCTGATTTGGCCATTGACCTAAGATCCCTGACTGTTCCATGCTCTGACTTTTAATCATCCACCATAGCAGACAAAATCTTGTCACATTAAATTGATGAAGAAAGCTGTCATACTTTAATTTTCCTTTTGTCATTAAAACGGCTTAATGTAATGTTTGGCGACTTTTTGGCCCTTTATCATGGTTCCTAAACGAAAGTCAGAGTCTTCAGATGGTAGTGCTTCAAAGAAGAGGAAAGCCATCACGATGGAAATGAAATTAGATATTGTAAAGAGATCAGAAGGAATAAAGGTAAGGAAATTTTTTTACACTAATTTTTTGTCATTTTTTTCTGTTACTACAATACAGTGTACAGTACAGTATATTTATGTCCTTTTCCTTTTTCTGTGGCTTTATGATTTTGCAAATGTGTTGGGATAGGTAAGTGACTTAGGCTAGGGTGTGTTTCGACTTACACCAAAATTCGGGTTACATCACTGTTGTAGGAACAGAACTGTGTCGTAACCCAAGTATCCCCTGTATTTCATTATCATTGTATCGTGTTTCCCTTTTGTAAACTTTCAATATTTCAATTTTGGTAAGATTTTTCAGTCTAAAAGAAAGAGGAAATTATTATGGACAGTAGCATGGGAGAATATAGCCTGCAAAAATATTCACCATTTAAGGATCAGATAGCCAGCCAAATATGTTTCAGCAAGATCATTTATTTCAATAACTTTACATGGTCTGCTCAAGTGGAATGTTATAAAAATAAATGCTACATTCCTCTTCAGTTCTCATTAATAGAAATTTAGTTCCATTTTTCTCTGTATTTCTACAAATGTGTGTATAGGCATTGGTAGATAGATACACAGACATTATTAGATATCAGCAATGGCCTGGAATTTTATAAAAAAAAACAGCAAATAGAGATTTCTGTACTGATAATATATTTACACCCTTTCAGCTTACATCTGAAATTTAACCTGCCAGCAACCCATTTTTTCTATTAAATACTAGTTAGAAATTCTAGAAAATGGTATCTTCCACATTTCCCACATTTTCCTGGAATACAGATAGTAAAACCATATTTCTTTGCAATAATGAAGATATTGGAAGTATTTCTACACTCTACCATTAATTTTCAAAAGTTTCACTGACAAGGTACAATCACAAACAATTTGTTCAAAGGATGTTAACTAACATCTGTGCATTGCTTGCACTTATCTTGACATCTCATTTATCCAAAATGCACCTAATTTATATTCCCAAGTGTGAGCACTGTAATCAGGACCCTTTTTCATTTGGTCATATACAGTACTTTGGGATTGCTCTGCATTTAGACCATATTGTTAAAACAAACGTTGTTCACTCGTCAGACAATATTAATCCACAATAGCTCCTATTCTTCTTACAGCTATATTCAGAGTATTACCTTATGGGATAACACAGTATAATGAAAAATCTGCTCCAATACCTTGAACTACACTGCACTGCAGGAAGAGAATGTCCTATTCTATTAAAAAAAATAAGCAAGAACTCTCCAACATGTATTAACGTTGTCCAAAAATAAACATGCTGGACCTCTGACAATCATTTAGATGATTCAGTATCTTATAAAGATTACTACATACTTGGATGTATGGTTTCACTGTTTTCCAGATAAGAAGGGATTGGCATGAAGTTGAATATGATATGAAATGTCATATTGTATACTTTTGTTTTTTTTATTTTGTATTTTATTTTATTGAAATCTTATAAGACTAAGAAAAAAATGACTCCTGACAAATGCTTGTGCACACCGAAATGAGTTTTAATATCTGCTCTAACAACTGCTTTGGAAAATACAGTATTACTGCTTGTGTGAATATTCTTGTCATTTTGCCGTGTTTCTTCCAGCCCAGTTACTCCACTGTTCCTTTCACTTTAAAAACATGTTAAGGTTAGATTAACTGGTAATTCTAAACTGGACAAGTGTGAGTGTGAGTAGGGGTTTGTAAATCAGATGGCCTTGTGATGGTCTGGCACCCTATTTAGCCTGGTTCCTGCCTTCAGCCTGATGTTTCAGTATAGGTTATGACTATCTTAACAAGCATCAATGAAATATATACAGTATATACACACTGTATATATATATATTGTAACAATAGCGCTATTTAATTTAATTTAACTCTTTAATTCCACCAGGGGGGGTAAACGTTAATATTTAACATTATACATAGTTATTGTCTGTTTTTTTTTTCACCTGTATTATTATCATTCTTTAATTTAATATTATTTATTGTATCAGTATGCTGCTGCTGAAGAATGTGAATTTCCCATTGGGATTAATAAAGTATCTATCTATCTATCTATCTATCTATCTATCTATCTATCTATCTATCTATCTATCTATCTATCTATCTATCTATCTATCTATCTATCTATCTATCTATCTATTTAGCGGCCGACCCGGTACAGATTACACTCTGAGGCATGTATAAAATAACACAATTTGCTTATTTTCTTCCCCATGAACCCCACAGGCAATACACAGTCCCAAAAGCACTTGCTACCAACACACAATCCTGCCCTTCTGGCACCACCACTCCTCCCTTGAAGCTTCGTCCTCTCCTCCCGACTCTGGCCCTTGAGTAGTGGCTGCAGGCTCTTTTTGTAGCCCTCCTGGAAGTGCTCCAGGTGGTAACAGGCCTAATTAGGCTGCACTTCAGGGTGTGGCTGCATTCCAGCCCACAGAGGCTCGTTAAGCCGTGCAGCTCCTCCAGGTGGTGGCCACGGAGCCCAACAGGTCTTAGTCCTGAAGTCCCACACCTGTGGCCCCGATGTAACCCAGAAGGGCTGCCACCACGCGTTCCAGGGGACGTAGAGTGCATCCTATGGCTGCTCCCCTGGATCCAGTGTTGAAGGGGCGTCTGGGTCCCAATATATATATATATATATATATATGGAAGAGAAGGTCTGTGATACGGTTTGCATATTTGCAGTTGGAGATCCACAAAGGGAGAAAAAAACGAATCACGTATCATAAAATAGTTTTATTCCTGAGCTTTCAACCCCTATCAGGGGTCTTCATCAGAGGATAATGCTTAGACTTACAAGAATCAAAGGCAATATATAGCAACACATTCAGGGGGGGGGGGGGGGTGGAGGTGACTAAGTCCGTATGATCAAAAGGGGGGGGGGGGGGGGGGGGGGTTTATCGTTAAATTAAAGTGCATATGTCCTTCTTAAGTTGGCATATGCTGGGTTTATGTCCAAGTGTCTGTTGATGGCATTTTCATCTGATAGCCAAGACTCGGCCAACTCTCTGGCGCTTTTTGTACTGGCCTTAAATTTTACTTTCACGTTGTCCCAGTTGAATGTGTGTCCTGTCGATTTAGTATGTGCATATATCAAAGATAGTGCGTCTTTTCTTCTGACAGCGTTGCGATGTTCCTTTACACGTGTTGAAATTCTTTTTGACGTTTGTCCTATGTATACAGCTGAGCAAGAATTGCATGGAATACTATAAACTGCGTTTCGTGTTTCGGCTGTCGATTTCTTGTTTTTAGCATTAAACAGGACCATGCGCAGATTGTTGGTGGGTTTATGTGCTATTTTGATGCCCCACTTGGTCAGGGTGCGTGCCGTGCCTTCTGACACATTATGGTGGTATGGGAGTGAATGCCAGGTGGGGTGGGGGGTTCTGATGTACGTCGCTGTATGCTGATTCCTTTGGCGCCTGCTGTGTAGACTCCGATTAATGAATGATTTTGAGTATCCGTTCGAGGTGAAAAGTTGAAACAGATAGCGTCTCTCATTAATTTTTGTTTCCTTGGTATTACAATGCGTGTGGACTCGTTTAAATAGGGTTTTCACGCAGCTCCGTTTATGAGATACCGGGTGATTGCTGGCGAAGTGTAGAATCTTGTCTGCGTGGCATTGTTTGCGGTAAACACTTGTGGTCAGGGTGGCGTCACTATTTCTTTTGATGTAAATGTCCAGGAAATTGATGTGTCGATTATTTTCTTTTTCCATTGTGAACTGGATTGCAGGGAATATTGTGTTAATATGGTTGAAGAATTCATTCAGCTGGTTCTTTCTTAATATGACGAATGTGTCGTCTACATAGCGTATCCAAATTTTGGGTGTAATCTGGGATAAAGCTATGTTTTCAAATCGTTGCATTACCAGTTCAGCTAGGAGTCCCGATAACGGTGATCCCATCGGCATGCCTTCTTTCTGTGTGTAATACTTGCCGTTGAAATGAAAGTGCGTTTTTTGGCAAAGTGATATTAGGTGCATTAAGTCTTTGATGGACAGTTTGGTTCTTGTCTCTATGGTGGGGTCACTATCCAGTTTCATTAATAATGTTTCTGTGGCCAGTTGGGTCGGGATCATGGTGTATAGCGATATAACATCAAACGAGACCATGATCTCGTCCTCGGCGATGGATACGTCATTCAAGCGCTGTAATGCCGACTCCGCGCTGTTGACAGAATAACCCGAGTCGTCCGTTAAATGTTTAAGTAGTTGGAAAAGTCTTTTTGACAAGTTGTATGATGGTCCGCCTATTAGGCTAACCACTGGTCTGTATTTTTGTGGTGTTTTGTGTATTTTTGGGAGTCCATAAAATTCCGGGCAGTTAGCATCATTGGATTTCATTTTGTGAAAGTTCTGTACATCTAGGCGGTTACCATTTCGGAGTTTTGTCAGAGTATAGTTTATTTTATTCTGTGTGGTTTTTGTTGGGTCGTTATTTAGCTGTTGATAAGTATTAGTGTCCGAAAGCATTTCTTCTATGGCTGTGGTGTATTGTTCTCTGTCTAGGATAACAGTTGCGCCTCCTTTGTCAGCTGGTGTAATAATAATGCTGTTGTCATTCTGTAAAGATCTTAAAGCTTTCTGTTCACTTGCCAGAATACGTGTGGTTGGTTGTCTTGTGTGTAGCTGGCTGGCGACGTTGCATCTTATTTCTTGTGCCTGTTCTGTTGGTATTTTTTCAGTTGCTAAGATATGTTCTAACGAACCGAGGAAGTTCATGTTAGATGCGTCCTTATAATTGAATTTTAATCCTCTGGAGAGAATATTGTGTTCTGTGGTGGAGAGCCGTCTTTTGGATAGGTTGTGTACTCCGGGTTGGGGGTTGTTCATATATTGATTTCCAGTGAGTTTACCCCATTTTTTGTTGAGTGTATTTCGTTTAGAAATACGGTTTTTGGAAGCGGTGTCACTCCCATACCACCATAATGTGTCAGAAGGCACGGCACGCACCCTGACCAAGTGGGGCATCAAAATAGCACATAAACCCACCAACAATCTGCGCATGGTCCTGTTTAATGCTAAAAACAAGAAATCGACAGCCGAAACACGAAACGCAGTTTATAGTATTCCATGCAATTCTTACTCAGCTGTATACATAGGACAAACGTCAAAAAGAATTTCAACACGTGTAAAGGAACATCGCAACGCTGTCAGAAGAAAAGACGCACTATCTTTGATATATGCACATACTAAATCGACAGGACACACATTCAACTGGGACAACGTGAAAGTAAAATTTAAGGCCAGTACAAAAAGCGCCAGAGAGTTGGCCAAGTCTTGGCTATCAGATGAAAATGCCATCAACAGACACTTGGACATAAACCCAGCATATGCCAACTTAAGAAGGACATATGCACTTTAATTTAACGATAAACCCCCCCCCCCCCCCTTTTGATCATACGGACTTAGTCACCTCCACCCATGAATGTGTTGCTATATATTGCCTTTGATTCTTGTAAGTCTAAGCATTATCCTCTGATGAAGACCCCTGATAGGGGTTGAAAGCTCAGGAATAAAACTATTTTATGATACGTGATTCGTTTTTTTCTCCCTTTGTGGATCTCCAACTGCAAATATATATATATATATATATATATATTAAAGTCTGGCATACAAGCTATTACAGAAAAGTGATTATCATGATTTCCAAACATTGCACTGTTGTGCAGAATTTCATATTCAGTCCATTCTTTCTTTGTCCTCATGGGGAAATTTGTCTTTTTATAAAAGCTCAATAAATAAATAAATAAACAGATAGATATAAGCAACAACCTCCCGCTCAAATACACAGAAAAATGACTAAAAGGAAAGAAAACTAAAATGAAAAAACAAACAAAAAAAAAACCTTCTGACTTGGCTAAAGATATATAGAACAGTCATAGTCAGAGTACGCCATTATAAAGACATGCTGCTATTGGCGTAAAGGAGCCCCAGTAGCGTTCCTTGGCACTTCTGCTGAATATAACAAGCAGTGTGATGTAGTGGACTTTGAATCCTGGGGTTGTGTGCTCAAATCCCACTACTGACACTTTGTAGCCCATGAGCAAGTTACAGTACTTCCTTGCTTGTGCACCGATTGGAAAAACAAAGAAATGCAACCAATTATATCTCATATGTTGTAAGTTACCTTGGATAATGGCGTCAGCCAAATAATAAGTAGTAAAGCAATAATAATTTGTTGGCTGAAAGTATTCATTTCTTGTGTATCAGATAGAGGATGTGCAGCATAGACTGTTTATCCTTTGTTTATCAGTTTGGTCACTATCTATGTGAGATTTGCACATTATGTTTTTCTTTTTTATCCAAAAGATGTGCACATTGGCTAATTGGCAATTCTACATTGCTCAAGTGTGGGAGTGTGCATGAATATGCCCTTTACTTTATTTGTCATACTGTATATTTTTATTATTATTGTTATTTTATTAGTGACAAAGAACAGTAAACACTGTTTTCAGGCAGTGAGCTCTGATTTTAGCATGTGTATATCTGCCAGTAGTCAGAAAAAAAAAGCACTGAAAATTTCATGCAGCAGCAGAGCATCATGGTTTGACTCCTACTACACTATGTCTTCATTTCTTTTCTGATTAGGTAAGGTGTCTGACAGTCAGCTTCCACAACGATTTTCTGTTATGACACTCTAGTGTGATCAAGTAAAGCAGTATCTTAATTAAAATCGTAAATAAGTCCAACACTGCTCTATTCTAAAGTGCTAGGAAACTACAGCCAGAGAGGAGAATGAATGTGAACTGTAACAAGGACACCATGACAGTCTAATGACAGACGTTAAAATATATTAGAAGTCGTACAAGGTTTTATCTGGAATAAAACATAGCATATTTTTGACATACTACATTTCTCACAATAAATAATCATTCTTAATTTTATATACAGTAGTGCCTTTAAAGTAAGCACATGAAATGTTATTGTTTCACTTTCTTAACCTTCTTTATTCCATTTTACATGCATGGAGTGCATGTCAGGTTATTAGAGCCCTGAACATAACCAGTGGGCTTATTTGCCATTGATCAATACAAAAATAAAACCCTGTAAAGTTAAGTCAAATTGAAATCCATCCATCCCGCTATATCCTAACTACAGGTCACCAGGGTCTGCTGGAGCCAATCCCAGCCAACACAGGGCGCAAGGCAGGAAACAAACCCCGGGCAGGGCGCCAGCCCATCGCAGGGCGCACACACACACACCCACACACCAAGCACACACTAGGGACAATTTAGAATCGGCAATGCACCTAACCTGCATGTCTTTGGACTGTGGGAGGAAACCGGAGTACCCGGAGGAAACCCATGCAGACACGGGGAGAACATGCAAACTCCACGCAGGGAGGACCCAGGAAGTGAACCCAGGTCTCCTAACTGCGAGGCAGTAGCACTACCCACTGTGCCACCGTGCTGCCCCAAATTGAAATTATTCATATTTTTCTAAATTAAACACAGAAAATGACTTAAATTGTAAGTTTTAACCTATTTGCTCTGACATATGTAAGTAGTCTCTGTTGAAACTAACTGTCTTGAGAATTTGATTAATAGTTGAATGCAGTTCACAAGTGTAGATCTATGGTGTTTCAGAACAGTACAAAGCTGGCAAGAAACCTATGAAAATTTTAAATGAATCACCTTTACACAACAGCACTGGGCTTAAACTGTGTATGTAAAAAGCGTTGCCTGGATGGTAAAACAAAAGCTCACATGTCAAAAATCCCAATTACACATTATCAGAGTCTGAGACCATGGAACAAAACTGCAAGATCTGATCTACAGAGCAGATAACCTAAATTGCTTAATTCCAAATATGAAATGGTGACAAAGGTTTAAAAAGTACTTTTGGGTAAGGCTAAAAATTATTCATATTTTGTCTTATATTTCACATTTAACAAGAGCTGAAAGTTACACAGCTAGGATTACATCTACATTCAAAATATTATTTATACAAGGAAAAAAGAATTGTGCAATCTAAAACAAAGCCAGGGCAGATGGGAATGGAAAAACTACAGGTAGTTGAGCTGCTAAATCAGTTGTTGGTGCTTAGAAAAATATGTGCTATGTACTGATTAAACTATTAATTTTAGTAAATTGTAACATGTTATCGAATTGTATATTACTGGATTTTTAAAATGCACACCAGATCATTTTCGCCTTATACCTTTAGTACTAAAATTAACTTTTCTTTTTATCTGGAAGCTAAAAATTAGTCTCATTAAAGCAGAAAAGGGACACTTTCACCTATCTGAAACTAGACTGTGTACTGCATGTTTTGTGAATTTCAATTTCTAAGCTAAAGCCAAACCAAATATTTTATTGGTCATCGGTCTTATAAGATCAAAATTTATCTTACTGTCCTCAGTGTCTGGTACAAGCATAACATCACGTAGACAAAACCACTACTATTATGAAACATAAGGGTGGCAACACTATACTATGTACATGCTTGTTTGATTGAAGCAGGGTGAAGCAACATGCAGAGAACCCTAATGGAAATTCTGCAGCAACTTTCAAAACATCTAGGACTTGGGAAAAAATCTATCTTTCAACAGTACAATGATCCCAAAAAACTAAAATCAGCTGAAATCACATGAAAAACTACAAGTCTAGTCAAAATCTGGATAACAATCCAATTAGGAATGTGGTATTGGACTTGAAAGTTACTGTTCACTAATGTTACCATAAGAACTGTGCCAAGGAAAAATCAAGTTACAATTTCAGAATAAAATGCAGGATAGAGTCAGACTGCCTTTATTATATGCAGAAGTGGAAATTCCTTTGGCCAACATAAACATACTCAAGCATACAAGCCAAGATGCCTGTCATGGGCCAACTGCAGTACAACCGTCCCCCAACTGGCACCTAGTGTTACTCAGTATAGAATTCAATGTAATGTGACGGAATAAAGATACATAAGACATTGCATATAAAATGGCAGTTTAAGTATGTACAACTTTCATAAACGTTTAAGTCTAAGTCAAATTAGCCAAAAAATAAGGTCTGAATATTCAAATTAAAATAAGTACATATATGAATATACTTGAACTTAGGTTTACAATTCTAGGAATTATATGTGTGTTTGAACATGCTTTTATATGCTTTATTATTAAGGTAATGCCTGCAGTGGTAGTCACTACCTGGGCAACTGATACTTAAATATAAGAACCTTCCCAAGCAGTAGCATCCCATAAAAGGGAAGCAACACTGCTGTCTTGTTTTCAGCTGACTCATTACAATCATTACTTTAACTGAAGCTGAACTGTTGCAG
Source organism: Erpetoichthys calabaricus (assembly GCF_900747795.2). Lineage (NCBI taxonomy): Eukaryota > Metazoa > Chordata > Cladistia > Polypteriformes > Polypteridae > Erpetoichthys > Erpetoichthys calabaricus. Next base: position 180,462,579 of record NC_041395.2, read on the forward strand.
TACCATCTCCAGGGTTCCTATTCAAATTCTCACTGAGTGAACAAGTCCAGGAGAGACATCTGTGTCATATCTTGGGGCACATCACTTTCTACCTTTGCTAATCTTTGCCTGCCTGCCTACTGAAATACAACATTATCTTTAACCTTTCACTGTGTAAAAATAATTGCTCAGTAGATGATCACAGTTCAATCTTTCAGAATCTGCCAAGCAACAGATTCATTTTCCTTAAACAGCACATATAAATAACCTACAAACAAACAAACAAAGAAAAGGACAATAAAGGTAATATTAAAAAAAAAAACATCCAACAGACTAAGTAAAACCTCTTCCAGGTCAGTCAATTTGTTATAACAAAACTCCAGAATTCTCTCACAAGTCAAAATCTGTTTTAAAATCTAAATTTGTACAACTAAATCCCAAAATAGTAGTTCAGCCATCATGTCAAAGTCCAGGAGCATACTTGTTTTCACATCAAAACTACAACAGACTTATGTACTTCTATGTAAAAGCTGAGTAAATCAAGAATATCAGTAGTTGTTTTCCTTTTGCTCTTATCCAATATATGAAAATTTGTGCAGTTTTGTGTGGAAGTAAAAAAACTCCCCCGAGGAAGACAGGACAAGTTCAATCAATTAGATTTTTATTCAGTCACAGATGAGCATGTAAATTCTACGTTGCAAAGCAGAAGAGCAGTTACATTTTTTTTCTATTGGCTTTTTATAATTTCTTCTTCCTCCCCTTCCCCTTATTTCTTAAAAATAAACATAATATCGTTTACTTAAGCATTTTGTTTTAGTACGCTAATGGGCCATCTGTTCATATTTTTTCACTGATCAGATAGACCCTAAAGAAGGAAAGGTCATCTTTCCTGTGTCAAATAGATGCGTTCCTAAGAAACTGGAAATTGTCTTTGGTCAGCTTACTGCACCCTGTCTTATGGCAGACGCCTGTATGAATAACCTGCCGTTATAGCAAAACGGCTTTGTCAGCTATTAACCCTAAGTAGCTTGCAAGCAGTTAATTTTTCTTTAACATTTGCAAGGAAAACTAGATAAAGACTGAAGAATCTTGTTGCATAAAGCTGCTTAAAAACTGTCTACCAACATGACTTATATATTTATTTACTTGATTAAATGGGTGGTCATTTAGGGTTCAACTTAGGCTTACTTTCATATACAAAGCTTTCTGTCAGACCAGCTTTATATTAAGTGCCCACTTTATTTAGCTAGTATACTCATTCCACATAATCAGCAATGACATCACAAATGCAGACAAAGGTATTTAATTAAAGCAAGTACTAAGGTGTCAACAGATCATATGTGGGATATGTGGGATTGGAGTTCTGTCAAAGACTGGACAACAGTAAAGATTTAGGCATCTGTGAATATGGCATGATAGTGATAACACTGTATGAGCACCCAGGACAGAAATGCTTTTTAGATTTTCACAGATTCCACCACTCAAAAATATTTAACTAGTATTGCATTTGTGGTCTGGAAAAAAAACAACTGTTCAGAAAACGACAACTGTGTCTAACACTTCTTGTGCATATCATGTGTGCATTGACTCAGTGTGTCTTCATGGCACCAGCTATCCTGCAAGCTACTGTTGGGGGACAACTTCATAATGTGAATATATATGCCAAAGTGCAGATTGGGGACAGAAACCCGAAGAACAGACATTATTAGTGAAAATAATAAATGTCTATTAAAACTAGTCTGTAATTGAAAAGTTTTAACCAAAAAAGAAAAAAAAAACAGCCTACGAGTAAAAGCAAAGCAATACTGCCAACAAATCCAAAATGGGCAAAAGCCAAAATAAAATCAAAAAACAGGCTAAAAGTTCAGTAATCCAAACCACAATTCAATGATAGGTGAGAATTTCAAAAACAGAGCAAAGGTCCAGAAATAACAATTACTAGGAAAAAAACACTAAATCAAGAACAGCTCTAGACAATGGCTGTTGCAAAGGAAGAATGCAAATACTCAAGTAATGTGAGATTCTACTTTTTACGTCCTCTGCCCCTTTAAGGTGTGGCCGCAACATAATTAAAGGTATTCTCAAACAAACAGGGAAGTGGAGTTGGGGGTGGTTGGGGTTGGTGAGGTTTGGGCTTTTACCAAGGACAGACATAGGGAAGAATATTTTGGTATCTTGACAAGATAAAGTAATAGAGGGGCAGTAGGCACTCAGTTTAGTACAAAAGTGGTACCAAAAGAAACACAGGTCTTCTCATAGCACTGACAACACAACTAAGACCCACCACTTTTAACAAAACATGTGTCTGAAGTGGGAATCATAAAATCTGGACACTATAAGATTGACAGAACAGGATTTGGTATAATAAATTGTCACTACAAGATTGGTGGAGGTGGTGCAACAGTTCTTAAGGCATACATTAGGTTGTTAGACAGAAACTGGCCTAAGCATTTGAATGCCATGGGATACCCAAGCGTACTAGATGATCAGGCACATCTCTCCAAGGCAGCAGTGCATTCATGTAAGAATAGGCTTTATCAACAGGATAATTCTATGTAAGGGTAGGAAATACCTATAATGATTCTAGGAGTGTGGCACTGACCTCACCAGTTACAAAATTTCAATCTAAACAAATTGGAACAAGTGATTCAGAGTAGCACTCTATGATGGGAAATATGGGACATACAGGAGTCAACACTAGCCTGTAGCCCTTTGTCTCACTTTGAATGTAATCAAGCTATTCTGAAGGCAAAGCATAAACAAACTCTTTTTTTAGTGGGTGCACCTAATATAAGGGACATACATATACTAGATGAGCACACAGAATCATTCTGTAAAAAAAGAAATAGATGTCTGGACTTATGATTACAGCTGTAAGTGGGAGTGACGATTTATCCATAGCACAGCAAAGCAAATCTGCAATTTCACACTCTACAACACAGCAGCACTGATATATGCTGTATAAGAGAAATCATTTTACCAATTTTTGAAGTGAAGATAGGCTGTAAAAATGTGACAAACCTGTGTTGCATTTTGCAAAGGGATACCACTAAGTCTTTATTTTCTATTACATCTCTCACGATGAGTATGGTACCAAAGCTCTTAAAATGAACAGTGAAGCTGACAAAGAAACTCACTCCTGCAATTGGATCACGCATGGTTAATTGACTTGTTCAGGGTCACACGGTAGGCCATAGCCATTAAATTTCACTATCCTGCCCTTAAAATGCCCAGTAAAGGATTAAGGAAAGCAGTTAAATGAGAAGGTATATGCAGCCAGGTGCCACTTTACAATGCCGAATTTTTATTGAATACACTCCTAGTAGAATGGTTACATAATACAGTTTATAAAATTCTTCAATATAGTTGAGAACTATAATAAAATTTGTGAATTTCCCATTGGGATTAATAAAGTATCTATCTATCTAAAAATCTAACAATCATATAGATAGATAGATAGATAGATAGATAGATAGATAGATAGATAGATAGATAGATAGATAGATAGATAGATAGATAGATAGATAGATAGATAGATAGATTTCTTTATTGTCATTACGCATACATATAATGAAATTTTTTGTTGGTAGAACTTGGCTTCAAGGCAGAATTCTTAAAATACACAATACACTACAAATAATAAAACAAACATAATAAGTATAAAAGACAGCAACAATAAAACATCATCAAGTCCAGACTTTTCCGGAGGTAGTACACCTGCAGAGACCAGTGATCTGTGTGCGTGGGTCTGCAGGGGTGGAATATGAGTGTGTGTGTTTGATTACAAGGGAAAGTGCATGTGCATGTCTACAGGGTGGCAGGTTAGGGGTAGATGTATGTGTGTGTATCAGCAGGGGCAGATGGACTTTACAGCTCTGGGGAAAAAGCTGTCTTTCAGTCTGCTGGTACGTATGTTTATGTTTCTGTACCGCTTTCCCGAAGGCAGTGGTACAAACAGTCCATTTCTCAGATGGATGAGATCCGCAGTTATACATTTGGCCCTCTTCTGCACCCTTCCAGCATATACAGAGTCCAGGTCTAGGAGAGGACTTCCCATGATCCCCTGTGCTGTTCTCACCACCCGTGCCAAGTCCTTCCTGTCCTGTGCTGTGCAACTGCCGTACCACACTGTCATACTGTGACAGAGAATGCTTTCTATAGTGGATCAGTAGAAGTTTGTGAGCAGCCGAGAGGAGAATTCAGCACATCACTGTACACACTTGTAATATTTGCTATTTTGACATTTTTTTCTTGTATGGTTATCTAATTGAGAAACTTTCCTACACAGAATTGAACAGATTAACTGAATGCCTTTTAAAGTAATGTACTTTAAAACTGTGTAGTCCTGATCACACTGATTTTTTCTATTCTTATCACTCAGTCCTTTCCAATAAAAACAGATGGATTTGAGAGTCTTTTATAAATTTTAAAGTACAAAATGCTACCATATTTTTATCCTTTTGTTATTTCTTATGAAATGCCAAAATGTCCATTATCAGTGTTCATTAAATGTTGTGTTGCAGTTTTTCTACACCAAGTACTAAAACATCAGGTAGTGAACAAAAAAGGACAAAAACTTGCCTATAAGTACTGTATAACAACCAAACATCAAAATTGGAAGTACGAAGTTTTGAACTGTCAATGTTTATTAGAAGGCACAGAAAAATGGAGGCTCTAGGTTATGAAGTACAGTTGGCTTCATTTTAGTGTTGGTATGTGCATGAATGAGCCTGAACTTTCAGGTGTCTCCAGCCTATTGTACTTTATTGTAGCAAAAGTTGTGTGTTAGGGAATACATCTTAAAACAAATATTCAGGCAAGCACACTTTCAGAGCACTTTCACTATACTTTGCCTAAGTGCATTACAATGTTGAGTGCACTACTTTTATTGTTATTTTACTATCTGTTATATATAGATATAATACTGTGAATGTTCAAATTCTTATCATGCCACCCTGTTGTATTACAGTGCACAACATTCCTGAATTTAAAAAGTTATATTTTAATCAGTGTCACTTTGGTTGGCTGCAGTAGTTCATATTGTTTACGTCGAATTCAAGCCGCAGGGATAGCTGTAATAAAAATTAAGTATTCTGAAGGTGTACTGACTGCAAGAGTTTTAAAAGAAATCAGCTCATTCTTAAAGTGTCTTTGTTTCATTGAAAAAAAATGTCAAAGCATTGAGACCTCCAGTTACATGATATCAAGACATACTTGTGGAAAGGCATAATTGATGACTTGTCACTTTATCCTTTAACTATAGTGATTACTTTGTTTTGAAAGGTACCACTTGATTTAAAAGCATCAATCAGTTCAATTCTAAATCAGTAGCCTTCAGATTGCAATAGTAGAATAAAACAGCCCATGTTATACTAATCCAATTTAAATACTGTAGTTTTTTCTTTCATTTTTTACAATTCATGCACAATATCATTTCTGCCTACTTGTAAATCAATTATAACAGCCAACAGTCTACAGTTTAAGGTACAAAAATTCTGTTATATATTTATTTTTCTCCTTAAACAAAAAAGTGCCAAATGTGTATTTTCAGCAGGAGCAATGTACATTTCTTTTTCTATTACTAATTAGCATGCTATTACCATGAACATAACAGAACAATACTGGCAAGTTCTGAAAAATGTCAAGAGTACTTGGAGGATCTCATTCTACAGGGTGGCGTGACTTCCACAATATGAAGATGGTTTTGATTTAAAAATGCTAACAGTCAAAGCAGCACATTTTTGGCAAAGCTGCACGAAACAAATATATTGCAACAAAGGCTACAGCGTCTCCACACCAGTCACTCAGCTGAGATGCAACTGTGGCAGTGACCTAAGCAACACAACACAAAGACAACTACAAATATAGAAACATCATTCAATAAGCATGGGCCATATGGCAACACAAGTAAGATGTGAAGGGAGATTAATTAAGCAATCACTCAATGGCTTGTTTAAGATGAGGAGGTAATGAATGCAGTGGAGATTAATGAACAATGAAACTGTTGACCCAAGATACCTCATATAAAAAGAATGCCACAAAATAGATTTTCTAGGGTCACTATGGTCATCCATGCACAGTACACTGAAATTTCTAGTGTAACAGGATTGCAGTAGCAGAACAGTCCAATGAATCCATTAGACAGTTCTGTATAAAACTGTAAGTACTCTTAAAATTAATTTTAAGATACTCAGTTAAAATGACCTTTTCTTACAGATGTTATGTTATATATTAATTGTACATTTCTTGTATGTTATTTGGATGTCTAAAACAACAAAACAGACAGCCTTCCTGAGAAGCTGCTAATTATTTGCCATAGTTCTGTTTTTATGATGTGCATTCTTCTTAATTTGACCCATAGGTGGATTTACAAATTGCAGATTTAAAGATCATTTTGCTCTTTGGAAATGCCTAGGGACTGTTCTCTTAGTGGGACAAGGATATTTTCCAAAGGCCTGTTAAATGTGGATATTTAGTCAGTCATTCCTCTTTTTTTATTACTCTTCGAGTATTCTTGATATGATGTATAATTACTATCAATGATAGACTTTAAGTCATTCGAAAGACTGTTGGTTATATGCATACGTTGGAGAGTTGTGTAAAAAATGAAGCAAGGCTTTCGACAGTTGTTTTTAAGTGCTAGACTTCCAAACACAATTTGGAAGTGTTGTTCTTCATGTGGGTGTAAATGATATTTGGCACAGTAATAAGTCGGCAATACTGAAGAAGGACTTCTCATCGCTTGTTCATGCCATCAAGGAGAGGACTCCGGCTATAAGGATTTTTATCTCAGGGCCACTTTGATGATGAGAAGATTAGGTGAAGCGTTCAGCAGACTTCACTCCCTGAACAACTTGCTAAAGACTTTCTGTGAAGAGAAGCACTTTGGCTTTGTAGATAACTGGGATCTCTTCTGGGTGAGACCATGGTTCTTCAGGTGGGATGCCTTACACCCCAGGAGACTTGGAGCTCGGGTCCTATCCGAAACCACTGCTAAGGTAATACACTGCTCTTCACTATCGAATAATATTTTTAATGACAGACTTGAATATGTATTAAAATAATAAATACATAGGGGCTTTATCTAAAGAAATATATTGCATTAAACCATTTATAAAGAAGCACAGATCGACTAGAGAGTACAGGTTTCCTAGTGTAAATACAAAAAATGTATATGTATCTCTAGTCAATCCAAGGCTTCTGTAAAGCTGTGAGCTAACACAACTCTTAATATAGCCTTATTTAATATTAGGGCTTTAACTAGTAAAACATTTTACATAATTGACTTTATCACAGAGAGGAAAATAGATTCTTTGTGAAACATGGTTAAATGTAAATAGTGCTAGTGTCCTTTTAGAAGCTGCTCTTCCAATTTATAATTTCTTTCATTCTGTTCACCAAGGAAAGAAAGAAGGTGGCCTCGCAAATATTTTTTATAACCAGTTAAACTGGTATGTTATCAATCTTAGTAAGTTTACATCTTTCGAATATCTTTCTCAAGTTATTCAAGGAGCTTCATACTCTCTGCTACTTACTGTTTATCATCCGCCAAAATATAACGCAGCCTTTATAGATGAATTTTCAAATGTATTTACTTATATAATAACAGCTTATGATAGTTTTGTAATAGTGGGTGATTTTACTAGTACTGAAACAGTTCTACTGAAATTAGTAAATGATCTGCGAATTAATGCAGATGCAGATAAAATTTGCATGTTAGATGTTAGATCATGATATTCTTATAAACCACCTTAGCCAGTAGGTAGGGCTTCCGGGTACTGCCTTAGTCTGGTTGAAATCATATATAACTGGAAGGAAATTTTTTGTTGATTATGCATCAAAAATACATGATATTCTAAATGGTGTACCACAGAGAGAAATTTTGGGACCATTATTATTTTCAATCTACATGCTTCTGTTAGGACCAGATAATTTCAAAATATAATGTAAATTAACATATTTATGCTGATGACACACAGCTCTATTTATCCATTGCACCTGATGATCCAGAGGCTCTAAACCCTTTAATCCAGTGCCTTACTAGTATAACGGAATGGATGAATATGAATGTTTTTAAATTAAAGAAGGAAAAAACAGAATTGTTAGTTATTGGCAGCAATAAACAAAGTGAGAATCTTAGAAACAAAATTAATCACTTGGCCCTGAGAATCAAACCAGAGGTTAAGAATTTAGGCATTATTCTTACCTCTAACCTTAACTTCAGATCGCATATTAATAATACTACCAAGACTCTTTCTTCCATCTAAGGAACATTGCAAGAGTGTGATCTCTTATAACATTTAAAGATACTGAAAAATTAATAAATGCGTTTGTATTTAGCTGACTGGATTACTGCCATGCTCTCCTATCAGGACTACCTAAAAAGGACATACAGTGCATCCGGAAAGTATTCATAGCGCATCACTTTTTCCACATTTTGTTATGTTACAGCCTTATTCCAAAATGGATTAAATTCATTTTTTTCCTCAGAATTCTACACACAACACCCCATAATGACAACGTGAAAAAAGTTTACTTGAGGTTTTTGCACATTTATTAAAAATAAAAAAAACTGAGAAATCACAGACAACACTGATGAAGGAAAATTGAACCACCAGCAGCTCCCTTGGACTAAAGTCTTCACACATTATACACTTCACGTCATTATTAGAATAACATGGAAAAAGTTTCTGCTATAGGTATGTGTTCAGCATTTCTTGCATTTCTTTTCATCCTGCACTTACCTGGATCTTTATAGACACGGAACACACATGAAATGCATGTACTCCAAATAATGATATAATGTATTATTTGCCCTATACAACTCCAGGAACCTCACACGCAGATAAGGAGCCTTGGCTTGAGCTGGGAGAGTTGAGCTCTGTCAAGGCCGGGAATGGGACAGGAGGCTGCTTGCTGCTTGTGCTGATCGAGGCATTTACAAAACAAAAGACGCTGATGGAGATGTGTGAAGGGATTTAATGTGGGCCGGGATTACGAGTTTTTTCGTAGGCTTCAGGAATTCAAGTGTTAGTACATACTACATTAGAAAGTGACAAAACCGCACCCATTACTACTGAGCTGTGACAGAGTAGATATTCAGTAGCCATGTTGGAACTGAAAATTTTAGTTCAAGGAGCACAAGTATTCAGCTACAGTAAAGCTGAATACATAATGGTTTATAAGGCAGCATTTAATATGTCTATAGACACTAAGCTGCACTGAAACCTACCATGATTTGATTGAGAGACATTCATTGATAAATGGTTAGCTCTTCATGTAAAAGAACATTACCTTTGCTTTATGTATGTACACCTTTTACTATTCACTAAGTATACCTTTTACTATTCCCTATCTTGACCACATAAAAATGTAAAAAAAAAAGAAATTCCTTTATACAATTATTGAATGCTATTTCAGTTATTGTTGTACGTCTAAGTTGGGACACCCCAGTCAAATAATATGTTTTACTGATTCTCGAGATGAAAATAATCTAAGCTAACTTGAACTTAGTACAAACTGGTACTCAATATATTTCTCTTTGTTTTAATTCATACATATTGTTTGTTCAATTTATCAGACTGAAAAAATAAAATATGACACTATTCCTTGTACAATCCATATCATCTTTGATAAGGCACCAAATAATGTGGCCACTTACTAATTACGGAGTACTTTGGTGTGCTGGCAGGGACAATGAGAATGTTTATATGATGCATTGTTTGTGCTACTTTTTGTATTATTTTGCCTGTATTACTGACTTATTAATCTAGAATATGCTTCTCATTATACTTTAATTAAAATCTGGCCTTGAGCAGTTCATTAAGGCAGTTGCAGGGTACTTAAAAGAGTTCAGAATTTGCAAGGAGAATGGTTTGCTGCTGTCCAAGTGAGCTGAAGAGGAGACAATTAAAGTGGGAAATGTGTCCTAGTCTGGCAGCTGAATTAGTAAGGTCTGGTACGAAAGAGTGTAATTGAATGTTTAATTCAAGATGCTTAATTAAATTGGCAAGGAAGCAAAGTGTTAGAGCCAACAAACAAGTAATCTTTCCTTTATGTAGCACCTTTTATACTGACGTCCACCCCTGTGTTCTTTACAAGTGCATATCTATAGCATAATTGTGTCCATATATTTTTTAGAGCTGGAAGCAGAAGACATGTAGCAGGCTGACCCAGTGTTTAGTGCTAATGTTTCAAAAGGGCAGAAAGCTAGGTTTGAATCCAGGTGTCCTTGCAATATACTAGTGTCCTGTCAAGGGACTGATTTCTGCTTTATAAATGAATCTTTCAGGGAAAGACTCCCATCTATTTGCAGCCCTGAAACCTGAATTAGGCAGGTTTAGCAAGAAGATGGCTAGACATAAATTTAACAGGCTGGTTGACAGATTTTCTCACGGTCAGATTGGAATACAGTTGCCTGCACTAAACCAGCAAACTTAGATGGCAACACTGCCTTACATCACTATTATTATTGGTGTCTGCTTTGATAGTGCTTTCACTTACTATATTCCTGATGGCCTGACAATAAATACTTAATCATTCTTTGCAAAATATGTGCTTGTTTGTCAGGAAGAGGGTTTGGTGTACTACTGAGCTGCACTTTCGTTTTTCATTAATCCATCAGCTTAATCTGTTCATATGGAAATTTACTTAAATTTCTATTATTTAACATTTTGCTTAAATGCTTGCCTCCTAATGTAATGGTTTCAAGCATTAACTTCTTCTCCAGTTCTCGCCAGCAGGGCATATTTATTTTTCACACACTAAAATGACATAATATTCCAAATTAAAAAAGAAAATATCCTTACTCATTTACAACTTGCACATACCGGCACATAAATGCTTTATAAAATGCATCCCAAGTGTGAAGATAAAAGTACTATGCAATTATAGTCATGAATGGTAGTATTTAGTGAGAAAAAGAAGCAATATACTTTAGCACTTTTTCTGTTAGAAAACATTCCTTAAGCTAGAAAACATTCCTTAAGTTGTAGGGCTGACAATGCAGGAATGGATGAAAGAAGTAAAGACCGTAAAATATTTGCTAAGTAATTATCATGTAGAATTACACAGCTCTGTTTTAGAGTTACCACTGCATGGTTTCTATTTTGTTGCACTTTATATTTGCATTTGTTTTAGAGTAATGTGATAAATAACTTCAAGAATTCACTTTTATTGAATATTTTAAGTGTTTATGTGACTCAAGGGTGAGAGCATAATGTTCAAAGACTGTATGGGAACAAGTCACCTGCTAGCAGAAGTATCCTAGCTTAATTACCAAACCTCCAGTAGTGCTGTTTGGGAAACCAGCTTGTCCATGTAACGCGTAACACATATGCTTAGGATTTTAGTTTGCTCTGGTACGTTTACATCGACATCATCATTATTATTACTGTTATTGCTAATGAAGACTGTACTTTTGGGCACAGGACCTAGGAAAATATTTTAGATCTTTATGAGTAGCTATTGATATCTGAATCTACAATGCACCATTAATACCATCCTTCATATGTATAGCTGTTTGGAAAGGGGACGAGTGTCCTCTGGCAAAAATGGGTACAATGACTGTTACGTATAGAGTTATATCATTTCAACATGCAGTAACTAACCAGCCATGAGCAATACCTTTATAAGACCACAACATATATTTACATGATGTCGCTATATGGCACCAAAGGTAACTCACTGATTGAGAATGCAATGTCTATTAGGACAAAACATGCATACAGTGTTTGATAAGACAAATCTCTGTATGTGGGGGGCGGAGACCCTTAAACATTTTAACATTTTGTGATGAAAAAGGAAATAGTGGAAGGCGAACACCTTTCAAAACACACTAACTGCCCGTCACCAAACTTAAATGTGATGTATTTTAAAAACCACCATGTTTTGCAGATTTTTGTTTTTGCATTAATTATTTATATACTGATAATTTGAAGTCAACCATATAAATGTTTATTTTTTAATAGAAGCACAGGCAGGTTAAATGACCCAATTAATATCATACACTGACTAAACTTACTACTTTGTGTTTTAAAGGTCAACGTTCTACGATTTAAAAAATATACAATGTTGTTAATCAATTGAATACAATAAGCCCCATAGTTAAAATGACTAATTTAGGGAACGAGCCATTAGAAGCTGAAGAGAAATTAGATGTGAAGCTGGGATATAAGTTTGGGATATTGGAAAGAGCAGTGGTTTTATATTCTGGTCAATTGGGCTTTCCACCTAATCAGTAATTTAAAAATTGACTGTACTAATATAATTATTCTCAGATTTATATTTTTAACTCCACTGTTACCACACTTAGCGCTGTATGTTTATATTCTTTCTTTTGATTAGGTGTAGGTTAGATTTAGGTTTCATCCCCACTCACAATAAACATTTTTAAGGTTTTCCCACAATGTTATGATCTCTTATTGCAGGACACATCAATGTGCAAACACACAAGGCTCTGCTTAGGAAAGTTCAGCACAATAACCCCCCCACCCATCACCATGTTGTATGATAACTACTACAGTACATTAGTTCAGACTCTTTATTTTACCTTCAAGTTGCACCCCAGACTCTTTAAGATGGGGTCTACTCTTTAAATGCAATTATATTTACTCACCCCCTACAACTTCTTCCTGTGCAACAGTAGCTGAAAGAGATTGAAACAAAGCAAGCTCATGTTACATATGTATAAAAGACAGGGTAATTATCTGGATGAACAAAGCTTAACAAACTTTAACAATGCAGAATGCAGGTAAGTGAAAGTGTGTGTGTGCATGTGAAATCAGTGTGTCTGTGTGTGAAAAGAAGCCCAGTTGGTTCTGCTCTGCTCAAATGATGTTTGATGGTCTGACAAAGCAGTGCACAAACCGTGATGCCTGGTCTTGGTAAAAAGGCTTGCCGACCCTGGACAAAGTGAACAGAAGGACAAAAGGAGCTTTTTTTTTAAATATTTTTCAGAAAGAAAAAAGGCATAATAATGTAAAAGACACAGGCCTGGAATAAGCCAAGAGAACAAATAGAAGAGCAGAAAAGATGTAGACAAGCTGAGCACCTGCGTGACCATCAGGAAGACCGTGTCCTGCCACAGATAAAATTGCAGCTTGCCGTGAGAAGGTTTCACACGCACAATGATTCAGCACCCCCTGTGGCTCACGCATTGTCAGGCTGGCACCCCACAGAGCCAGAGATTAGTCTGTGTGTCCGATAATGCCAGACCTGTCGTTGTGACTGACTGCCCAAAAGGCCAAGGGATTAGTCCTGCTCTGGTGCAATCAGAATGTCAAAGACGTGGAGAACTTGAGCTGCTGCCTGCAGTGCCAGATGTTAAGAAATGACTATGCACTAGCAGCAGCACATCACCTAGAGCAACATTTGGAAGGGAATCAGGTTTCCACCAAAATGCTGCCACCTATGGTCCAAGTATAATGCTAGAATGAGAAGTGAGCATCAGACCATGTGAGAAGATGAGCAGGGTATGTGGACATACAAAAAAGTATAACATTTCTCATCCAGATGAACACATGTTATTATAAACAAAGTGTGCCTGCCTTCAGGCTGGCATTCTGAAGGAAAACAAGAGCAACTTGTGCACAAATTACTCACTTTTACAGCAGACTGTCACGCGCAGTCTCAGGCAGGGGTTAAGGCCCTCACTGTCCTCACTTGGCAGGGCTGTAACAAAATACACAAGCAACCTCATTAGTGACAGATCAATAATTGCAGCCCTGCAGGATCACTAATTGACCAATAGCTTGTGGTTATGCAGGGTCAGTGACTCATCAATAGCTGCAACTCTGCAGTTTGTCGATTGATTAATTGCTGTGGTTATGCAGGGTCAGTCATTGATCAATAGGTGCAACTCTGCAGGGTCACTGGTTATGGGCACAAGGGAGTACCATGGCTCACAGACGAGGTCTTTCACAGAAACTGACAGCTACATTATACAGTGCAAGAACCTTATGATCTGCATGTGCATGCTGTGTGAGTATAGTAGACTTGGCCACACACACATAGCCTCTTTTTTGCTTACAACAGGTGGACATATACTCCTTTAATGTGCTAGAAGACAGCCTACCATGGGCATGCTGAAAAACACACAAGCCCTGAACCATAATTTTAACAGCACACCCAAAGCAAAAGAGGTTATCAAACACATTAAAGAAACTTACATATTTATAAGAATAGCTAATAAACATAAGGGGGTTGTTAGGTCTCTCATTTATTATCTTACCTTAATTAAGGATGAAAACATTCACATGCACACAGAGAGAGTCAGCCTTTATACACTGATATAAGGAAGTATGTCTCTGTGAGTGACAGAGGCAGTAATTTATGTAAAGACACAGTTTCTTCTTCTTTTTTTTCTGAACATAAGGGCCACAGGACTTATTGTAACTCCCCAAATGGGGATTAAAGAGCAGCCAATCAGCCCTCTAAAAAAGGGCAGCATTTGCTCAGGCTCACCAAATTGAGCATCTTTTTTAACTGCTGTATTAAAAACATAAATTACACACTTCATGTGTTGGTTCTTATTAAAAACCAGTAGCTTAGCAACAACAATATCAAAGTATTTTCTGAAGTGCCCAAAACATATACATGAAATTTGAAAAGATAAAAAAATATTGGTTCCCATACTAACTTAAGGAAACTGCCTTGTGGGTGTGTTACAGACTAAACTTTAATGTCCCGTTGGTAGGATTTAAGTGAATGAGGCCATACAGCTCACCTCTCCCAAATAACAGGGCAGACCATCCAAATACAAGGCTGGAGAAACTCGGAGAAGGAAGATGACATTCTAAAATTAAGCTGCCAGCCTCCAGATAAACAGTATGAGAATAACTCTACTATGCTGTCTTACTGGCCCAAGCCACACAGAAGATTTGAGAGGAGGTGGGGGAAATGCTTAGATAGAAGACAGAGACTTAAAAGTTTATAAAGAGTCCATATATGAAACAGTATGTCCATGGCATGTAAAGAGGCAGTGAAAGCATCTGGTTTTCCTGGTTTCATATCCAGACTTCTGAGACCCCAGGGATTCCACACATGAAGACAAAGAAACTACTCTAGGAATAGTTTAGCCACCGTAATTACTATCACATCTGGAGTTGCACAGAGTTGAGAGGTCTCCTCAATTTCTGTCCACACAGGAGACACTACAGGGATAGACAGGAAACCCTGCTCTAGAATTATGAAAACAGACACTAAAGGGGAAGAGCAAAGGCAACATAAACAAGGAGGCATAATTCAGCAACGAAGGGTAAGTTATACTGCAAGGAACTACAGAAGCAGGATTGTATGGTCTATGACCCAAGAAGTTGAACGTCATGGCTCAATGTGGCAGGATTAGTCCTTATGATTAGTTCAGCATCTGTCACTTAATCAGCATGTGCTCTACTCATAAAAATGTGTTAATAACTGTACTTCCCATATAATAGTTTTAGGCTAGTGTTCACCAGGAAAAGTAGTATGTACAGTATAATAAGATTTTTTTTTTTTTTGTTTTTGTAAAATGTATGTAACTCTGAACCTCTGTAATGGGAAATGCTCTGTAAAAAATAAATTTAACTAAGCTATAGGTTCACAGCTCAAGAGCCCGATGTCCACTCCTGTCCTGGGCACCGCATATTTGATTTTTTTGTCTTCCACTATGTCTATATACGTTATCCTCCAGTTTTCCTTCTAGATCCTGAAAACATGCCTGTTATGTTAACCACTAACTCAACATTTTCCCAATGTTAATGTGTACAGTGTATATAAATAAGCCTAAAAGTGCAACGATTTTGTGCAATGATTTTATGTGATGTTTTTATGCAATGTTTTTTGTCACACTTTGTCTGGCTTATTTTAAAACCTACATATATGTGTTTGGTATTATTCTTTTCAGAATTTATCAAACTTTAATGAGATGTTGTCAGATATTCAGATTCTTATTTCGTTTTTTAATTATAAATTAAAAAATATCAAGAACTCACATCTCACGAGACGAGACTTTGTGCCAAGAGATTTAACCACGCCTGGGGCCGGAAATAAAAGACAAAGATTAGGACAGCTGCTGTACAGGCTTTTAAATGTCTGAAGTGCCGCACGAGACGCAGATCATGTGGCACGGCAGCACCAAGCCAGCAGCTGAATTTGTTCCCCATTGTATCACCATTTAAGAGGGGGTTTCGGAGGAGCGATCGTGTATCCTTGGGGTGCGTTCCGCCCCTCTCCTCACAACGTGAGCGGCAAAGATGCAAAGTGGCTGGTGCGTAGCGCAGGCCGGGGAGGGTTGGCGAGCGACGCGATCAGGGGGCGAACCCCCTAGTATATATATATATATATATATATATATATATATATATATATATATATATATATAAGGAAACCCTAAAAATAAATGTAGCTACATACAGGGTTGATTTCCTGGTTTGAGCCCAGTACTGCTGGGACAGACACTGGTTCCCTATGATTTGGACAATTATGTTGTTAGAAAATGAACAGATGGATAACTTGTAAAATATCTTGAGGTGTTAATTTCTGTGTATTGGATGACACAGCAGATAATGCTGAGCAGGTTTTAGAAATGTTAACAGGGTATAAGAAAACAGAATACAAAATATTGGGAGGTAGGTAGTTATATAGAATAGGGGTTACAGATAAAAGGGGTGGGAGACAGCTGCTGTTGAGTCAGTAAATGTACAGAACAAAATACAGTTTATGGATATGTAATTATTGAGAGAATATACCAACTCTAATGTAGACAGTAGACGAGTGAGGCTATCCTGGTACTGCAAACAAAACAGATACGTTCTGTATTGATGTTTTGTCTCAAAATGACTAAGGCCAGCAAGTTTTAGATTATCACCCCATTAGAAAGTGAGTGCTTCTTCAGTTAGCTGTCTATACAAAGAGGGGGTCTTGCTTTGCAACGCCACTTTGCTTGCCCCTTCTAAGCCCCCAAGCAATAGGTTCCTGCCTGGAAGATGAGAGAACTTGAGTTTTCAACACTTCAACAGGCAGTGTTGTTCTGCTGGGCTTCTTGCATGGCCGTGGAGACGCTATGCTACATTGAATCTGAATAGTGTGGTGGTGAGGTGGGGGTTGGGGGGGGTTAGTCTGACAGCTCGCAAGCGGCTCATGCAGATGTAGATGGAGATTTGGTTGAGAGATCTTTGAAAACCTCTTGTTAAATTTAGTCAACTAGCCGTGAAAGACACCAGCGCAGTGCTCATTACTGTGGACAGCTGTGCCGATGCAATCGCTGATTTGCTCTCCTCCTTCTCCCAGGCACTCACTTGGATCTCCATGGAAGAAAAACCTCGGCCCACTTTATCTGAGGCCCCGTTCCACCATTGTAGTCAGGTCAAAACCCAGAGGAAGTCAGTGAGCCCTGGTGAGGCATCTTTCCCAGCAGCTTTTTCTCTGCATATTGGAAGCAGCTATCACCAGCATGAAGGAGGGTGTTCAGCCCACGCAGATAGACAGTAAGACTGACCCTGTGTTGACAGCACTTGAGAAATTTATGTGAGCACTATCCATCCGATTCTTACCATTTACAAGTTTTTAGTTACAAACTGTGTCAGAAGAAAGTACAAACTGTGGTAGTTTAATGCTGGTGGGGGAGGATGCAATTTACTGATCACTACTGAAGAGTCCATGCTGGCATCCATTAAGGCAGAGTGGCGTGGCACATATTGTTTTCTATACTGCTGTACTGCATGGTGCCCTATGGAAATGCCACACAAAACTATCAATTATTAAGCAATAACAATGAAAAGTCAAATGAAAAAACATTTAATGCATTTCCAAAACCACTCCATTTGTTTCAGAGTGGCATGGGCATGCCCTTCAGAATTGAGAGCAAGGTAGGAACCAAACTGATGCAGCAGTTGTCTGTTACAGCACACACCAAAGCATACAGCTATACCAGTCCATCACAGGGTGCACACAAGCACAAAATCACATCTCACTCATTTGGTTTCAAATAAGAATCTTGTCTGGAATATAGATGAAAGCCAGAATACACTCAGAAACATGGACATGGGGGGAACATGCAACCCAAGAGGGCTATAAACCCAGCAATTGATTCTGGTTCCCTGGAAAAGGTATGCTAGCCACTGGAACAGAACAGAAAAAGGTACTGTGTTAACGCTAAAACAAAATAAAAAAAAACAGCAAAAGCATCATCCATATACTTTTGATCTCATGTGGTACAAGTTGTTAGCTAAATAATTTGAAAAAGCCAAGATATATACAATATATGCACAAATTCGCTTCCACTCTACCTGCAAAGGTATCTGGCAAATGGTTGTCTGCAAAGGAGCATAGGCAAGACTGGATAGTGCATGTTCTAAGGCTGTTGCTTTGACTGGAAGACTAAAGTATACAGAATCTTCTGCAGTGCTAATTTCATGCATGAGTTATTTAAATCTTGGGAACAATGTTGTAAAAGTATGTACTAGTAAGATGTTTACACAGGCAAAGGTTAATATTCTTACCATATGATTAAATAAATCCATTCATTCATTTTCTGAGCTGCTTACTCCATCAGAAGGTACTGAGAAGCTAAAGATTATGATGGCAGCATTGTTTGCAAAGAAAGAACACCTGCCCATTTCAAGGCACATTCATTAATACAGAAACATTTTGGAGTTGCCAGTCAACCTAACCTGTATGTCTTTGAGAAGTGGGAGGATAACTAGAAACCCTGAAGAAGAAGAAAAAAAGCACAAATAACTTACAAACTTCACAAAGATAGTGAACAGGCAAGAATTGACTATCTATAGTGCTATCTATTTCAGCATAAAATAGAGTACAGGTTACAGCCCCCTTTGACCGTAAAACTGAATTGAGGGGGTTTAGTAAATGGCTGGATGGATGAAACTAGTCACATTTAAAATTTAAATGCACACTACAATATTTCCAACCTCATTTAACTGGCTTGAAGAATATCCAAAAGTAGGAGAAAAATCTTCAAAATTCAGCCCCTTGAAGTGTCCTCAGCTAAACCTTTATCTATTACAGGGAAGACAACAGAGATGCACACTTCAAGATGGATCTCTCTTCCTCAGGGTTTCTTGTAAGTAGGGGCATAAATATATCTTAAGAGCAAACGAAACAAATATATACAGTGTCTTTCAAAATCACTTTGATAATTGGAAAGTTTTCAGGTTTTGCCTGTAAGGATGATATTATATACAGCACAGAGAGCACCAGCTTAGGACCATACAAATAAGTTTTCCCATGATCTCATTTGGTCCCAAAATACTTTATGACATTTTCACTTGGTCACAAGCTGTCAATTAAGGTGTGGGGGCTTTGGAAATGTTTTATTGGGGTCATGAAAAATGTTCTGGCATCCTTTCCATTTTGTAGTGTTTCTGAGTTTATTTTTTTCTTATTCTATTAATATTTTTTAAATGTGCTACATAAAAAAAGTTTTGAGCTTTTTCATTGAAACCTGAGCATTTTTTCAAGCAGCTGAATTTATAAATGCAAGGTCTTATTTGCAGCACCTAAACGTTTTATTTCTATTGAACTTATACAACTTGTAATTCATCATTGTGTAGATTTTTGATACATACATCCCACAACTCATCAAAGCACAAGCTTGTCTGCACTGACAGGAAAGATGAACAGGTGGAAGTAGAGCTGAGCAGGATGCATTGATTTCAAGAGAAGAATAAACTGGACAAGTAGGTAGCTCACGAAAGGATTCCTGGTCTCCAAGGTCATTCATTACTTGCAAAGTGTATGTGGCAATCCCATTTGTGAATTCATCTACTGTATTCCATATGCATATTAGAAAACATCAGTTTTGTGCCTGCCTTACAGGATAATGTGTAACTGCTACTGAAATGTACTGTAAACGTATTGTCACTCACTTGATGCTATGTCATACTCTACGACTTATCTCAAAAACTCGTCTATTTTCCCAAGTCTCTCCATTATAGCTTCCCATTCATTCCTTTTTTAACCCATTTAATTGACATCAAGATTGCAGTGTCCTAACACTATGTTGGAAGCATTGGGTGTTTTGCAAGAAGCAAGAGCATGTAGTACCAGTCCAACAAACAGTATGGAACATTTAACACATATGTCCACACACTCACTTACTTGGGGTCAGTTGTGGGTTTCCAATTAATCTAAATTGCACATACAGTGGAACCTCGGTTCACGACCATAATTCGTTCCAAAACTCTGGTCGTAAACCGATTTGGTCGTGAACCGAAGCAATTTCCCCCATAGGATTGTATGTAAATACAATTAATCCGTTCCAGATCATACGAACTATATGTAAATATATATATTTTTTTAAGTTTTTAAGCACAAATATAGTTCATTAAACCATAGAATGCACAGCGTAATAGTAAACTAAATGTAAAAACATTGAATAACACTGAGAAAACCTTGAACAACAGAGAAAACTAACACTGCAATAGGTCACGCTATAGTGCTACCAGCCGCTGGCTAAAAACACTTTTTTTTTAATGAGTTTTAAGCACAGGGAAAAAAATGAACATTTGAAAAAATCCGTAATTTAATAAACCACCAAGAAAAGTAACATTGCAACAATGCACGCTACGAACCGATCACTGTAAACAGAAGTGAAAACAAAATCAAGCCAAGTGCATTCTTTAACTGCCTTCCTACCTTATGCATCCAGCTCTCTCTCTCGTGCTGCCTGTGAGTTCGTCTCTCTCTTTCTTGCGCTGCCTGTGAGTGCGTCTCTCTCTCTCTCTCGCGCTGCCTGTGTGTGTGCGTCTCTCTCTCGCACTGCCTGTATGTCTGCGTCTCTCACTCGCGCTGCCTGTGTATCTGCGTCTCTCTCTCTTGCTCGCTGCACAAGAAATTCACAGGGAGAGACTGAACATGTACAAACCGAAAGGGAAACTGGCTTGTTCGTATACCAAGTGTGTGGTCATGAACCGAGGCAAAAGTTTGGCGAACTTTTTGGTCTTAAACCGATTTGTACGTGTACCGAGACGTTCGTGAACCGAGGTTCCAATGTACTTACCGATACGTTCGTGAACTGAGGTTCCACTGTATCTGAAATGTATTTTGGAAAACAAAACAGTGGAACCTCGGGACACTGCCAATGATTTCCGCACGTGTTCAGTCTCTCCCTGTACATTGTTCTCGGTCAGACGTGCGTGCATTCGCTGTGAACTCTTTGTGCTCTATTTCCTGTGCTTTTGCATTCATTTTGCAATTAACCATGGCCTCTAAGCAAGTGAAGAGTGGTAGTGTTGGTGAGAAGAAAGGTTCGAAGAAAACTGAAATCGAATTAAAGAAAGAAATTATTGAAAAGTATGAGCATGGCGTTCGTGTTACTGATCTTGCCGCAGAGTACAAGAAGTCAAAATCATAGATTTTGACTATTCTAAAGTAGAAAAAGGCCATTAAAGCAACTGATGTTGCAAAGGGAGTTACAGTGTTAACCAAGCAGAGGCCTCAAGTGCTGGAAGAGGTGGAAAAACTGTTGCTAGTGTGGTTGAACGAGAAGCAACTTGCAGGGGATAGCGTTTTAGTATAGTTCATTGCATCAACCTCATCGATAAAGCCTGGGAAGACATCACAAGCCGGACCTTGAACTCAGCCTGGAAGAAACTTTGGCCTGAATGCGTTCCTGAACAGGATTTAGAAAGATTTGATCCTCCTGTTGTGGATGAGATTGTGTCCATGGGCAAGAGCATGGGTCTTGAAGTGGACAATGAGGACATCAAGGAGCTGGTCCTGGAGGAGGAACTCGCTGAACTCCAGCAGGAGCAGCATAAGATGATCACCGAGGAGCAGTCCTCAGGGGACGAAGAGGGAAGGGCAGTTATAAAAAGTGATGCAATAAAAGCCGTCATGGAAAAATGGAAAGAGTGTCAGGATTTTTTCGAGAAGAACCACCCTGACAAAGCGGTTGCGAACAGAGTGATAAACATGATGAATGACCATGTCGTCTCACATTTCCGAAAAATTTTAATGCATAGGAAAAGGCAAGTCACATTTGACCGCTATTTCGCAAAGTCTGATCCTACAGCTAAACAGTTAAAAACACCAGTAACTCAAGAAATCACAAGAGAGAAAACACCTGAAGGAGAACATCCCTCCATTGCGCACAGGGACTTTCCCTCAAAACTTTAACCTCCTCCCCACCCAGCTTCCTCCTCACTTCTTTCATGCCAGAACTCGACTCATGCAAGGTTAGTTTTCTTGGTTGTTTATGGTTAGTTTTTGTATAAATTAAGGATTTTTCAATTTTTCATTTTTTTCCCTGTGCTTAAAGTTCATTAAAAAAAAGTGTTTACAGCGAGCAGTTCGTAAGGCTGTAGCGTGAACTCTTGCAATGTTAGTTTTCTCTGTTCAAGGTTTTCTCTGTGTTATTCAATGTTTTTACATTTAGTTTACTATTACAATGTGCATTCTGTGGTATAATTAACTATTTTTGTGCTTAAAAATCTTTTAAAAAATATATTTACATACTGTTCGTACGGTCTGGAATGGATTAATTGTATTTACATACAATCCTATGGGGGAAATTAGTTTGGGTCACGACCAAATCGGGTTGCGACCAGAGCTTTGGAACGAATTATGGTTGTGACCCGAGGTTTCACTGTACTAGGACAAAAAAGACACACGAAGAACATGAACCAAAGACATGGTTCAGCAGCGAGACTTCAGAGCTAACCACTGCAGAATATTTCCATCCATTTATGGAATGCATACATTGGGTAAGTTTTGTTCATTAAGGTGAAACTAGTATTTGAAAAAAAAAAAGAATGTGACAATCTGTACAGGCAACTGTCATTTGTGTTAAAAGCTACCAGACATGAAGGGGCACTTAATTTCTGAACTGCATTCCCCATTCCTACACATGGTCCTGAATATTCTAATATTGTGGTACTTTTAAGTTTCTTTAACATTTTGTCTTTCAATGCATATAAATATCAAAGTATTTTATATGAAAATGGAGGAAGTGGTTCTTTTTTTTTAGTTTTGTGCTGAATGTTGCCTCTGTGATTGCATGTTTTTTCTCTTAATACTTTGATTTTCCTACCAAATATGGTAGGATATCAGGTTGACTGGCAACTCTAAATTGGTCCAGTGTAGGTGAGTATATGTGTGACTGGGCTCTGCAACATGATGGTGGTGAATCCTAGCTTGGTTCCTATCTTGATTCTAGTGCAGCTGAGATAAGCTACAGCCCTCTGCAGCCCTGAATTCTTTCCTTATATTTATGTATCGATAGTGTTATGGGGTAAACCACGATCTTAGTTGCTAAAGTAGAGAAAACAGAAAAGAGTGTGTTTAAGTGTATGCTTTGAAAACTTACATCTATGTATTTTAAACAATGTAGTATTTTACCAAATTTTCACACCAAGCATTCTATAATGCTCCCAGAATAGATGAAAAAGCATGGCATAACCATACCGTACATACAGAAGCACTGTTGGAAGGCTGGAAATACTGACAAAACTGCGCAGGACAAAAGCATGCTGACAAATGCTTGGAGATAAAATGCACACTGTGACAAATGCTTGCAGCTAGTAAGCTGCTTTTCTAGCTCTGACAATCACTGTGGAGAAAAGTACAAGAATTTAATTTACAAAACAAATATAAAAATTATGAAAGGTTCATCTGCATGTACTGCAAAAATTATTTTAAAATTTTGTGCCATATGCCATACCTTCCCTTGGTAATAGATTGAATTTATTTATTTGTTCCCAAGGAGAAAATTATGCCTTCTACAGAAGCTCTTGTGGCAAGTGGCTGGGGGCGGTACCCAGCTGGGACGCCCAGAAAGACCAGGGGCCTCATGTATAACATCGTGCGTAAAACTCACACTATAACATGACATAAGCATAAAAGCGGGAATGTGCGTACGCACAGAAAAATCCAGATGCAGGAATCTGTATGTACGCAAACTTCCACTTTCTTCCGCAACATAAATCCTGGTCTGTGTGAAAAGTAACGCACGGGCGCGTGCCTGCTGTCCCGCCCCAACTCCTCCCAGAATTATGCCTCTTTAAATATGCAAATCAATATAAATAGCCCTTAAGCTCAGTCTTCTGTGAAAAGACAATGGGAAAAGCACGGGGGAAAACATAAGAATTTCAGCTAATACCAAGTGGAGGCAAAGAAAAACGTACTATTTGTTGGTTTAAACAGTGGTATAATCAACAAAAGGAAGTTGATCAAGTGACAGAGTGTCAGAGAAACTGGAAAGCTCAAGTTCACAAAGTCGCACAGTGCCCAAATAAAAAAGAAGTCACATATCAAAGTCGCCGTGAAAAGGCGAGTCGTAGCCCACCGTCTGAGTGTCATATGAAAGCTTATTAGGGTACAGACAAAAAAAATAGGCACACAGTGGGAAAAAAGCACGAAATGTCAACTTTAATCTCGAAATTTCCACTTTAGTCACGTAGTTTATTTTGCCATTAAAGTAGAACATCATAAACTTCATCTTAAAATCGTTTAATTTACTAGTTTCTCAAATCCCATTGTAACTAAAGCAGCACGTTAAATGCTTTGTTCTGTATTTGATTTGATAATGAGATGTATACGGGGTATCTTTTTCATGATGATAAGAATGAAAGCATGTTATTAAACATGGAAACACGGTGGCACAGTGCTTGTTCATATCTCACGCAAGAAGCTTGCTGCGCCATGCGCAACCTTCAATGAAATAATTTATCGCAGCAGTACTGTCTCTTTCAAACATACTAACCTCCAATTCTTGTCCTTACTTTTCTTTCTCCAAATACCCAATCGCCACACAATCAGCTCTGTAATAGACGTTAAGCCATCTGTAAGCTTAGAACGACGATCCTTCAAAACGTTTAAGTAACATTGAAAAACCTTCGTAGTACGTGTTTAATTATTCTATCTATCTATCCTACAAGTGTCGTGCCAGCACCAGCAAGAATAAAGCACGAGGTATAGAATAATCAGTGAACTAGCCAGCGCTGCAGCACCGTGTCCTCACATGTTTGATTAATAACAATATAGATTATTTAAATTAAGTTAAAGTTTTATCTGTATAATATAATCAACATATTTTGCTGCATTTCATCTTAAAAATTATACCGTTATCATATGTAAATACGCACTTTATAAAGTGGTGCAGGTTGTGCAATATTATAACTGTAGTGGAAGTTTACAGTGAGGTGATTGTACTTATAAGTACACACAGTTCTACAAGGAGCACTTGATGTACTGATTGAGTGCGTTTGAAGTTCTTGGGATGAAACTGTTTCTGAACCGCGAGGTCCGTACAGGAAAGGCTCTGAAGCGTTTTGCCATGGCTGAGGCAGCGTGTGCTTGATGCTGTATACCGATAATTCTCTTTCCAATCAGCTGCTACTGTGATTCCAAACTCAGATACAGTGATATAAATAATCCGAGTGGTGCAGTGAGAGTAATATGGAATATGATGATCCGCTGTGGCAACCCTTAACGGGAGCAGCTGAAAGAAGAAAAAGAAGGTGCAGTGAGAGTAACAACGCTAAAGCAGTTATGGTATTTGGAATACTATGGCTATTCCCTGGACCATTATATTGCTACAGGTTAATTACAATCAGATGCATTACACTAATAAACAATATACAGTTAGTTTCAGTGTATTTATAAAGCCGCGTCAGGAATGTGGATCTAAGAAAGAAAGGGTAACCACACAGGAACAGTAGCTCTGCTTTGACGCTGGGTGCCGCCAGTCTGCAGAACCGAGCGGAGAACTTGCGTACGCCAGGGTATGAGGTACCGTGGAAATGTGAGTGGCTTTATGCCAAGTTTAGGTTTTATACATCGCGATTTGAGCGTGGAAACATTCGTATGCAACATTTCTGTGCGTATGCACCGTTTATACATGAGGCCCCAGAAGAGGGAATACGCCTCCTCCGGACCACGAGGGGGTAGCCACCCTGGTTGGTATGGGGGCCCACGGGAACAAAGCATGGAAGCTCAACCCTATAGGGGCCCGTGGTCACCGCCAGGGGGAGCCCAGATGCCTAAAGAGCCCTGGACGTCAGCACTTCCACCACACCCGGAGGTGCTGGCGGAAGGAATACCAGGGACACCCGGAGTGCTTCCGGGTGCTCAGCCAGCACTTCTGCCACACCAGGAAGTGCCGGCGGAAGTTCATTGGGAGGCACCTGGAGCACGTTCGGGTGAGCATAAAAGGGGCTGCCTCCCTCCATTCGAAAGCTGGAGTCGGGTGGAAGAGGACGAAGCTCGGAGGAGAGGAGCAGAGGCTTTGAAGGAAGGCTGGATATGGAAAAGACCTGGACTGAGGGTGCGTGGTGCAGGGGCACCAGGTTGTGCGTGGACAATGTAAATAGTGTAAATAGAAATAAACATGTGTTGGTGCTTGAACCATCTGTGTCTGGTCAAACAGAATTTTCCAAATAACGAATACTTTTTTGTGAGCCCGGACAACATCATGTTTTTCAACCAAAAATGGCAAAAAGATAATAATGCGATACAAGAAATACTTAATGCTGCACCTACACTTTTCACTGAGTCTCAGGAATCCTGCAACAGGCTCTTTCTTGTTAGACCAAAATTTCTAGTCCCGGGCAGTTTCACGAGAGTGTCGGCACAACATCATACTAATAGCTGAATTCTGAGTCAGTGCTCCACTGAGCATCCATGTGAGTAATTCTGTCAATTGCGAATACTGTACTGTTTTGTATTCATACCTGTATTTCTATGAAAAAAAGTTGCATCTAACGTCTCATTTGCAAATAAAATAAAATACAGGTTCTTTATTACTGTATAGAGAGCTCCCATCTTCAGATTAGATGAAGACCAGCGGCTCGAAATCACCACTGCGGCAGACCAGGAGACTGTGAGGAACAGCAGGTCAAAGCCCGGTGTTAAATGTTCTAACATCACGTGACAAGCATGTTTACACTGTAAGCATGATCCTGCAGAGGACAACCAATTACTTTGCCCTTGGTTAACTGTTTACCAGATGTAGCAGAGCAGCTATATATATAGCTGGATGACGTCGGTACCTGAGGCAAAGTCTCTGACATTATGCCACAGGGGCTGGTTCACTTATTTGACAGGGTGTAGATCGGAGTACGGTATACATTCTTAGTTCTGAATCCCAATCTGATACTGTATTACATATCTATGAGCTGCTTCTTGCAACTGGCCGACCAACCACAAGCGTTACTTGGTATGTAACCACCTATATATATATATATATATATATATACTCTGAACCCGGCCACACCACAGCAAACAAACACAGTCTCCTCAGGAAAAAGAGCATGCTCTGCCCTTTCTTATACAGTATACTTCCTCTGTGTTACAAGACCAGTCCAACCTGTCACTGTTGTGGACACCCAAGTAGCTATAGGAATGCACCATCTCTATATCCACTCACTAAAGAGTGACTGGACACAGAGGCTCTATGTTGCAGAGAAAGTCAAAAACCAGTTCCTTTGTTTTGCTGATATTCAGTTATAGACAGTTCTTTCTGCATGTGATGGTCCAGGTGTCTCAATGCACCCTGTTGAGTCTGGGAGCCTCTTGAACAAGTACCATCAATAGTAATGAAGTGAGAATGAAGACACATACTTATAGCAATGAATAGGTGCAAATATAACAAGTGCTTTAATTAAAACCAATCCAAAATCAAACAGTGTTCAAATTAAAGTGCAGTGTAACAATATTCTTATTATTGTAAGCAATAAATAAATAATCCATAAAATTGGTGAAATCTATGGAGGTTACAATAGCCCAACTAAATAATCCATAAAATGAAGTTAAAAATCCACAGACAGTCCTTTTCCTTTTAAACACAAGCCCCAATGCTTCCTTCTAAAACCTGGTATTGCCTCCACTTATCCTGCATAACAGGCTGCTTCTACTCCCCAACATAGTTAAATAGGAGCGCCCCTTCTTCAGCATCAGAATCCTCTGCTTGTGGCTCAATCACGACCACCTTTCTGCAAGCGACATGAACTAGATTTACATTTATTGTCGGAGGTATACTGAGTGAAGAGAAATGGAGACAGGACTGTTCTTTGTGTTCCTCCGGTGTTGCTCACAAACGTATCTGAGACATAGTCCATTAGTCTAATGAACTGCAGTTTGCCCGGCAGATTGTTCATTATCCAGGACACCATTTTGAGAAATCAAAACACATAATCCTCACAGTGTTTCTAGCTTTGTCCAGGTGCAAATAAACCTTTTAATAATAATAATTTCTCCATTACATATAAGGATGGTAGAAGGCATCTGTCAGCATATGAGCCGCACTGCAGCATGGAGCAGGGAGGTGGATCTACACAGAATTTGCTGTAAGACCTACTGACGGCGTTTATTAATGTTGTAAAGATAACTAAATATCTTTTAAATATGACTTATAACTGCTACAAACGACAACTCTGTATTGTCATCTAAGTTTAAAAGCAGAATTACCTCATATTACTGTGGACCTAAATAAACATCTATGGACAAGAAACAATAAAGCTGCTAATTAGTTTTGCACAAACACTGTCTTCAATCAGTGCTGTTTTTTAATTTTCTCACTATTCTCCTTGATGATATTTACAGGTGGGTTTCACTGTCTTGGTTTTGGGCTATTTTGCTGATATGAACGAGCAAATTTTTCGTGCATTTATTATGGCTTTTCTCTCTATGTGGCACTGTATCATTGTTAAAAATTCTTGGATGTTTAAGCATATGCTTAATGTATTGTGCTTGCCCATGGTTAATTTTAGTTTAAATTATGTGTTTTGTGATTTAAGGTACAGTAATACTGCTTCACATTCATTTTAGTCACAAGTCTGAAGCATTTTTTCTGTAAAATAAGTAGTAAAGTATCATGCATTTTTGCCAATATTTCTATTAACAGACATTTTCAGTAAATGTTCCGATTTGCATAGAAAATCAGTTTATGAATCTGGCAGAAACAAAACTTAGGACTGGCTGCACTGCAAAATTCGTGATCACATACAGGCAGCCAATGGTGTTGGCTCTTTTGTCATGTGTACAGAGTACAATGAACTTCTTATAACCTTGACCAATACATGCCCATTTCCAGCAATATGAATCTCACTGCACAGGTTATGTAAAATATAGCAACACAGAATACAATAGGTTAAAATTACCCCCCAGCCCAGTCCTAGTTCCGGGGTTTATGACTCTTAATATAGAACACAGATAAATATAATGTCAGTTTATACATTAAGTCTCTTATGAATTGTATTTACAATACATACAAATGGAGAGAAATCACAAAAAAATCTAAATACAAATGTAATTGTACAGTCCAGTTTAAAGTACCACATTATGTGCAGTCCCTTGCAAAATATCTGAAGGAAGTTCTGCTTGGTATCAACTGTTGCAGTAGGAAATGATAGATAGATAGATAGATAGAATGACTAAAAAAATTATAGAGAAAGAAAACACTTTTGACTAGGCAGTCAAAGTCACAATGACACATTATGAAGCCCTATTGTGTTAGTATAAAGGTGAACCAGTAGCATTTCTTGTCACACTTCTGCTGAGTAATTTCTTGGCTAAATGCACTCAGTGTCGGAGAGAAGATTTGCATCATTGTTCATAATAGCACTCAGTTTTGTTTAAATTCTCTCGTTTGCTACTTCGTCCAAGGTGTCAAGTGCATCCCATAATCGAGCCTTCCCTTTTAATTAGTTTGTTACATTAATTAAGTTGGGCATATCTTTTTTGGACAGCACTCCACTCCATTGGGATGTTAAGCAAGGCCCTTAACTGCAATTGCTCCGTCCTGGGTATGACGTGAATCTGCATCTATTCCCTTACAGGGAAAACACGGGGGTTGGTGGCAGGACTGGCACTCCAGCCACTGTAAAAAAAAAAAAAACCTTACACTGTTCCAGTGTGGTGCTGAGGTGTCACCAGCTGCACCCAGTCCAGGAGGTCCCTCATGTGATGAGTGCAACAACACACTATCTGCGCATGTTTCCAACCTCTCTTTCTCTCTCTCTTGATCTGAATGGGGCAGTATGACAAATAATGTTGTATCTAATCTAATCTAATCTAATCCACAAACTCTTCAAATGCTGCAGGCACGTTATCACATAGTATTAGACTTAAGGCTAGTAACACTTAAATATGCAGGGATACCTTTTCTTCATTTTAGTAAACATCCACTATATTAAATTCCTGTACTTTTCTCCACAGTGTCTGTCTGAGAAAGAGCAACACCTGCTAGCTGCATGCATCCTTCAATACGCATATTTTTCCATGTGCATTTAAAACTACTGTGTTTGAGCCACACATTTAGTTGGCACTCATTTGACCTAGGTGCTTTTATAATTCAGGAATATTTATGGTATCCCACACTAAATAGCATTACATTACAGTATGTCATTTCTCATCACATACTTTATGTATTGTTTGGCTAAGTATATAAGTACACTACAAAGAAACAAAACACATAATTATCCATTATGAAAAGTAGAACATTAAGTGAAAAAGATTTAATGATCTGTGCCAGAAACGGTCACCATTCTCCATTCACCAAAATGGAGTTCCTTATTTCTGACTTTAACAATGGGAAAGTTTTGAGAAATGTCAACAAGTAAAGTTAAAGAAGGCAGAGCAACACACAATCATCACATTCTCTCTGTTTTAAGTACATATCTGCGTGTTTTAAAAAGATTATCCTGAGTGAACCCAGTTCAGAAATGGTCTTTCTTTAAGTTTAATTAAGACTGTTCGGTGCTGTTATTTTGTTTGGTCAAATTCTACAATACTTACAAAAATAGTAGTAGTCTTGGCCTGGAATAAACTCCATTCCTAGTGTGAAAGGGGTATATAGTTGGATCCTTTCAGAAAAGCGGACTGGTCCATAGGGGGCATGAGGATTGTTGCATATCCAACGTTTTAAGGCCCCAGAAGTTTTAAAACAACCTTTATACTCCTCATCCTTCACCAGAAAGAGGGAGAAAGATTCAGTATCTTCTATAGGCACATCACTGGGATAATGCGGACAGTAGATGTCCAAAAAGTCATTGATCTCCAACTGAACAGCATAGTCATCCTTGAAGAGCCTGCAGAAAGTTAAATTATAAGCATCATTATAAGAAGCCAACACAAAACCTCTGACAATGCTAAAGTGAAAAACTTCTGATTTCAAAACCATAATGTGAAATTTGTACTAAATCAATACCACTCTGTACTCATTAAAATACTTGGACAGTATAATTGTACACCTTTCAGTACAATGAAATGAACTGTATTTGTCCTTGGTCCTACTTGTGCAGAAACATAAAAAAAATACAGCAATAATATAGTTTGAGCATGGGAAAGGCGCTATATAAATAAAATGTATTATTATTATTATTATTACATGGTACAACGGCAAAGCACTGCAGACAGGGATTTGAAAACAAAGCAATAGTAATAAATAACAATAAATAATGCAAATGTATTGAATTAAATTAAATTCATTATTGAATATTTACCAAAAACACAAGGTAAGAACAGGAAAATTCAAGCAAAGTAGCTATCAAATGGTCAGTAAAAAGAAATTCACTACACACTATATGGTGCATATCCATATGCAGACATGCAAGGAAGGCTGCAAAAACTGGTAAACATATTAATGTAAATGGACACAAATACATCTATAAGAAAAAATGCAAAAAAGAAGAACCTAAAGGAAAAGGAGAATGTGCAATCTGTAAGAGACAGAGACTGCATGTAGAGGTATACAGATACTGTACATAATGACAAATCAAGATTGAAAACCAAAAAACAAATGTAAATAAATGTTGTAATATAATATCACTTTGAGCAGCCGGGGCCTGAATGCCATGCAAATATGTTAAAAACAACTGACTAGAACACACTTTTTCTAAAACACACGTTTCTTTTGTACAGAATCACGTTTAATACCTTCTCAGAAAAATTGTATTTTGTTAAGAAAATAAATGATTATAAATTCACACAAATAGCTGGAGTGACAGAGGAAAGAAAAATAAAAAAAGATACAACACATAAAATAAAGCCACCCAGAAAATATGTACTGTCTTAGCTATAAAGAAACAAAATTTCCTTCCTGTTCTGAACATGCTCTCTCATACCCCTTGGATACATGCAAATAATGATTAGATTTTGTTTTATTGTTTAATTATCATTTTTACTGTTATGAGAAGTAAACTCATTTCATGGGTATAACCATTTTGTGTTTCATAGGCACTGCCATTTTGTATGTCTCTATGTCGCTATCATGCTACATGGTTGCTAGGCATTAAAACAAATCATGTATTAAACTGCATTCAAATTGTGTTGCAAAGTAAAGGAGTTAACATAGTCAGGAAACTTATTTTTACTTTTGGCTAGAATATTTGATTACCACTCTGGCTTGGTGGCGAGATTGAATTTAGCAATCCCACTTTGCCCTTTATGAATGATGTCCTGGCCTTCTGTTCTTCAGCTTTGGATATTTCTGACTTACAGCACTTTCTCCGAAGTCCCTAAAAATCTCTGTTGTTTTATTTAAAATCTGGCCTGTCTGGACTACTGTGAAATCTCCAGGCAGTCACAACATCACCTCCTTTTTTGTTTACCATTTCTTTCTTCCTGGAATTCTGAGCCCAGACAAAAGGTTTTAGTAACAAAAAAAATAATTGCATTTTGAATGTTAACACCATGAGTGATAACTAGATCTAACATATCACTGCATATGTGAGTAAGATTTTTCACAATCTGGAAAAAAAGTAATTAAAAAAAAACCCCTTAAACTCAGTATTTGATGATACCATCAAAAAACTGACTTACCACCAAAAGATCACTCCAGCTTTTAGGGCAGGCAGGCATTCCACCAAGTGCCTTTGTCTGTTGGTCTAAACCATTTCTGTGCAGATTTGGGATTTGAAAAGAAGTACATGTCATTATGTGTGTGCATGCTTCACTTTTGCTCTTAGCCATGCAGAAATCAAACAGTGCTCAATCCACTCTAGAATTCACACAACACGCTTCACTTTTTTTTTAGAACCAATTTGCCATGCTTTGAAAGGGCACTCAAAAGTCAAGAAGGAACATCGGACATTCTTAAAATCACTGATACTTGCATACAAAACAGACACATATGAAGGTGTTTTGAAACCTATAGATACAGACAGATATGAGTAGGAGTTTACCACTATAATGAATCCACCAAAATCTAAATAAAATGCAAAATCATTCAAGTTAATGAATTGCAGGTCATGCAAAGGCACAAAAGGCCACACAGAGACATGAAGGAGCAGATACAGACAAGGATTTCCATTTATTTATTTGGCAGTCGCTTTTATTCAAAGTGACAAGAAGCATGCAAAGACGCAAAGGAACATGCAAAGGGAACCAGAGACAAAGAAACAGAATCCCAGTGCAACTTAACATTCTCCCGTATGACTCCCACCAGGTTACACTTGTTCATATGTTCAGGTGATGTGCTTGCAGTGATGCAGTAGCCATTTAGCTTGTCTGCACTAAGCAAATAATCTGACGAGACATCAATATGAGACAGAGCAGCAGGAACCTTTTCTTATAAGTATGAATAACAGAAAGGCCAGGCTTAATGAACACCAGCACTTGCTACTTAGTAGAAAAGTAGTGTGCATCCAGTTTGAATACTGTCATCTTTGCAGAACAAACTGCAGTTCATCTCAGAGACTGATGGCAAATTATAAAGTAAGCAGTTAATTCAAGCATACTCTTGGAGGTGAAAATGAATATAATCACCACAAAAATCACAAAAACACAAAGCTGTGTCAGTCAATGGGCCTTGGGTCAAATAATGGAGTATGCGTGTTTCTCTACTTCAACAAGCTAGAAGCAGTCCAGAGCGCCACATGCTGGAGAGAAGCACTAACAAGGTTCAATCAGACTTCTGGTCTGCAGTCAGCCACTTCAGCAGAGTTACACTATTTTTGACTGCTGACCCATGACAGTCTTCTCTTCCTCCCTAGAGAAGTGTGTGCTGCTATTTTCCAATTTCAAACTATATCAATGACTTTATCAGACAAAATCAAGCTGTGTTGTAGTCTAGGTGGCCTTAGCCATAAAACACATAATAGAGCATAGAAGCACAGTGTCTGGAGGTACTGGATTTTCCAGATATGAAGGAAAAGGATGGACATCAGAGTTTGCCTCACAATTCCATATAATGATTAAAAAGTACATTTAAGAAATTAAAATTATGTGTTCCTGAAGACATACGTTAGGGTAACAAATTGGATCAGTATAAGTTAAGTGTTGCTGTGATGAAAAAGTGTGTCATGTGATAGACTGTTGTCCTATTTTTAAAATAAAGTAATACCATGCAATTACAAATTGCATGTAGATGACTTTAATATGTATATGTTTGGAAGAAACAGTTCAAATAACAATGAAACAATTTCTATATGCTCAGTGTATCCCTATAGCACTCATTGGAGTCTTTTTTTTCTAGCCTTAATCTGCCACATGAGTTTGGAACTCAGGTACATGACTCATAGTGCTGAGGTTACAGAGAGTCTTAACCAAGAGCTCACGCCATCATATAAGCTCTTTGAGACAACCATGCCATGGCTGAGTGTGGTGGGCTAATGACATTACAGTCAACCCTTGATATACGACCGGCCTGACATGCGAACTACTTGATTTACGACCAAAATTTTTGTTTTCATTTATGACCAACATCACATGTATCCACTTGCGCGATTGTAAACAAACAGCTGAGAGCATTTGTAAGCGTCAGTCGGAGCCAGATACATGTGTTTGTGGACATAATTTCAGTCAGTGCAGTGATTTATATAATTTATTTCGATAATTGCTAAGGAAGGAAGAGAAGGTAACGAAGGTAAAGAAAGCGATCACAATCGAAATGAAGAAGGAAATTGTGCAGAAATATGAGAGTGGTGTTCGTGTGACCGATCTCGCTAATATGTACAGCATGTCGAAATTCATCATCTCAACAATTTTACAAAGAAAAGATTTGTATAAGGAGACTCCTTCCAAACAATAACCACCTTCTATTTCATTCTCCTCCTCCTCCCCTCCTGCAGCCCAAAGATGTCAAATTAAATGGTGAGTACAGTATGAGTACAGTATGAAATTGTTGTTTCTAGTAGGCTACGCACTTTTTATAACTTTTTGGTTAGTACATTAGAAAAGTTATTGGTGTTTTGGTAAATTATGCACATTATACAACCCTTTTTTATTATGAAAAGGTTAAGTAAGTGTTGCTGTGGGAGATTCGGAACGCATTATGGGTATTTCCAATTATTTCTTATGGGAAAAATAGTCTTGACTTACAACCAACTTGAGTTACAACCAGCCCTCGTAAACAAATTGAGTTCGTAAGTCAAGGGTCCACTGTATTCATAAGATAAAGCCTCTGTTCGGCTCCACAGAGGAAGATATCAGGCCGGGTATTTTTGTACTTCATAACAGAGGTTTCATTGTTGACCTGGCATCAGACAAGCATCAAAAAGACTATTCATTAAAAATTAAACCCAAGCACACATTACAATATGGTGCAACTGATCTTTAGAAGCAGTTAATAAAATCATTTTAAACTCACACACTCGATCAACCAGATATGATTAATCTAACAAAATCGGGAAAACCTGTTTTTTGTACCGGTACATTTCTAAGTCTGATTTAATTCAACCTGTAAAAAAATATGAAAAGCATTCAATTGGCCTTAACAAGGAATGAATGAATTAACAATAAAGAGATGGATGTGGATGAGTAAACAAATAAAATAGACAGATGTGGAGACCTAATCCAGTTCCTCAAAATTCTACAGTCATCAATAAAGTAGATCCCACAGAGTGCTTTCCAGGGAATGTAGAACAAACTACTGAGCTATTATGCTGAAGCAGAATCCATGACAACCTTTAAGACGTGTGTGGATGGAGATACTGGGACATCTTAGCTATTTGCTAGAGAAACATGCTTGATGGACTTAATGGTATCTATTTGTTTGTAAAATTTCCCAGGTATGCTCTTATGTATGTTTTAAAGCAGTCTCCCCACCAATATTATACAGACCACATTGTTCTCAGCTGAAGGCTGAAGACTGATGATTTTAGCATACTTTACTCCTGGTTGAGCTGATGTTAGAGACATTCATATTACTGGCCAATAATTGTTTCAGTTGTAATGATTGGTTTCTACCAAGTATCTCTTTATTTTCTTGGAGTTCTGCAGCAACAGTTGATAGAGGCCTCTCTTAGTATATGGTGTAACCATCAATTCAGTGACATATCGTTTATTCATGTAATATATACAGTCATCTTATCTTATCAGTCTTTATCTGAGATATTTTTTGCTAAAATTTGAACAATGAATTTTGAGTGTCCTATGTTGATAAAATTAAAATCATCAAGTAATGCAGATGAAAATGTACAGTTCAAAAATGAGTAGGGGGTATTACAAATACATGTTTAACACTACAACACTAAACAATAGGCATCATCAGTGCTATGTGGATGGACAATCAGGATGAACAAAATTATGTCCATGCTCCACAAGCTTTCCAAAGCTCCAAAAATCTGTTATTGGGTAACAGTCTCTTGAGTGATGATTTGACAGTTTCTCCCTTTAAGTTGCAGTTACTTGTTAAGTAAGAGTCCAATGGTAGAGTCTACACCAGAACTTCATGTATTTTACCAAAATAATAGACACTAGCAAGCATCATAATGCCCAGTATAATGTTTACAGAGAGCCTAATAAATAAGAGCAAAAGAACTATTATGTCTGGAATGTATGTAGTCTAGAGGTTTCCTCTCCTTTCTTCAGTTGTTCCCAAAGGTCAGTATATGCTGTATATTTTATGTGTTTATTGCAGGTTCTGTACTTTTGTTATTTTTTGATTTTTTTTATTGAAAAGTCTACTCTCATTTTTCACTCCTCTCATTTGTTACTCTTACACTTTTATGTTCTTCTGTACTAAGGCAAGCCTATCTGGTAGCAACTGGATAGAAATCAGATTAGCTTCTCTGGTGGCTTTATTGTGTGGCCCACTTTACTGTGCACAGTGTTCAGAGAAGAAAACAATAACAAGTAATATGGTGTATAACTCTTTCCAGTGGTTCAGTATTGGGAGATGTTGAATGTTGATTTTAACTATTGTAGCATAGTCTTAGTAAGTCTTTACTAACTGAAACATAAAACTTAAAATTTTAAACTCTGAACTGAAATTCAAAAAACTGTAGAAAATAATGTTGTAGCTTTGAAATCATGGCCTTCATTGAAATAATTACACGCTAGGCTAATGTTGGCAGATGGTTATTTAGGCTGGCATAATGGCTAGATGCTCTGACCCAAAAGTCACAAAAATTTATACTTCCTTCCACAGACAGTGGCACAATTAAGAAATACAAAGTTTACCTAGAGGTAGCATTTTTAACATCAAGCTAGCACTGGTATGAGCCTAGCTACAGTGCAATGGACGCAATTAATATTAACAAGAGAGTTTTCCCCCAATAGCTTGAAAATGAAAGGCTGCATTGGTTTCCTTAGTTTAGAAGCACTTAAGCTTTTCAATATTTCCCATTATAAATGCTGTTATCCATTGATTTTCAATAACATTTAGTCTGATTGCAAGACTGCAGGGTGCTGGGCAAGTTATGAACAAACCCTGGGACAGACACAAGTCAAGACATGGCACATTTGCATACATCTTCACACCGGAGCCAAAATAATGCCATAAAGCAATGTGTCAACAAGCACATATTTAGTATGAGAGTTGAAAAGAAGAAAAAAGAGTACACTAGAGATATATGTGACCAGTATTTGAGTCCAGTGTCTTGATGCTGTGAGCACTAGTCATTATGCTAACTCTGCTGTCCCAAGTTTTTAATCAAACAGAATAGACCCAGCACAGTCAGATTCCAGCTTATAAGTGACTAAGTGTGACCTGTTCACAAAATATACCATAGACAGAACATTTGTTTGGCACCTTAACAATCTGCATGCAGACCAAAACTGGTGTAATGCATTTGTATTGCTCTAGGAAATTGGACAGATTTCTTGCGCTACCACAAGAACAATAAGTAATATTAAAACAGGTGAATTCTAAAATTTGAAAAACATGACTAAAATCAAAGTCTTGTTATTCCAAGAGCCCCAATATAACACTTTAGAGGAATTCTAAGATTGTCTGGTCTGCTAACCAGACAATTTTTCAACTACAGATTTCAAAAAAGAAAAGCTCTTTTTTCATTTGGTCACTGCTTACTTCTTCTCATCCTTGTGGTTCAATCTTAATCTCATTTTTAACGTGTGTTCACATTTAAGACACAAAGCACCTATTATGACAGCCATATCTGTCTCTCCGCAAGTAACAACTTGCCCCAAGTGGACCAATTTTGTTGAAATGTGGTATACTTTTTTTTGAAGGAAATTTGTTGAGACAGCTCAATTTTCATTGAGGTATCTTAAACAGATCGTGTTGTACACAGTTTTACATTTTAGAACTCTCCCATTGAAAAGCATTGGAGAATTTCTGAACTTGTCTATCTAAAAATGGAAAAAACATTTTGTGCGACTTCAACTACGAGTTAGTTTACAATTTTCATTTTACCTTGACACCAGTTATACCATCTTGTATGTTTTGTCTGTTATTCTCTTTTTCACGTTCAATAGACGCTACTGACAGAAAACAGATGCCTAATACAAGTAAATAAAATACCAGCAGATTGCATGCGTAGGGCAGTAACTCACTGTCCCTGGCTACTTACACATGCTGTATGGCAATCCTCTATCAGCAAGTCCAGCTGGGCACTTGCAGAAACCTCTGCATCAGCAAGTTGTTTCTGCTTAATGAAGTCTTCCTAGCAGCTTGAGACCAAGCACAAGAGAACCAGTGCATCACCATCTCCCTCTTCCCAATATTTCAGACCATAATAGGCAAATTCAATGATCTTACTAACTGTATAAGTATAAAATACAAGCAAGGAAATCAAGGGGTTGTCTAGATATGAATGAAATTCATTGTGGTGTGTAAGTCATTGTGCAAAGAGCAAATAAATGCATAGTCAATACTATTTACCTAACACTAAACCAACCTCAAAGCTCCATTATGTGCAGTTTAAAATGATTCACTATTTCACTGGCACTAAAATTTACTAAGGTGGTCAAATATCCAGGTGTCAGGGACAGTCATGATTTCAGGCTATATATTCCGAAAAATAGGAATTTCACATTCAGGCACTGTGTGAAATCATATGTGTTTAATTGTGAAAG
This sequence comes from Erpetoichthys calabaricus, assembly GCF_900747795.2. Lineage (NCBI taxonomy): Eukaryota > Metazoa > Chordata > Cladistia > Polypteriformes > Polypteridae > Erpetoichthys > Erpetoichthys calabaricus. Next base: position 180,501,753 of record NC_041395.2, read on the forward strand.
TGTTTTTTTTACCTTGCACTGGACCCTCGTTGTTGATGATGATGAGATAAAGCAGGGCATTGAACAAATGAGGATAGGCTTTATGCTTGGGCATACATGTTTCACACGTGTTCTGGTTTGGGTCTTTGAAAATTGGGTGACCGTATAATTTACCATCAGAGTGCCACATTCACCTGATATCCATAACGGTCAGCTGCTGTAATAAAATTTGCCTTTCACTTATTCTATTTCATAAAATTTGTCATAAATGAATAGCTTTCCAAGACCTATATCATGAAAGTAACAATGGCCAGACATCCTCAGGCAAAAAAGAAATTAATTACAAAGGTGTGTTTTTTTTTAATTTATAATATGTTTATTGACAATTGCAAATTTTCACTGCATGTGAATATGGTGTGCATGTATGTGTTTGCGTGTGTTAGTTAAGTGTGCCTTTTGCCCAATCCTGGTGACATAGTTTTGGCCCACACAACCAAATTCAGTCCATTGTAGACCACAATGCCTGCACAGCCCTCATATGTATCTTAATGTTATGTCATGTTTACATATTCTAACTTGTTTCAAATGTGTACTGCCTAGACACCAAATACATTTTGACTTTACTTTTAAGTTTAGCTGGGTTGCCCGTGTAATGCTGTGCCTTTATGTATCAGTATTCTTTTTTAAATGCACTGCTTTCTGTAAAAAAAGTTCCTGTGAAACATTTAGGAGGCCATAGAAACACCAGGGTCCCCCACCCACTGTTTTGACTGCTGCTAATATTGCTTCAAAGCTCTAATGTTGTTTGTGAGATGTTTGATCCAGATATGACATCTCCTACTGAGATCATTGACTCCCATTCTACAACAACATAGCCTAATGGGTGTATTCATTTGACATTACATGAATGCCCAGCAATTTAATTTAGTTAGAAATCCACAGTTCAATAGTCAAGTTTTTTACAGTCATATACAAAAGTATAATAATGTATTTTATTGCTTGAAATAAAAATTGAGTCAACCATATAATATATTGGTAGGAATAACTTTGGATTTAGAAAGAAGACCATTATCTTTGGCACACTGCTAAACCAAAAGGTGTAAAAAAAAACCTTTGGGGTATGTCTGGCACATTGTTTCTGACTGATGTTGAATCTATTTCACTGATTCCACACCAAGGTTGAGACTGTACTCACTTGTTACGACTGCTTAAGTTTATTTCTCTGCCATGTATCACATATTGAATGATCTTGAATGTAACTTTCATACCCTTGCCCTGATATACAGCACCTTGTAATGGTGTGCTGTAAGACAGGTACTACAGTATATAAAGTAACACACATTAACACTTCTGACTACTTAGATGTTCACATATATGCTGCTTTTCACTAAGGATCAAGAGTTCCAAGGCAGTGTTCAACACTGTCCTCAGCCTAACTGTAATAGGTGCTTGCACTGTATCTGTGTTTCAGTGCACTGGTGAATATCTTTTGCACTTAACAATATAAACCCAAGCAAGTAAAGCAAGTGTTTTAAAAAGAAACATAAAGCAACAATGCAATACAACAATATATAATGCCTCACTGAAGGCTGTTGCAGAGATTTGACATACTGAGCAGAAATCACTGCACAATGACTGCGGCCTACAGAGAAAAATGAATAGACATAAAAGGGTGGAAATGGAAGTTCTCCATACACTGCTTAGAAACAGACTTGGTTTCATTCATTTTATTAATAATTTCCAAGTTAGTAAATTAAAGACACATACAGTATCTGTAAACTAATTCCTGTTCACATGTTTAAATTCTGAAAACTTTTTCCAAATTTAAAACTTGTGTATATCAGTTTAGTTCCACACCAAGGTTGAGACTGACCAAAAGCTGCTGCCTACTTCTGTCCCTGCACTGGAACCAAGCTGGCTATAGGAACTTTGTCAAAATTTGGTTTTTAAACATTATAAAGATGCTGTATTACTGTGGTCAGCAAATACTTGAAAATCAGTTGGGCTTCAATATGGTGACAGAAGGTTGGGCTGGTTCTTTATAAGTGAAGCTGCTCCATTATCAGTTTAGCTAAGTTTTTATCTGCCTGATTCAGCAATGTTCACAATAAAATTTGTTTAAAAAATAAATAAATATAAAGGCCAGATGCGGAACAAGGAAGCAATAAGACTAGAAATTGTAAATAAGTCAAACAAGAAAACAATGGAAAGTCAGGGAGAATGAGACTGAGAGAGAGAGAGAGAGAGAGAGAGTGAGAGGAGGAAAAAAGAAAGCAGACAGCTCCCCTCTCTATCTGAAAGGCAGTGACCGTGAAACCGGTTAAATAAACATTGATCAGTCCCCATTAGTGTCAGCCCGTTAGACCGGAATCTGATCAAAGTGCTGCTTGCTTAACACATTCCCTGTGCCCCGGCACCACAAAAAACTCATTTGTCCAGATCTGTACGGCTGTCAGGGAGAAATGTTTGGCTCTCCTGACTCAAGAGGAAGCCCCAAGATGGCAGGGCAGACTGACAGTCTTGAGGCCTGTAGCCGAAAGGGGATTTTGAATGCACAGAAAAGAAAAAAAAAATAAATTCAAGAGCCCACCCATAAAGTTATGTGAAAACATAAGGCCAAAGCTATATCTTTGAAAAACGTGTACCAAGGGCTCTTGTCATTTTGGACAAACATGACTCTTTTTTATAGCTTTTTATCTAATGTAATTTCACATGTTACCTTTGGAGCTGCTAAAACATTTGAAGTAAAGAGCTTACTTACAGGTAAATAGTCAAGTTAGGAATAGACTTCTAGCTGTGCGTGCTCATGACAACCACTAGAACAGCAGTGTTCCAACAAGTACATTTCCTGTTGCTTTAATATCACTACATAGATTTCAAACTGATGGAGCATAATCAAATTATATGTTGTTTTTCTCTTCACTTATGCTCACATTTTATTTATTGTTGAACTCCATGTATTGTTAAACTTACCTATATCTGCAGTAAGAGGAGCGCTATATAGCACCCAACCCAACACAGGTTCACACGGGAGGCACGGGTAAAATAAATAAACTGTTTATTTTTCTTCAGTGGGAGGGCACGTCTTCCCCATAATCCCTCCAGCCACAACACAGTCCCAACTACAGTCTACAAATACACACCAAGCACTTTCTTCCTCTTGGCACTACCACTCCTCCTCAGCAAGCTTTGTCCTCCTCCCACCTGACTCTGCCCGCTGAGTGGTGGTCACTGGCTCCCTTTTATTGGGTACCAATTATTGGGAAGTGCTCCAGGTGGTTGATTGCCGACATCTTTCTGCACTTCCGGGTAAGGCGAAACCAGTGCCCAAAAAGGGCCAGCAGCTCCTGTTGCAGCACCCCCTGGCGGCGCCTGCGGAACCCCACAGAGCTGCACAGAACTCCAACCCCCATGAAGCCCTGGGGCAGTCCGAGGCACCGCTGCAACCCAGGGAGGCTGCCATCTAGAGTCCGGGGGAGATACTGGGCTTCCCACCCTTGTCCCCCTGGCAGATGTGGTGAAGGGGTGTCCCGGCCAGGCATGGACCCCGGCTAACCGTCACACTACATTACCAAACACTTCGTACTGCAATAGAATAATGTTCACATTGCCTTTGTGGAAGGTTATCAAGAACAATCAGAGGTCTCTCAGATTATATAATGTGATGTGCCCAACCTCACACTCACCTCACCTCCAGCAGCAAAACTCCGTTGTCACATGCAAAGCAACCGGTTCCTTCCACAAATGCTGATATTCAGGTCTCTATTGTTAATGATTGCAACACTTTGGTCAAGGAGAACAGCTAATTCCTGAGTTGGACTCCCACCCCTTCAATAGTGTGCAAACCTGTCAGGTCCTGACTTGATCTTAATCTTGTTTAGTGAAGCACAAACAACTGCAGCACAAGAGCTGTAGACTTGCATTTGTATCAATGAACAAAATTAAAGTTGCTGTCATAAACTACACTTTGAAGTCCACTAACAATTATAAATTAATGTTTTATTGTTTCATCTTTATTTTGGGTGGTTAATGATGCTGCCTCTCAGTGTGAAAAACTCGGGGTTAATTCTGGATGCTGTCTTCATGGTTCTCTCCATGTACTAGTGGATTTTCCGCAAGGTGCTCTGATTGGCTCCTACATTCCAAAGACAAATATGTATACTTTAATGATGTGCCTAAATAGGCCAGGTGTGAGTAAGTTTGGTGTGAAAATAATTGGATGTTTTTTTACAGTATTGCGTATTGACATTTCTTTTCACTTAAAGACAATGTGTAACACCTGACCATAGGGGAATGCATATCTTACAAATACCTGTAATGATATTACATTATAGCAATTTCTAAACTGTTATGTAAAATTATCTTGTGTTTTTGCTTCAGTAAGACAAATCTCATTTCTATATTAAAAAATGACTTAATGTGACTGTTGATTTAAATATTCCAAACATGTTTAAATGTATACTTAGTGTCCTCAATGATGTTTCACAATGACACACAGGGGCAAGTGCAATGGCATGACAACACATCAACTGCAATGTGCTCAATAATGACATCAACCTCACATTGCCCAAGTGTTTAAAATAAAAATGTAAAAAATCACAAAACTCCCGGAATCCTTATATTTTCAAATACATCTAATCCAAATCAGGTTTGTGGAGGGCTGGATTCTACGCCAGAATCATTTGGTACAAGGCAGGAACCATCTCTCTCACAGACACTTTACAACACCTGGCCAATTTAAATTTGCAGATCTGCCTAAAATAGACTAATATACACCCAAGCACATATACATATTCTGTCAACACAGTGTATAACAAACCCCAAATTAACCAGCATAGTATGATATTAACCAGATTCACTCACTGTGCCCTAATATGTATAAAACTGGACCTAGCACTAACATTATGTGTATCTTTTGGCATACGCTTTATTATGATAATTTGTGTACAAGGAGAAGACAAGTTTCATCTGGGCATTATGTGTATTGAAACACCTACCTCTGTGTTCTCTTAAGTTTAAACGTTATAGAACCATGCACTAACTGGCTCCTCCAGTTGAAAGGAAGAGTGAAGTTAATCCTAATGGGACTCCACACAGCAGTTTGCACATGTAACAGAAAATTCTGATCTTTCTTGCTGGACAGAAAACCGATATTTTGTTGAATGCCATGGCTGTTATACAATTCAAACAACAAATAGGTTGCAATGCCATATTGTGACATCCACAATTAGTTTTGTAACACTCTAAATTTCAAATTCAATTGCAATATGACACCTTTTATTGGCTAACTAAAAAGATTACAATATGCAAGCTTTCGAGGCAACTCAGGTCCCTTCTTCAGGCAAGATGTAATAAAAGGTGTCATTTTGCTTGACTTCTCACTATATTCATAATGGCTAACACGGTACAACACCCTAGTACTAAATTCAATTGCTAAATTGTTATGCACATAGAGTGCAGTGTACTCAGTGTTCTCTGTTATTTATTACTGTTGATGTGTATTTAGTATGAGGCATTCCAAGGTTAATTGTTAAGGCTCTTTCCTTCAGACATGGCGGAAAATTACATACAACCAAATCACTGGAGTGATTCAATGTCATATTTACACCTATATGCAAGTACAATAGTGTTCATTGTGATTTAGACACAACACTAGAAGGGGCAGGGATTCTAACTGCTATCAAAGTGAAAATCTCTGCTGGTCCCTGATGCTAAACATATCCTAACTGCCAGTAGTAGGCCCTGTTGGGTTGCAGGACCTATATTAATGGATGACGTCCAACATACCTAACACAAGTTTGCTTTCTGAGTTGAAAACTAGAAGAAATAAGAAACTGAAAGAAAAGTTATACAATTAAATACATAAAATTATTACCAAGATATCTGGATATCTGGATATGCAGAAACAGATTTTAAACCATGACTTTCCTTTTCATGTCTTATAAAAATCATTAATTCATGTTACATGTGGTGGGTTGGCACCCTGCCCAGGATTGGTTCCTGCCTTGTGCCCTGTGTTGGCTGGGATTGGCTCCAGCAGACCCCCGTGACCCTGTGTTCGGATTCAATATGGATGGATGGAATTCATGTTACATTTAATGTGAGTGATTAAATGGTTCATCATATTCACTCTAAAGTAAATCTTTATGTGGCAGAGTGAGGGAAAAGAATTAAAGCTATCTCTGTGATTGTTTTTGCCTAAACCTTTGGTCTCTGTATGAGATTAAGCTATCAGCCAAATTGAAGGTGGTAATTGAGACAAAGGGCTCTTCTGAAATTAAGCCAATAACCAATTGGAAGAAGCCAAAGTCATGACGGTTATGAGTTAAAGAAAAAATGATACCCTTACTTCACCAGTAGCGTCACATCGGTTTCTTCAGGCAGATAAAATGGAAAGAAGGTGGTTGTAACCTACAGTATAGTGACAGACCACATACTGAAGGTCATTGGACATGGAGTTAGGATGCCAAAATTTAAAGTTATTTAGATAAGGGTGTTTGGTACAAATGTCAGGTTTTCCAAACCACCGTATCTAGTATTTTACTCTTCATCCATCTCCTCCCTCGGGATGGCCTGATGAGATGAAAAAGCTCAGTTTTGGGATTTATAACACTTCCAGGCAGTGGACTTTAATCCCTTTTTGGATAAGAAACTGTGTATAAATTTGAATATTACTGTGAAAGTGCATTTGTGGGACTGTCATCTGTTCTTTGTGTTTTTCAGTAAGTGGCCCAGAGCTAATACAGGCATAAAAAGTCCCCACCAAATACATACTTATTTTAGTAATAATAAGTACCATCTATGTACTGCTATACCCATCTCCGCCATGTGGTGTTTCAACCCCTAGTTAATCTCTTACAGTGCCCCCCTCACTCCTAATTTCCAAACCACCTAACAGTTCTCAGAAAATCTTAGTTTTAGTGCTTCAGACTCCCTGTTTCAACGTGTCATGGAAGTTACTTTCTCTGATGAAACACCAGGATGTTTTTTTTTTTCTTTTTTTTTTGACTGCACTTATTTCATCTGATCTCCAACTGTGCCTAGGGATGTTTTTATCGGAGTGAACCCTATCCTGTTATCTTTAATCTAAGACAAAGGCAAGAAGTTTGGTATGGATTTATCGTTTATTTGCTACCCTACCTTTGGATAATATGCTTTGTTAGCTATTTCGAGCACCCACAAAATCTTAACTTCTTATTGACAAGTTGTCACTGGCTAACAATTGCAAGCTTGGAAAGGATTGGAATAAAACTGCTAAACGGAAACAAGCATTGTGTAAGTGAGCAATCATAGCCAGTCACTAGGGATATGCACAGCATATGAAGAGCACACCTTCAAATGAATTTGCTAGAGAAACTAGCCATGTCAGACTTCTAAAGGTTTTCAGGGAGTAAACCACAGTCACAGCAAAGTGGGCAGTTCTTTACAAATTATATTAACTATAAATTAGGTTTCCATTAGACAGACATACTTAATTAAGGTTATCCACTGGTTGCTGTTGCAGGATAAATATGGACCTGGTATAGTAAAGTAAAAATTATGTTTCTCCCATCCATCTAACACAAGGACTGACTACTTGCTTTAGCTTGGTAATTTCATTTATTAATTAAAAGAAGAATATCAACAAATCTAATCACATATACTGTATACTAGAAAATTTCATGAAAGAAATTAGGTAAATGAAGAAAACAATTAAATGAAAAAAAGGAAATCAAATGCATGTGCGTCTTTGTTCTTTGTTTTTTGTAGGTGCCAGTCTCTCTCTATGTGTGTTCAGAGTAAGTGAATGTACAGTGAAATGGCAGTTTATCAGATGGCACAAAATAGTCTGTATAATTAATGATGGCTTTTAATGAATTTACCACATAGAAAAAACAAGATAAACATTTTTGTGCTAAGCATTATATACCTTTAAAAATTTATTAAAAAGGTACCTTTTCATGTTACAGTATAACCATAAAAAAAGTTATGTTGTCACAATACAATGTACGCTGCTCGATCATTTTTGTATCATGAATATAACTATTATTGCAAGTGTTTATTCACTGTTTATCAGTATGGCAGTATCTATCTATCTATCTATCTATCTATCTATCTATCTATCTATCTATCTATCTATCTATCTATCTATCAACATCCAAGAATTTATTTTTAAACAGTTATGATGATGGCTAATGTATAGTCTGTACGTTTATGGGAACATTGTCTCTCAAAGCATCAAACCCAGCACCACATTTAAAGAAAATACTTGCTAACCTCTAATGTTAGTTTTTACTTCATCATGCAAAAATAAAGTAAACACATCATGTTTCCATGAAATGCGCGAGTGTACCATACTTCCAGTCCACACATTCTTGAAGTGTTTTTTGGAGATACAACAGAGTCTTTTTAAATACTAATTTTAAGGGAAACTTGATTATTTAAATTATCTAACATAAATAGAATTAATAATACATTATTAGGTAAATCAGTAATCATTAATAAGATTTTTGTAAAATAATTTAGTTACTACTTTAGATTTTTTTATTACCTCAAATGGATCTGCATGTAATGAGAGTGTTTCATAAACAAAATTACATATTGGCTTTCAGAGTTACCTGAAAAATTACGCATTATTTAAATATTTTAGTGAAAGAGCCATTTAAATTAATTTGAATAGAATTACAGATTCATTCATTACTAGTGAAATAATTGTTATTTTAAACAGCGTTACAACTTACTCTGTGGTCAAATTTAAATTTGCTGTAACTGCTATTGTGAATTTCCCATTGGGATTAATAAAGTATCTATCTATCTATCTATCTATTAGACTTATTTTCAAACAAGAGTGAAGAGCGCTATTACAGGAGGTGTATATTATTGGAAAACTATTTAAAAATGTGTGTTATTTTTCACAAATAGAAAATAGCTTAATTGATATGTGGGTGAATTTTTGCATTGTGATGACTGCAGTGACTGCGTATTTTTAACAGATATCATAAAATATCATAAAACAGTACGTTTTATGATATTGTTCTACAAAATGTTTGTTATCTTATATTGTTAACAACAATATACAATGGATTGCTACCTTGTGCCCACTGCTGGAAGGACTAATTTGATCTCCTAAAACTGTATATCTGAAGACAAAATTATATATGTTAAGAATATTTTTTATTTTTAGCAAAGTCATATTTTTAGAATTTTGGCAGGTAGGTATTTTAATAGATGGTACATTTACTTTCTACTGCTAACAGTCAGATGTGGCAATGGTGAAGAATATTTTAATTATATAAAGATGCTGTTGTCTTACAATAGGAGTATAGTTTTTCCCAGTTAGCACAATGATGGTATTTTTAATATATATAAAATATGCTGTATGTTTTCTTATTTTAGTAGTTGTAAAAACAAAACTTTATTTTGTTAGCTGAATCATATTTAAAGGATGTGTATTTTATTAATAAGAGTAAGAAAGTGTATCATAAATGTTAAAAACGATAATAGATTCATTTTCTTATTTTGACAAGAAATTTCAGAATTTGTACTACAAAATAGGTAAGTAATTTGAATATCAAGACACTAGTATAAATCCATTGACACTAGCAAGATATTTTATTGTTAACATTACTGTAACATAATGAAGGAGATTTTATTTTCATTTACACGGTTAAATGTATTTTTAAAGTCAGTACGTTTTTCAGATTACTTTCCTTTGGATGCAAATTCTCTGTTATTTATTAAAAGGTCAATTTATCCTCTACTTAATGGATTATTTTCTGTATGCCTGGTTTGTAGCTATCAAGCAACTACTGTTAACATTAACACCTACAGATTCACTGCGAACTGGACAACTGGGTTTCACCACATTTGCATAACGATGTCACTAGCACATAAAGGGTTTGGACTATGAAAGTGGGAGGTGAAGCGTCAATAATAAAAATTACGTTTTAAAAGAAAGGTAGGTTAAAAACAATATTATAACATGAATAAAGCTTACATTATCTTTCAAAAATTATAAAAACAAATTCTGCTTAACAATCATTGGATTTTGAAATGTTTTTCAAATAATCATATTTTTCAAGGTTAACTAATTGGCTGGAGTTCTTGATAATACTGTTTTAACAGAAGTCAGATTTTGTTCATATTGACACAAATAAGTAGTTCATATTTTTTCAGGACCCATCTTGATTCTGAAATTCTTTATATACAAATTACAAAATAATGACAATATTAAACCATTTTTAAACATATCATAAATACCACTGGGCTAATAGTAAATTCTAGCTGTAAAACACAGTCTAATACTTAGTATTCTTGACTTGCTGATAGGAATTTTTGGTAAAATTGCTATTTTTTATTGTTAATAGAACACATGAGCAGCTTCTTCATTTGTTGGATTTATTTTTGTTAAACACAATTGATAGATAAAACTTCATTTATTAGTGATTCAATTTGCTTGACTGTGGTTATGTTTGGCACAGGGGATTCAACATTTCATTTCTTGCAGCTCATGAAAATATGTATTTTCTATTTGTGATAATTTTTAATTATTATAACAGTAAACAATTTTTTTTCAAATAAAAAAACAACAATGTGAATTTTCTGTACATTGACCAAAAATATCGCATTTGTTTGACAAGACACAATAATGCACTTTAAATTTTTGCTGAAATTTTACGTTATTTGGACTGCAGAGATGAATAACTTTTTTTGTACAGTGTTTAATTTAAAGATTTACACTTTTAAAAATATAATTTATTAAGTGATAAGAAGCTGCCATGTTATTTTCATTTAAAGCTAAAAACTTCTGGTTAATTTTGTTGATTATTATAGGAAAACACATTTCTATTTTTTGTTGTTTTCGTTACTTTTACAGCTCACTATTTAGAAAAAGCAGTTTCAGTATAAGAATTTACTTTTAACAGTCAATATTTGGATGTTTCTAAAATATTGAACATGTATTTAACCAGTGTTGAGCAAAGAGTTTATTTTCTCTAAAACGATTGTATTCGTATTCGTCATTGGATTTTTTTCTGTTAGCGTTTATGTAAACCTTTAATCGTTTAAATAATTATTTAATCTTCCAAGACACATGAAGATGCTACTAATGTAAACAGCAAAGTAATTGTGATTTGTTTGATTTAAATCTTTTCAGTTTGCCGTCATATATTCACATTTTTTATTTTTTGTCACAGATGTAAATATTTTCTTCATTCTCACTATAAAATGATTTGTTATGCTAATGATTCTGAGTAGATCTGTAATATATGTTAACAGAATTTTGAATTTTCTCACACTGACAGGCAGGTGGATTTTCTGTTAATGTTAAGAAAAAATATGCATTTGCTCACGCAGGTATTTTTGGTTTGCTTATTCTCTGACCTACTTACAGTGACTCGGAGTATAAGCTAAACACTCAAGAGAATTCATAAGGTTTCAAAAATGTTTTACCATGCTTTCCCTATTATCTTTTCTATTTATACTTTCAGTGTACTAACTGACCTTACATTGGTTTGAAAGTATTTAAACAGCACTCACTGGTCCAAAAAATACTTATATAGTTTTACTGTCTGGTGTACATACTTATTTTGTGATTGTCAATTTAAAAAAGAAAAAAAAATTATATGAAACACTGAAGTAGTAGTTAATCTGCTTTCTGATACACTAATGATGTTTTAATGTGAAAGTGACCATTATTGAACTGTCCTTTGTCTAATCAAGCACTATTCTTTAGACATGAAATACACTTCCTAGCATGGCCAGAAATTTCAAAAACACGTAAACCAGTTAATTGACCACACATTTTCCCAAACTTCATCACCTTCCCAGGCTGCCTCGGCACAGTGGAGAATGCCAGCGTCATTACAAAACAACTCAGAAAGAAAAGCATGAATTAAGATGTATTTCTTACTTTTTCAAAAACATATTTTACTGTCAACATTACCACATTAAAACCAATAATGCAGGCAGGGCTATCAAAAAATAAGGTACTGGTATCTTAATATTAATGCTGGCACTATCCATCTTTTGTAATGGAGGACAGGGGGCAGAATATCCATTAGGGAATTTTTACGGTAATACAATGTGGCCGTTGTTTGAAAGCTATTGTTTTATATTGTAAAATTATTTATTATCTGTTTTACCTAAACATAAAAATGCATTTGTTATTCAGTGGCATAAACTCATCACAATGAAACCTAATCAACTTAAAACTTCCTTAAATATTATGAATATGTACAGATATCTACAGAAATTCCTGATTTCCATTTAACTAGGCACGTAACCGTTCAGAAGTCAACGTGTGTTATTAGCTAACATGTTTTACTGCAATAACAATAAATGAAATTATTGATGTAATAACAAAGCATAAGAGACCTTAAATCCACAGGGGCAATCAGCAGGTTTTTCTTTTCTTAAGATCGATCTTCATCCAATTTTATCAAAATGTGGCACATAAGATGAGCTTACTATTGATTATCTACTACAGATGATCTATAGTTAAAACCTTCATCCCCTTAAATAAATAAAATGGGGTGTTAATTAAAAATAATAAAATCACTTAAAAATATGTATCAGGAAAGCAAGACAGATAAAGAGATCACAACACATCACAAAATACAAAAGTAGAAGCTGTTTTCAGGTGCTATAGACAACAAACATTTAAAACCCACATGGATATGACTGCCATATTACTCACACCAAATCAGGACTTCAGGAAAGACATAGCCTTGTAAAAGGTGTTTCTAGAATATTAGTTATGTGTGGATGAGTATGGAAGTCAGGTAAAAACCTACACCTTGGGATTTTACCAACCATCGGTTCATCTTTATTTTATATACAGAAGGTGATTTTTGTGGTAATCTCCATCTCTAAGCATTCCTCGTGCACCCTTTTGCCCAATATACTGCTTTGTGTATAGGCAGTGTAAGCAACTTGCTTATAATTCCTTAACTAGTCAACTGTGGGGATATATATGCAACTAGGTTGCTTCCAGTCCAACATCCTGCCACAAGCTATATATAAAAAAGATATATAGTGCATTGCATACATATGTACAGTACAATGCACAAGTGTAGGCATACATACCTTTACATTTATTCTGCTCCCGTATCCTCCCATACAAGTGTTTGTATAAGGAAATGCTGCACTATGTTACTTACTCTTGGGATCATTTGAGACCTCAGTGATAGAACAGACTAAGAAAGTCATGCCTTGCAGTACATCAAATTGGTTCTTTTGACAAATGAATGCTGCAGTTGAATGTAACCTCCTAGTCTCCTTGCCACTGGATCAAAGATAACAAGTTTTTTTTTTTTTTTGTTTGTTGAAGTTTTTGTGGAAGTCGGCTTGCAAGCGTTTTTCTCTTGCCAAAATATTTTAAAGACAAGTGTGGTTATACTATTCCATACGTCTTTCAGCCCCAGATGATATGGGAGTATATGTATTTTTTTCCAAGTTGATTATCAATTTCTTTTTGGCATATCTAACTTTGATTGAACACCTAACAATCCATTCTGCTCAATCTAGCTGTGGAAAAGTCTAGATAAGGTATCCTACACACAGTGAGCTTAATTTCTTTGTGGCTGCATTACTATGTCCAGTGACACAATTATATGCTGTAAAAACCAAAAGGTTAATCAATCTCCAGACCTAGAATAAGTTAATGATTAACAGCAAATATCTAGAGCACACTACATTTGTGACGCAAATAATATAACAGTTATTTAACCAAATCTGTCGGCAAGTGGGACGAGGGCAACATGGCAAACCTTGTTATGAAAAGGATCACATGGAAAACACTATTCTTTAGGCAAATATCAGGCAAGCCTTAAAGGACTTGTTTTAGCAACTGGTATAATCAATGTATGTTATATGCAATAGCTCTTAAAACCGGCATGTATTAAAGGCCTCTACAAAATTCTTGATAACTTATCATGGTAGGGCAGGCTTAGTCTTCTCAACTCATTCTAAGCACCAGGGGGCAATCCAGCTCCCCAGACTCCCAACACAAGCTGGCACAGACACAAGTTAAAAGCCCAAAGAGCCTTTTATTGTTAGAAAACTCTTCAAACCAAGCGTTTTTTCACCACCACAGCCAAAAGTACCATAAGCACAATAGCATACTCTTTGTCTTTTTTCTCTCAGTCATTGGTTACTGCCTCCTCTGCCCCTCCTCACAAGCTTTGTCTCTCTTCCTCCCAACTGTGGCTCTCTGATATGAGGAGGGCAGCTCTATTTATCCAATCCCTGGGAATGCTTCCGGAAATATGAGGCTACAGCTCTGAAGCACTTCTGGGTGAGGTTGGAGCCCAATGGCAGCCCCATGACCCCCCCCCCCCCCCCAACCCCCACAGGACCCAACTAGACAGTCAAACCTCAGCATGCCTTGCGGGCACCTTTGTGGGGATCTGAGCCTGGGCTCTGGGGGAGACAGAGCACTATGTAAGCTGTCTCCCCCTGTCCTTCCACCTCGATGGCATCCTGGATGGGCCACACTCCCGGCCATCCCTCACATCATTTAAAAAATAAGTATAAATGGATACCAAGTCATTCATCCAAACACTGAGAATCAATTTCATAATACAGATTTCCACATTACATCTATTGACATTAACTAATCTCTTCTATTATGCTTATTAAGAGTTTGGCTTACCAATAAGTTAAAGACCAAGGTGCAAAAGAGAACTTGAAAAGCATGTGCTGGGTAAAAAAGACACAGAAATCTAATACCTCACTGACAGCCACAATTAGACAATTAATCCAAGCACATTCCAAGCTAAAAGATAGTGTAAGAATTGACTAAAAATAATTAACAAAAATGCACCTTGGGTCAAACATTTTCAAGCTTTTTTGCAATATGTATCTGTAATAAAACAAGGAAAGCCATAACACAAATGCAGACAAAAACATATTTTTTTCACTGTTTACCTTTCAATGTGAAGGGCTGCAGTGTCCATCTTATCTCTAACAATATTTTCTATCTCCTCTTGAGGAATTGTCAGACACTCCCTGGCCAACTGAGAAATATAAATCCCCCTAGCATGTCCTGAGTTTGTCTGGCATCCTAGCCATATGCCCAGTGTACTCCAGCAGGCTTCTTCTGAAGTGGAAAAGCAAGAGTTCTGCTCTGAACTCCCCCAGTATTGCTCTGCTCCTCAATTAACAGTGAACCTTAAAACCCTGTATAGCAAACTCATTTTGACTGCTTGTACTCTTTTTTTGGACACTTCACAGAGTTCATGATCAAAGGTAAGAATGAGAATGTAGAGTGACTGGTAAATCAAAAGCTTTGTTCAAAGATGTACCTACCACTTCAGTCCTATAGTCTGGTTTAGTTCTCACTGTATCAGTCTTCTTTATCCTCACTTGTATACAAGACCTCAAGGAACTTTAGCCCCTCTTCATGTGGGCAGCTGCCTATTCCTTGCTAGAGACAAAAAGTCACTACTATCAGAAACAGAACCATGACCTCAAACCATTCCAGCATACACTGGAGATCACAATCTGATGAGTCCAAGATGGCAACATCATCTGCAATACTTTTCCAGCCTTCGATGCATCTTTATATTCTGCCCCCGAAATTCATAAGCAATAGAGGAGACATCAAGTACAAAAACACACTACAAGAAGCAAATACCTGATAGCATTAGAACATCAGAACATTAGAACAATCTAGATGAGAACAGGCCATTCAGCCCAACAAAGCTCGCCAGTCCTATCCATTTATTTATTCCAGAAAAACATCAAGTCAAGTTTTGAAAGTCCCTAAAGTCTTACTGTCTGCCACACTACTTGGTAGCTTATTCCAAGTGTCTATCGTTCTTTGTGTAAAGAAAAACTTCCTAATGTTTGTTTCAAATTTACCCTTAACAAGTTTCCAACCGTGTCCATGTGTTCTTGATGAACTCATTTTAAAATAATAGTCTCGATCCACTGTACTAATTCCCTTCATAATTTTAAACACTTCAATCATGTCACTTCTTAATCTTCTTTTGATTAAACTGAAAAGGTTCAGCTCTTCTAATATATCCTCATAATTCATCCCCTGTATCCCTGGAATCAGTCTAGTTGCTCTTCCCTGGACATTTTCTAGCAATGATATGTCCTTTTTGTAGCCTGGAGACCAAAAATGCACATAATACTCCAGATTAGGCCTCACCAGGGTGTGTGTGCATCCTGGAAACCTATACTCATAGCTACTTCCACTCCACTTCTACTTCTGCCAGAGAGCAAATTCATTTCCCAGGTCTGGCTTCAAACCTCTGTGTGAAGCATGACCATTAAGCATTTGATGTAACACCAGTTGGGTGACAGGCAAGAATGGGACATATCCATTCAATTCTTCCTGAGTCACTGCCAAAATCTTCAAGAGGGCTGAAGAACACCACTTTGCCTTTATTGCTCAGATCTACAACTAACAAAAATATGTAGTACATGACCCAGGGAATCTATAATTATGATAATCTTTACATAGCTGTTAGTCTGTTATAAAGTTCTCTTGAGAGAGCTTGTGGAAGTATGATAGCTCTGAAATGTTTCATTCAACTTCACCTTCTTCCAGATGATACTTACACATAAATCCAGAGGAATACGGCACCATCCTGGTTAATTTGGTGTTCCACTGATTTGTTCCACTTCATTAAAGTCAAGCTTATATTGTGACCCCAGCTTATTTGCTGAATGGACAGAATGTATTTCACCAAAAAATGCTTCACTAAAAAAGGTTACTAAGCTTTAGTTTTCTGATGATCACACTGTTAGCTCTCTGACAGAAATAGATGATATCTTTCCTGAGGTATTTAAGACCAGACATACACAACCTCCTTTATTAACCTCCCATTATGCAGACTGCAGTCCCATTGAACTGGATCCACAAAGATTCTTTAAAATATAGTCTGTTATGAAAATCTTTATCGGTCCATGAAAGCTGACAACAATAAAAACAGTCCCTAAAATTTGAATATCAGGACTGAAGTGAACATTGCACAGGAGTGACGTCAAAACAGAGGAGGTTAATATGAGTACTGCCTTTAGATGATCCTCCACATCAAGCCAGAGGAATGTTGCACTAAGATCTGTGTCCTCTTGTATGCAGGCATCATAAACATTGTTATGCCCATCTACAAACTATGTCCTGAATTCCTAATTGTAATAGTCTGATGCCTTGCCTTTCATGTGGTGCCTTATCAACAACGTTATGAAAATAAAGATATATAATATCATATGCTCTTATTATATTCTTTTGTTGATTTCTCATAGAATTCCAGTATATTACTAAAACACTTTTATCAGGAAGCTTTCTATATACTGTGAGCATAAGAATTTCTGCTACCTTTAGTAAAGATGAGTAAAACAAAGCTTTTGTAGTGTGGTAATGCAGTGTACTGCCCAGCTTCTCAATCCCAGTTGCATGTTGTCAGACTCAATGGAGACAGGTACGTGTGACAATGCAGCCACTCTACTGTATTTCCAACAGACAAAGCAGAGATTTTATATACTTAATATTTTAATTTATGAAAAATAAAATAAAACTTCACTTTACAGAGGACTACAAAAATTACTTAACGTCTTGTTAGAACATTCAGTGGGAAATGTCAGTACTGAAATAGTGTGAATCAAATGTATTTGACAAAAGTTAAGGTGTGAAACACAAAAGAATAATTTGAGGTGTATTCTAATTAGTAATGTATGAATACAAAAGTCTTTTAAAAATGAAAATAAAACATCTGCAGATGACAGGAAGTCAAGGGTTCCAAGTTGCTTACTAACTTCAATATTATCCAGTCAACTTAAAAGTAGCTTACAAGAAGCTGTACTGCATTTTGTTTGCTCTTGGCATATCAAATTTCTCAACTAAGTTTTAATATGGACCATTAGAAACTTAGGACTATTTTGTAATGGGAGGAAACCACATCAGTTAAACAGGTTCAACATTTCATTGGATTTGTCAACCATTAGAGTTGGTTTACCAAGAAGTTTAGTGATATTATTTTCCTTATTTTGAGCCTGACTAAAAAGACATTGCAAAGGTTTTCCTGGACTAACAAGACTCAACAGGTATTTGATAATTTGAAAGCTGCTTTTATAACCGCCCCAATAATGACACATACATTGGGCAAATCTACTAAGGTGATTCCACAGAGTAGTAGCTATAAAGACAACAAACACACACTGAGAATTGTGTAAGTGAGCTTTAGCATAACAGGAAAGCTGCTATTAAAAGAGTTTCTAAGAGTTTCTATCCTCACAGGTGGTGCAGTGGTAGTGCTGCTGCTTTGCAGTAAGGAGATTGTGGGTTCGCTTTCCCGGGTCCTCCCTGTGTGGAGAGCACTTTGAGTAGTGAGAAAAGCGCTATATAAATTTAAAGAATTATTATTATTATTATTATTATTATTATTATTATTATTAATGAGTAAGCACAAACAACATGTATTTAGAAGAGCTTCAATTTACAGCTTAGAAAGTTAGTAACAGACCTTAGAAAATACTTGTATATCAAATATGAATCCAGCATAATCGAGGATAGATAAGGTTAGTTCCATTTGACTCAAGTCAGGACAACGGTAGCAGCATTCATAGTCAATCCAATATTGAACCACCAGTTTCTCTAGAGCCCCTGAGATTTACTAAATAGGTTTCCATCTGTGGAAGTGAAGGACTCTGCAACACATGACAGAACACAACCTGCTGGCAATTTTGTTTACAGATGAATGTTAGTACTAAAAGGCTAATAATTTCATTGAAACTAAATAAAATGGAAAGATGAAGTTGAAGATGTGGTCAGAAATCAAGGAATAGGAATAGGAAAAAGTGTTTTTAAAGCTATTCCTAGACTTAAGTTATTAAAATGAACCTCATTATATAATATTCAGAGATACTAATGTCTGATGTCTACTGTGAAAGATCTGTGCCTTGATTTCAGCACCTAATATTTCTATGGCACATATATTTCAGTCTTTTATAAATACAATTCATGCCAACTTACTTTACAGTGTAATAGCCAATACATTATACTGAATTTATAAGTACGGAGACATCATCTGTTTTAGGTGTAATGATTTTATTTTCTTTATCCTTGCTCTTGGATATTTTTAATGACTGATCAAACGATATTCAGGTTAAAAGATTACCCAAAATGTTCCTTCACTGCAAAAGTAGTGTTGTGTCTTCTTTCCCACTAACCTTAAATCTATTACAGAACTGCTTGGTTACTTAGCCTTGATGTGGGTAGCTAGCTAGATACAGCAAAAAAAATTCTTACCGCTATGTTTTTACAGTCATCTTTGGTAAAGACCCAACTACATATTCAGCCTCAGCAACACACTGTGTATAGTAAGTACACTGAAATTATTTTATCAATATAAGGAACAGATAAACTGGCACTGCAGAAAGCTATGGGCGTGTATCAGCAAAATCCATCCATCCATCCATTACCCAACCCGTTATATCCTAACTACAGGGTCACAGGGGTCTGCTGGAGCCAATCCCAGCCAGCACAGGGCGCAAGGCAGGAAACAAACCCCGGGTAGGGCACCAGCCCATCGCAGGGCGCACACACACACACACTAGGGTCAATTTAGGTTCGCCAATACACCTAACCTGAATGTCTTTGGACTGTGGGAGCATACCAGAGCACCCGGAGGAAACCCACGCAGACATGGGGAGAACATGCAAACTCCACGCAGGGAGGACCCGGGAAGCGAACTGTGTCACCGTGCCGCCCTACCAGCAAAATGCTCAGTTTTAAATTAAATTAACACAATACATACTTTAATTTTTCTGTCACACTGTTATTCCACAGTGGAAGTCCTACCTCAATATAATAGGCAGTGCCTCTCAAATCACCTTCACTCCAGTTTAATAAATAACACTAAATACGCTCCTTTTTTTTGCACCCTTTTATGCTAAAATTATGTTTACCAGATAATCTGTTTTTCATTCCATTTTATACCAGCAGCAGTTGCAGCTAGATACCTTCATCTCTTTAATCTAACAGCCTGTATACCAAATATTGAATACTCTGTTGAAGGTAAAGTAAAATTGTACCACTTCAGAGCTGTGTGGCATATTATATGGACAGTGTATATCTGCATTAATTGATTAGTCATAAGTAAATTGTGCCTATATCACAAAGTTTCCCCATTGAAATTCAGATTTGCAACCAGGGTGAGGTGGCTGCAGTCAAGAAAGATTTCAAAGATTTAAAACACAAGTGGTTGCAGTCCCGCTGGCATTTCTGTGTCAAACAAACATTGCAACAACTTATCAGCTATTGAATACATATGCACAAAACAATGTCACTTAAATATTCTATTAATCACCTGTCAAAAATTAATAATCAAAGGTACAATAAATAATGTTCCAAAAAACATTTTTCTTAATTTCATGCAATAACAACCAATGGGGTCTTGCCACTGCACAAGATACATTAGTATATAGGATTCAAAGAGGCTATTCTCATTCATTGCTAATACAAAAGCATCACGTCAGTATGTTGTGGCATGCTTTGTTTTGCCAACCAATACACAATTCAAGCTCACATTGTAAAACTGTATAATAAATCAAAGCTCCTATTCAAATCTGTTATCAAAATAGTCACATAAACAAAGCACACTTTGCAAATTTTGTACGTCTCACTGTCTTTTTTATCCTTTTCCAAAGCTACTGTTATTAAACTGTTATTCTGCAGTCTATTGTTAAATAGACTGCAGAATTATTTTGATTCTATTCATCTCAAAACATAAAAGTCAACTGATTGTGTGTGATGGTTCTAGGTTTTATTGGATGTCTGCATATATTTTGTTCTTTCTTAAAACTGCTATGTTGTATGATAGCAAAATCAGCACCAACTGTTTACCTTTTCTTTTATTACTATCCATTCATCGATCAATTATTTGAACACATTTTTCATTACAGGGCTACTGGAAAATAGACTGTGTCCAAGCTCCAATTCTAGCTCCATGAATGGAACACCAGTCCCCTAAAGGGCACACATACACATAAACCTAGAACTTGCTCATACCAGGCCAATTTAGAGTCTCCAAAGACCCTCACACATAGACAACAGTGACAGGGCCAGGATTCAAGCCCAGTCGCTCAGAACTGTGAGGTATCAGTGCTAACCACTACACTAGTATGCCACCTATGTGTTTTTCAACCCAAGCTATTTCATAGAATTTGTTCTTCCTACATGATTATGTTTAATCTGATGAATGGCCTTCGATCAATAATAATCTGTTGTTAAACTTTACATTACTTTCTTTATAACAGGTTATATGGTCTCAATATGTGTAAAGTGTGACATGCACTCTTCACCTCAAGTTTAGACCCAGAAACATAAAGCTTTATTCAGTGCTTATGTTGCTACCTACATTGCTTATCATGTCCTGAAAGCCGTGTTGGAAGTGATATCACTTTTATGTATATACAGTATATTTTTTTTACTAACTGTTAAATTTTTTTTTTTTTTTTAATTACGCAAGAAAATTATTCTTGAGGTGTATTAAGCTATGCTGATGGACTGTAGGGTACTTAATTCAGTTTGAGGTAATAAAAGCATTTTTAACAAAAACTTTATTTCTTTTCCCACAGACTGGTACATCCTTATTCCAGCTAGCACACTTTTCATTCAGCTTCTATAAATCCCTTTCCAATATGTTCACTAGCATAGCATCAAACATAGATGGCCTTGGTAACGTCACCTGAGAGGCACTTTATCTTACATATAGGGAGGACAAAGCTTTCATGAGGAGGAAAAACAAGGCTGACTCTCATTCAAAGGTTGACTTAATTTACACACTCTGTTGGATTTGAAGGTAGGGCTTTAAATGACTTAGCAGACTCAGATAACAACTTAAATGCATTTGGTGTGGTCAAGTAGATAATGGTCACGTAGATGTGCAGATTTGGGACAAGGATATTGAAAGATTTAAGAATATTGGTGATAATTAAACAAAGACAGCTAGGGCTGGTGGAGAGGAAAATTATTTTTTGAGCAAGACAAAATTGAAATGAACAAATTACAATAATCAGGACAATAAAGGGTTGATATCTGATTTTTTTTTCTCATAATCAAATCAACATTGGAAACCTGCACACACAATATTAATCCTTAAGGGTAGCATTTAATACTGTGGAAATCAATGCATCTGCTTATAACAAAATGGGAATGGAAGAGCTACTGTATACTTTTTGCAGTGCAGTGCATTGCTTTTCCAAGACAATTCCTTTGAGAAGCTGAAAAACGTGCAAATGAAAGGCGTATTAATGAGTCAGATTGTTTTTAATTAAATCATAAATTTCTCACCTTTGCAAAAGTGACTACTCCCACATGAAAACAAATACTCTATGGCATTCTACAGAGTGTGACAGCTGGTTCCAATGAACTGCTTTGCTCTATGAATTCTAGGTTTTCTCTAATGCCTTATATTCACTTTCAGTCATTTCTATCAATTTGTGGTTACTTTTGCAAAATGTCATTCTTTATACTACATGATTAAATCATTTAACCTACTGCCCCGTTCTTGCTTGCAAGGCTGTTTATATTGATTTTTTTTGTTTTTAATGATCTTGATAGTAAATTTAAGCACTTAAGATTTGTGATGGCTGTCATAATCAAAACAATATTTAAAGGACACATGAATGAAAACAAGCAGTGTTTGAACAATAATTTCAATAAGTAATAATTTCAATTTTTTATTTCTAAATATAAATGATTTCTGATAAGAAGGTAGCACTAACCACCCACTGATAACCAACAGATCAGGCAACCTTTGGTGGAATAAACATACATAATAGAACTACACATACAGTAGAAATTTATTAGTAAATGTTTAAAAATGTTTACGAAATAAAAGTTCTGTAAAAAGATTCAATTGCTTGATAAAGACATTATCTTTCTCGCACTCCGCAACTATCCAGCTAAGATAACTTTCATACTTCTAGATTTGAATATATTTTAAAGTATCAAAAAGGTATATGCCATGAAAATTTCCAAAAAACAAACATTTTATTAGCATTTTTTAAACACTGATTTTGTAAACTTCTACCAACCTTACCGATTTTATTTGCATTACCATCAACTGACCAAGTAGACTCTCGTGAATGGGGATGAGGCATGCGGTTAGATAGATAGATAGATAGATAGATAGATAGATAGATAGATAGATAGATAGATAGATAGATAGATAGATAGATAGATAGATAGATAGATAGATAGATAGATAGATAGATAGATAGATCTCAGCTGTCCACAAGCAAATGATGAACATATCCTGATACTGCCCAAGAACCATTCATCTGCTCAGAAAGTGATACACACGATGGACAAAATGCACGAAGATTCCTCATTCATTTCCTTTCTGCTTCCCAAACTCAGATTCAATTTTTTGATAGAACATGATTCTTGAATGAGATGTGGTAATCCAACTGGCAATAAGATTATACTGAAACACTCTGCAAAAATGACTCACTGCAGTGGTGCTGAAAGAGATGCAGGAGAGATTTGATTGCCTAACTCATACAAATGAGAGAATACTGCTGGATTTAAATACCCATCTAGGCATCCATTTTCTGAACCCAATGTTTCCTTTGCGGGGTTTAGATATCTTGAGCCTCATGAGGCAGCATTGTTATTAATACTGGACACAGCAGTTGGTCTAGTGCTGGGATCCTACATTAAAATTTACTTACCATTTAAGCTAGCATGCATGTACTTTATAAAAATATCTGTTGAAGCCCATGAGGAAAACATCTAAACAGACTATGAACTGGTTGGAAACTTCAACCTGGTGCCATGTGTTGAGTTGTAGAAGCACTAACCACTGTGCCACAATGCATCCCGACACTTGTCAGTTTTGTACCGTTCTCAACTTTAACCACAGTGGTCCTGACTTTTATATGAAGAATACATTAATATTTCTGCCATGAGTGTTGTTTATCTCTTATGCAAAGGTATCTGCCAGCTTGTACGATCCAACGTATACAAGACTTAACTGGCAAATTTCTACACACGCCTCGCCAAAGTAAGCTACTCTTCAAGTTTCCAGTCCTCTTGACACTTCCACGTCTCTTTCCCTCTACATATTTTCTGTATCACTGAGCAGGGCACTTCTGTTTCCGCGTACACTAACTGACTTTTAATTTCGCCCGGGGTATCTCTCCACACCCACTAACTTGTCTTTTATGATTTTCAAGTGCTTCGTGCACAACCTTTTTGAGCTTCAAACCAACACCCACAGGTCTCTGCGGTTTCTCTTTCGTCGTATTCAGGTATGTGTGGAATTTACAGTCACGTCCCAAAAGTGTCTTATGAAACACCATTGAAGAACTGCAAGTTCAAAACTTAACTAATCATAACAAAAATCAAATAAGTGAACTCTGATGCTAATAAATTAACTATCCATGCATAAATCCATCCATTCATTTTATGTATTGGGTCGCGTGGGGAGAGCCTATCCTGATAGTGGGTGCCTAATACTCAGGTATTCCTCATATAAGCTGTTTTTTCTACTTTATAATGTATTGGGTCAGGCGGGTTTACTTTTTTCAATCACAGCTAGGTGGGCACTTGAGATGCACATGAAGTGTGCTACAATCACAACACTCGCATCTAATTTCTTAAACTACAGTTGAGAAGTGTACTTTCAGACAGCGTCCATCCCTCGTACACCCCTCAAGTCGGCCCCAGCAAACCCCCACATACGGCCCACCATGATCTTACCTGTTGTTGGTCCTGTTCCAGTAGATTGTGTGTCGGTTTCCAAGTACAGTTTCCTCCAATATTATAATGAGCCACCAGTAGAGTCCGACTGCGGCACACTGGATCCAGAGCATTTCGGACGGCCCGATTTCCAAACCGCGGCGCCCAGTCAGGCAGAGAAGCTCGCTGATTCCACCTCAGCCTTTCTGCGTTATATAGATGACTCGATTCAATTCTTGTAGTCTTTCATTGCATCGCTGTTTGAAAATAAAAAAAAATCTAAAACGGTGAAACCAGTGAAAAACGTCAGGGATGGGGGGAAGGGGACTGTTCGCTCTCCCATAGGCGGGGCCTCCGAACTTTAATCCAATCGCTTTACTGGGAGGGAAGGCAGTTTTGCCGGAGTCTGCAAACTTTCGCAACCTTTTTCTCCCTTGCCTTTGTTCTTGCTAACTGGTTCGTTTCGAGTTCATCCTTTTACACACAGCTTGGGCTCTTCTACAGGGCGCGTTAAATCAAGTCTGAGCAGTCGTGCGCTAAACCCAAGTGTGGAGTCGCAGTAAGCCAACCCGTCATTAGTAACGCAGAACCGCGAGTGACCGCAGCGCCAATGTACGTCCCTGAGTCTTCGGATCACACACATCTCGGCGCCTTGACCACAGACGCGCCCCACATGCCAAAATTTCTGTCTAAATATGCAAAAAGAAAAAAGTATATATACCCTAACCCTAAGTATATATGGCGAACCACGTTACTGAAAACTCGAATAGACAGTCCTGGGCTTTGTTCATCTCTTTTATGTTCCTAACGATTATTGCGCTGGTGAACTCCAAAGCTTAAAAAAAGTTATACAATCTGCACTAATCATCCAACAAAAATGCCCTTTCAAGGCAGGTTAAGCATAATGTGTGCGTGTGTTTTAAAACTTGTGTTTAAGAGTACAAGATTTAAGTAACCAGAACATATGAACATGTGAATGTTTAACGTTAAACTTATACTATCTATCTATCTATCTATCTATCTATCTATCTATCTATCTATCTATCTATCTATCTATCTATCTATCTATCTATCTATCTATCTATCTATCTATCTATCTCCTGTCGTTTAATCTTATATATTATAAACCTTATTAACATGACATTTAAATATGTAATTAGTATGGGTTGCATTGCTACCTTACAACACCTGAACACCTTCATAAGTTCAGTTATGTGTTGGTGTGCCCAAAAATGTTATTATCTTCAGACAGTATGGTTTCTTTCTAATATTTAAAGAAACACTATCAAATCAACTGCAGACTTTAAAATTGCTCTGCTCCAAACATGTAGGTGAGCTTGCAGTAGTCTAGAGGGGCATGGGAAAAGTGTTATACAAATACTTTTAGTATTATTGTTATTATCTGTCTTTTACCTATAACATGGGCTACATTTGTCTGCATCTCTGATTTGGAAAAAAAGCAGGAAAAAATAAGGCTGAAAATGACATTTAATTAAATATTTCTTAGCCTGAATTTTCATGGATTCTCAGAATGGAATCACAATCTTTCTGCTAAAGTCAAAAAATCAATGAGTAAAAAAATAAAGCCACCATACAGAAACCACCATTTGGAATGAAAATAAAGTGAGATTTACCAGTTGGTGTCCCTATATAAATATTAATACTTCAGATAACAAAAACTTTCGCATAAAAACATTTTACATATTGTTTTTTAAACTGTTTATTAGTAAATAAAACAGTTCAAATTACAGTACTGATATTATTTTGTGAAGCAAATCAAATATCTGTTTCCTTACTAAAGCATAAGTCAGCATTCTTTAGTTGTGGCTTCTCCTCATGGTTTTACCTATCTCTTTAAATCAGAGTAGAAGTGATTATTAATGATGTGACAATTCCATTACTACTACTCTTACTATTAATGCTACAACTACTGTACTACTAGTACTACTACTGCTATTACTGCTTCTGATGTACTTTGAATATTACAAAAAAGTTACATCTTTTCAGGTCCAAATATTTGGCATTAAAATTGAATATAGTTCTATGACAATTTACAAGGCTCATTACATATTCTTACTTCAATTTATTAAACTTTTATCCAACATTCAGCTGTTGGTTGTATCAAAGTAATCTTAATGGTTGACTTCAATATTCACATTCTGTTGTGGTGGTAGCTAACACCCTCAGTAAAAGTAATTCCCCGATTTTCTTCTGTGTGTGGTTTATATAAATTTTGAGTGTAATACATTCTCTCAGAATCATACTTTAAATATGTCATTAACATCCACAATGTAATTATCTCTCCTGTGTATGAATCCATTTCAAAAAATTGCTTGGTTTGCTTCTTCCCTTAATAATAAATGCTCAAATGGAACCAGAACATTGAGATGAAAGGCCTCTCAGACATGCAGAGTTGGATGTGTAATTTGTTCAGTTTGTCATTCTTAACTTTGTTTATTTTACTGTGCTGTACTGAACAATGCTATTCACATTGTTCTTTATATCATTAGCATTCTCACACAAACATTTTTAAAATGTTAATGTACATTAATCATTTTTTTGCTTTTGTGATACTACAAAATCCTTCTGTCCTATTTTGGGGCCATTGTGTTATTTCTGGGTAAAAAGCAATATAAAACTCTCAAAAATAACTAATAAATGACTTATGATACAGCGTAGTATGCTGTAGTATTTTAGGAATTATTGACATTTTTGAAACCAGAAACATAAGCTTGGATACTTATAAAAATATACATTAAAATATGAAAGAGACATTACATTAATCTGTTACTCTCGATTTAGTTGTAATCAAAGTGAAATGAATTTCGCCATGGTTTAATAAAAGCACACGTCTTAAATTAGAAGGTCATAAATAAAAATGTAAAATCACGGGTCTTCATGGCATGAATGTTTTAAAGGTTTTTAAAAATGCTATTTTTTGCTTATTTTTTCCAGACTGATAAAAATATTAACAACCCATGATTCTTATTCAACACAGTAACTAGGCTGACAAATAGTAAACTCAAAATGTATGAACTAATTCCACTTAATAGTACTATAATGAAGCCTACTGCTTTTACTCTAGACCCTCTTTCAACCATACTTTGGTAAAAGACACTTGCAGTAATTGCACAACCAATACTGGACTTATTTAATAAATAATTATTCAATTGTATTGTCCCCTGGGTCTTTCAAAGTAGCCATTGATAGACCTCTATTAAAATAAATCACTCATATTTTAATGTTAAATAATAGGCAAACTTCCACATAACCTTTTCATCTTACAATTTTGAAGAAAAGCAAATTAGTTTTTTATGAGAAATCTGAGTATTGAATTTTGAATTTTGTCCTGGTCAGATCAGAGTTTACTATAAACTGTGTTGTAAATGATATTCTAATCTCCTTCATTGCAGGACATGCCACCAATATTAGCTTTTATGATGCAGTTATGATGCATGTTGTTGTTCTCCTGCACAAGCTAGAACATTAAGTCACTGTATTAGTCATGGTACTTAGTTGGTTTTAATTCATATTCACTTCCTATTTAATTTGAATAGATGTGTAAGGCCAATACCCCCCCCCCCCATTCCTTTCTGAACTTAAACATGGTGTTCCTCTGGTTCAGTGCTGGAATCAATCCACTCTTTCTGAATATGTTACTATTAGGACATATCATTTGGAAACAAGTATTAACATGATTGTCTAAATCTGAAAATAAGACTAATTCAGAAAAGCTTGTCAGAGAGGCGGAGATGAAATGACAAATCAAAGAGTAAGCAGAAGTTTTTGAAGACTTTGTTTTCTTTACTTAATAATGTTACACAACCTCCAGACTCTTTACCATCTCACCTTTACTCAACTGCTTTCTGTAATTCTCTTATGTCTTTTTTCAACGAGAAAATCCAAAAGATACATCAGCACCTTGGTCCAGATCCTCTCTATATTCCTTCTGAACTACACTCGCCTATTCACTTTTTCTCTTCTTTCCAGCTTCCCACTTCCTCTGAAATTTCAGATCTCATCTGCAAATCCAAGTCATCTACTTGTCAGCTGGACCCCCTGCCTACAGTTCTGGTTAAAGCCTGCCTCCCCTCTCTAGTCCCTCTCATTTCTGCCATCATTCACTCTTCTCTCACTACTGGTATTATTCCCTCATCTTTTAAAACTGCTGCTATAACCCCAATATTAAAAAAACCTGGTGCTGATCCTACTAATTTCAATAACTTTCGCCCCATTTCTAACTTGCCCTTTATCTCTAAAATTCTTGAAAAAATAGTAGCTATCCAACTTCACACCCATTTATCTCATAATAATCTATATGAAAAGTTCCAGTCTGGTTTTCGCCCCCTTCATAGTACAGAAACGGCACTTGTTAAAATTACTAATGACCTCCTTATGGCTGCTGACTCCGGTCTAATCACTATTCTCATCCTCCTTGATCTGAGTGCGGCCTTTGATACTATTTGTCATACCACTCTCCTTAATAGATTATCTCTGATTGGCATTACTCACACTCCACTTGATTGGTTTAGATCCTACCTCTTAGGCCGCACTCAGTTCATACAATTTAAAACCTTCACATCCAAACCCACCGCTGTTACCTCTGGTGTGCCCCAGGGCTCTGTCCTGGGGCCTCTTCTTTTTATTATTTACCTTCTTCCCCTTGGCAATATTTTTCGCAAATATAACATTAATTTTCACTGTTATGCTGATGACATCCAGCTCTACCTTGCTGGTAATCCCACCTCCTCTTTTCCACCACCCTCGCTTATTGACTGCATTGCTGAAATTAAATCCTGGTTTTCTTCGAATTTTCTCAAATTAAACAGTGACAAAACTGAGGTTCTCCTCATTGGTTCAAAATCTTCATTATCCAAAACCAATAATCTTTCTCTTATTATTGATGACTTTGTTGTTTCCCCATCATCTCAGGTCAAGAGTCTGGGTGTCATCCTCGACAGTACTCTATCCTTCCAATCTCACATTAATAACATCACCCGGTCTGCTTACTTCCACCTACGTAATATTAATCGTATTCGCCCCCTCCCTCACTCCTCACACCACGGCCATTCTTGTTCATAGTCTTGTCACTTCTTGGCTGGACTACTGCAATTCACTCCTCTTTGGTCTCCCGAATAAATCTCTTCATAAGCTTCAGTTAGTCCAGAATTCTGCAGCACGTATCATCACTCAAATCCCATCTATTCACCATATTACTCCGGTCTTGCAGCAGCTTCATTGGCTCCCGATTAAGTTTCGTATTGATTTTAAGATTCTACTATTAACATTTAAGGCCATCCATAACCTCGCCCCTCCATATCTGTCTGACCTTCTTCATGTTGCCATTCCATCCCGTAACCTTAGATCCTCTTCCTCCACCCATCTGACTGTTCCTCCCGCCCGTCTAACCACCATGGGGAGCAGAGCTTTCAGCCGTTCTGCTCCCAAGCTCTGGAATTCATTGCCTGCGGATCTCCGAAATATCAAATCATATTCATCCTTCAAATGTAAACTTAAAACGCATCTGTTTAAAATGGCTTTTTCTTTTTCCTCCTGATTATAATGGTTTTGTTTGGTTTTAATTTCTAGATTTTCTGATGTTTTAAGTTTTTTATAATTGTGTCTTTTATTTAATTATTTATCTATTTATTTATTTATTGTTGTTCGGTGTCCTTGAGTTCCCTGAAAGGCGCCTTGTATAAATAAAATGTATTATTATTATTATTATTATTATTAAGTTGCAAAGAATGAAGTACTTAAGAGTAAAACTCAGAAAACACATTCATAGGGAAATATAGAACTCAAAGCCCGAAACATACCTAAAATCAAAGCCAGAACAAAATTCAGTTTAGTTGCTTAAGATCTGTGAAGTCTTCCCTTTATTTCTACATTCAAATTGGGCATACGTTAAGTCATAGTTTGTCCATAAATAAGATATCATTCACACACAATAGTTCATGTGCATATGAACATGGAGTGTTTTTCACATCAAGGGGAACACAAAATTAAAAAATTAGAATATTAGAACAAGCTAGTTAAAAACAGGCCATTCAGCCCAACAAATTTGCCAGTCCTATACACTCAATTATTCTAAAATAACATCAAGTTTACTTTTCAAAGTCCCTAAAGGGCTACTGTCTACCACTCTACTTGGTAGCTTATTCCATGTGTCTATGGTTCTCTGTATAAAGTAAACCTTCCTAATGTTTGTGCAAAATTTACCCTTAACAAATCTTCAACTGTGTGCCTGTGCTCTTGTTGAACTCATTTTAAAGTATCTAACAGTCTTGATCCTCTATACTAATTCCCTTCATAATTTGAAACACTTCAAACTTCTTAATCTTCTTTTGCTTTTGCTTAAACTGAAAAGACTCAGCTATTGTAATCTTTCCTGATAATTTATCCCATGTAGCCCTGGAATCTGCCTAGTCTCTCTTCTCTGGAGTTTTTCCTTGTACTGCTATATCCTTTCTGTAGCCTGGAGAGCAAAACTGTACGCAGTACTTCAGATAAGGCCTTACCAATGCACTATAAATCTTCAACATAGCCTTCTTGTACTTGTACTCCACACATTGTACTATACAGGTATAACCTAACATTCTGTTTGCATTCTTAATGTCTTCTGAATACTTTCAGTAGTTGGTAGTGTCAAGTCCACTGTGACTCCTGAATCCTTCTTTTAAGTCGTACTTTCGATTTTCAGCCCTCCCATAGTGCATTCAACACCCTGCTCTCCCATTTTTTTTTGTTTGATGCCCAACTTCTCATGTGACAACTTATCAACTGCTTTCATAAAGTCTAGATAAATAATATATGCTCCACATTGATCATATACTTTTGTTGCTTCCTCATAGAATTCCACCATGTTGGTTAAACATGACCTCCCTCTTCTGAATCCATGCAGACTGTTCAGTAAAACTCCTGTTCTTGTCATGTGCAGCTCAATCTTTCCCTCAATAATTCCTTCCATTAATTTTCCTGTGATGGGATAATATTTGCCATTTTATTGTCCTTAATAATTCCCCCTGTGTGCAGTGACTTCCTAAAAATATGTGTCAAGGGTTTATATACGTACTCGCTAACCTCCATAAGAACCTGAGGATAAATATTATCTGGTTCTGGTGAATTCTTTGATTTCAGCCTATTTAAACTGAGCAGTAATTTTCCCTCTACAATTTCCAAATCACTCACTACCTTCTTAGTAGTCCCTTTTATCGCTGGGAGGTTATCAGCTTCCTCACATGTGAAGACATCAGAAAAATGCAAGTTTAGAGCTTCACCTATTTTCCTATCTGTATATTTTAATTCCCCTTTACTATTCCTGATGCAGTTTACATCCTTCCTGACTGTTTTTTTTACTACGAAAATACTGAAAGAATCTTTTTGGGTCATCTTTTGCTTTATCTGCTGTATTCATCGCTAACTGCCTGATATTGCTGTGTGAGGCATCATAAAAGGGCAGGCCCACAACCTAACCAGCCTTCCCAAGGCCACTCACTTCAAATTCAGGTAGTCCCACAACATCTAGCTGCAGGCTTCCAATCTAGCAAGCCCGAAATATGAGGCACTGGAAAATTAACAAGAGATGTTCCAAAATATAGCAAAATTCCTACACTGAGGAGGGTGATTAATGTAAACTCCCATCTTGTGTGCAGAAGGGCAAATAAGAATCTTTAATTTATTAACAAACAAAAAAAGGAAAACATAGCTAAATTCTCAAAAGAACAAGTCCCAATACATCCATTTTCCAACCCACTGAATCCGAACACAGGGTCACGGGGGTCTGCCGGAGCCAATCCCAGCCAACACAGGGCAGGAACCAATCCCAGGCAGGGTGCCAACCCACCGCAGGACACACACAAACACCAAGCACACACTAGGGCCAATTTAGAATCGCCAATCCACCTAACCGGCATGTCTTTGGACTGTGGGAGGAAACCGGAGTGCCCGGAGGAAACCCACGCAGACACGGGGAGAACATGCAAACTCCACGCAGGGAGGACCTGGGAAGCGAACCCGGGTCTCCTAACTGCGAGGCAGCAGCGCTACCACTGCGCCACCGTGCCGCCCAGTCCCAATACACTATCCAGTAAATAGAATTCCAAAGATAGAAACAAAAAAAGAGTAAAACTAGAAGAATCCAAAGAAAATAACTATACTCAAATTAAAAATCCAAATAAACACAATAATCTACTGGCTGAGTCTCTCCCTCCGGCTGCCAAATAAATCCAGAGTCAGGACCCACCAGTAGTAATATAATTTTTTGGCTCCACCCAGAAAATACATGAAATGGAAGCACATTTAAAAAGACAGTATGTACTTACAAAAGTAACCTCAAAGAGCTCCACCCATCTGTTTTTTCTGCCCCTCCTCATCTGGTATTGCTCCACCATCTCTGTCTTTTAGTGGCCTCTTTGGCGTGATGTATTTTCCCCTGTGTGCTTTTTGATGTTGGCGTACAGGTCCCATATATTGCCATGGTGAGCTGCTTCTTCAGTCTCTGTTGCCAGCATCTCTGTTTAGTTTCTTTTGTGCAACCTGATACTGCATTTGACCTTCCTGTAAATTCCTCTTGCACCTTGGCCTTTGTAGCTTTTGTTCTGCTATTATTTGCTGCTGACTTCTTTGTTTTCCT
Organism: Erpetoichthys calabaricus; assembly: GCF_900747795.2. Classification (NCBI taxonomy): domain Eukaryota; kingdom Metazoa; phylum Chordata; class Cladistia; order Polypteriformes; family Polypteridae; genus Erpetoichthys; species Erpetoichthys calabaricus. Next base: position 180,535,046 of record NC_041395.2, read on the forward strand.
CTCTTCTATTTCCTTCCATGTCTCTGTTGACATCCACTCCTTGTGGTTATGTGTTTTGGGGCCCATTACTTCTTGGCATGTTGCTGTCACTGCTTCTTTCACTCTCTGCCACTTTTTATTTACTGTGTCTTCTTCCAGCAGTACTTGGAGCTTGTTGGAGAGGGTGATGCTGAATTCTTCTTGCTTGTTGTTGTCCTTCAGCAGGATGGTGTTATATTGCTGGCATTGACTGGGACTTCCAGACCAGTTCTTCTTTAACTTGAGATTCAGCCTTGCTAAAAGATGATGGCCTGAAGCAGCATCTGCTCCTCGCTTGACACGTACATCCTGAAGAGTTCTCCGGAACATGGTCAATCTGGTTCTCCATCAACAGGTCTGGTGATACCCAAGTTGCTTTGTGCATTCTTCTGTGATGGAAGAAGCTCCCTTCAATGATCAGGTTGCTTGTGGCGCATATGTCGGTGAATCTCTCCCTCATTGTCGTTCATCTCACCTAAACCTTGCTACCCCATGATCTCCTCGTAGCCCTTGTTGTCGCTGACAATCCTGCAATTAAAATCACCCATAATGTTGATAATGTTTCGCTTGGGTTGGCCTTGGATGATGTTCACTCTCTGTTGTAGAAATCATCCTTCTCTTCCTCGCCACTGTCATTAGTTAGGGCATAGCACTGTATCATGTCCAAATTAATTCTACTCTTCTTTGTGCGAAAGGTGGTAATCATTATTCACTGGCTGTGTGTCTCCCATCTAAGGAGTGCTTCCCAGGCCCTCCAGCAACAACTCTCTGGCTGGAACTAGTTTATCTTGACTCACTGACTCCCAGGATGGTGAGGTTAAATCTTCTCAACTCTGCAGTCACATACACTGTTTTGCCGTGTTTTGTACATTGTTCATACATTCCATGTTCCAATGGTGGTGGTGGTGGTCCTGGTGGAAATGATCATTGGCTTGATGGTTTTCAGATGACTCTGGCTGTCACCGTCCAGTGTCATGCATCTTCCAGCTGTAGGTCCATTCTCTCCCAGGACTATAATGTTTGTAGTTTTGCTTCTTGGTGTTTCTGTAACAGTAGTTTTTTTTTTTTTTTTCCGGGGAGGGGTTGCTGGCCCCTAGTTCAACCCTCCTCCTTTCTCATCTGGGTTTGGGACCAGTCATGGCAGAGTTATGCAAAACTATAGATCAATTATATTTATTTGATTTTAAAGGTAGAAAAATGGAAATTCTTATAGTGAGTGGTAACTCTAACAATAGTAAAGCAGTTCTGAATACTCAATGCTTGAATTGCATTTTGGCTAAGTGTATAAAAATATGAGAAATACTTTGCCCCAATGTTCAGTTGCCCAGTTTTAGCACTTTCATAACACATGCATTAAATATCTTACATTTACAGTTTTACAAAATTATTGCAGTTTCTTAAATGTATCATCATGAAAAGCTACTTCCTTCAATTAATTGAAGCAGAATTGTCAGTTAAGCTTTATGGACAGATGGTTCTAATCATTCAAGGTACAGTAACATGAGTCAAAATTGGAACTAACCAGTACAACCATATAACTCCAGCTTCCAGAACACATTTCACCTAATTCAAAATTATTTTATCCACCTTCTTTTAGAATATTAAATACATTGGCCTTTCAGTCCAAAAAAGCTTGTTAGCCCTATCCACTTAATTCCCCAAAAATAACATCAAGTTGAGTTTTGAAGGTCCCCAAAGTCCTACTGTCTGCCACACTACTATATATAAAGCAAAAGCTTTATCTTCCTTTCCTTTACAAAACTTGTTGGTGTCTGTGCTCCTAGGCAATTTCAAGATACAGACCTCCTTAAAATTCTGAGGATGAATAAAATCAAACTGGAATGATCTACTATAACATGTTACTGCTAGACTCAGCATTTAAAACAAGGCTGAAGATTCATTATTTGATATATAAAGCAGAGTCGATGTATGTATGTGTGTATGTATGTATGTTTGTTTGTCCACCATACAAATCTGCACCGGGCGTCTGATCGCCACCAAACAGGGGATGGGGCTCCTTTGTGACCAGGAGGAGGTCATGAGGTATGTTTGGTTGGGAAAAATGTTGTGGTGAAGCGCAGGGCACCTTTTCACCAACACAACGTTCGGCACACGTCCCCATACTTATCATCAACAAGATGGCCGCACGTTGCAACAGACGTTAACGGCAGCGCCATCTACCAGCACGTTTGGTCCCTGTGCATCGCTCTTTGCCAGTGTTTTTTTAATTTGCCAACAGATGGTGGAAGTGTCCGAGTATGAGAAGGGCGACTACTATGGATGTAAAACGTGAACGACCCAGTGCGCATGACTGGCTTTCCGTATTTGTGGTGCTATTTGCTCACTTTCTGACCCACATTACGATTTCAGTCTTGGTCTTTCTGACTGACTGACTGGTGCTATTTGTTCGCTTTCCGACGTATTGTAAGTAACGTACATTCATCTCACTGTGGTGCTTACTCCATACGTAATACCATGTAATACATTATAATTGTCCAGCTTTTCACTAATATACCCATGCCACCGATAAGAAGACGCAGAATTAGAAAGTCCACTTCCGATGCCAGAAAAAAGTCTATTTCAAGGGGCGTCTGAAACATTGCGCAAGACGTGAAGATGATTTCATACCAAGAATTCCGCTGATTCCGAATGATTTTCCCTTTGATTTAAAACGGTTACAATTTCATGTTCGTTTGGCTTTTGCTATGTCAGTTAATAAGGCTCAAGGGCAATCACTGCAAGTTAAACGCATCAATATGGAAAATCAACTCTACGTAGCATGTTCTACAGTGGGCAATCCTCAGAATTTGTTCATTTTTGCACCAGAATGCAAAACAAAAAATATAGTGTATCCAAAGGCTCTGGAATGACCACTTATATTACCTATTACAATAAAAAGTCAATCAGAAAACTGTTTGTTCTATTTCTATGTTCTGTTTCTTTCATTTAGGAAATTCAATGGTTATAGATTCCTGGGCAACGCTGGGTACTCCTGCTAATATAAATATATATATATATATATATATATATATATATATATATATATAGAATGGTTGAAATAGTTTACTGTCAAATAAATGCAAAGAGTATGAGACACGTGTTTCGCCCTCATTCTGGGCTCATCAGGCGTACACACTCCGCTGCACTCCCTCTCGGGAATCGAACGTCAGCGCCAGAGGCGATGCCCCTAACATTGCGCCACGGTGTGTGGTTCGTTTATTTGACAGCATGTAGATCGGGGTAATTACATTCACGGCATTCGAAGTCTGTGTCACAATCTGATTGGGGTTGAAAGCTCAGGAATAAAAAACTACTTTATGATACGTGATTCATTTTTTCTCCCTTTGTGGATCTCCAGCTGCAAATATATATATATATCTATACATATTAATAAAAGGCAAAGCCCTCACTGACTCACTGACTGACTGACAGACTGACTGACTGACTGACTCACTCATCACTAATTCTCGAACTTCCCGTGTAGGTGGAAGGCTGAAATTTGGCAGGCTCATTCCTTACAGCTTACTTACAAAAGTTAGGCAGGTTTCATTTCGAAATTCTATGCGTAATGGTCATAACTGGAACATATTTTTTGTCCATATACTCTAATGGAGGAGGCGGAGTCACGTATCGCGTCATCACGCCTCCTACGTAATCACGTGAACTAAAAACAAGGAAGAGATTTACAGCACGAGTCAAACGCGGGAACGAAGGTAAATGACGTTAATTTTTGACTGTCTTTTAATACTGTGTAACCATACATATTAACACATGTGCAATTAAACGTGTGCATTTACGGGGTGATTTCTCAGGCTTAAAAGCTCGCCTTTTACTAAAAAGGTAAATGCAAAACTATTTTCAATCATTCTATGATCTGCTTCTCACAACTGAAGGCACCGTGGCTGATGGTAAATGACGTTAATTTTTGAGTGTCTTTTAATACTGTGTAAGCATACATATTAACACGTGCAATTAAACGTGTGCATTTACGGGGTGATTTCTCAAGCTTAAAAGCTCGCCTTTTATCAAACAGCAACAACAACATTTATTTATATAGCACATTTTCATACAAAAAGTAGCTCAAAGTGCTTTACATAATGAAGAAAAGAAGAATAAAAGACAAATAAGAAATTACACTAAGACAACCTTAGTTAACATAAAATGGAGTAAGGTCCGATGGCCAGGGTGGACAGAAAAAACAAAAAAAAACTCCAGAAGGCTGGAGAAAAAAATAAAATCTGTAGGGGTTCCAGGCCACGAGACCGCCCAGTCCCCTTTGGGCATTCTACCTAACATAAATGAAATAGTCCTCTTTGTAGTTAGGGTTCTCACGGAGTCACTTGATGCTGATGGTTATACAGACTTCTGGCTTTTAATCCATCCATCATTGTTGGAACATCATGGTGCTTTGGGTAGATGGTGGTGGCACAAGCCACCACCAATAGGACACCGGAAAAGGAAACAGAAGAGAGAGTAGGGGTTAGTACAAATTTTGAATGAATAGTTATTATAATGAATTGGATATACAGAGTGTCAGAATTAAATTATAGTGAAGTTATGAGAAGGCCATGTTAAAATAATGTGTTTTCAGTAGTTTTTTAAAGTGCTCCACTGTATTAGCCTGGCGAATTCCTACTGGCAGGCTATTCCAGATTTTAGGTGCATAACAGCAGAAGGCCGCCTCACCAATTCTTTTAAGTTTTGCTCTTGGAATTCTAAGGAGACACTCAGTTGAGGATCTGAGGTTGCGATTTGGAATATAAGGTGTCAGACATTCCGATATATAAGACGGGGCGAGATTATTTAAAGCTTTATAAACCATAAGCAGAATTTTAAAGTCAATTCTGAATGACACAGGTAACCAGTGTAGTGACATCAAAACTGGAGAAATGTGTTCGGATTTTCTTTTCCTGGTAAGGATTCTAGCAGCTGCATTCTGCACTAATTGCAAACGATTGATGTCTTTTTTGGGTAGTCCTGAGAGGAGTGCATTACAGTAATCTAGCCGACTAAAGACAAACGCATGAACTAATTTCTCTGCATCTTTCGATGATATAAGAGGTCTAACTTTTGCTATGTTCCTTAGGTGAAAAAATGCTGTCCTAGTGATCTTATTAATATGCGATTTAAAATTCAGATTACAATCAACGGTTACCCCTAAGCTTTTTACCTCCGATTTGACTTTTAATCCTAATGTATCCAGTTTATTTCTAATAGCCTCATTGTATCCATTATTGCCAATCACTAAGATTTCGGTTTTTTCCTTATTTAATTTGAGAAAGTTACTATTCATCCATTCTGAGATACAGGTTAGACATTGTGTTAGCGAATCAAGAGATTTGGGGTCATCAGGTGCTATTGATAAATACAGCTGTGTGTCATCAGCATAGCTGTGGTAGCTCACGTTATGTCCCGAGATAATCTGACCTAATGGAAGCATGTAGATTGAGAAGAGCAGCAGACCCAGGATAGAGCCTTGTGGAACACCATATAGAATATCATGTATCTTTGAGTTATAATTACCACAACTAACAAAGAATTTTCTCCCTGCCAGGTAGGATTCAAACCAATTTAAGACACTGCCAGAGAGGCCCACCCATTGACTAAGGCGATTCTTAAGAATATTATGATCAATGGTGTCAAATGCGGCACTCAAATCTAAGAGGATGAGAACAGATAAATGGCCTCTGTCTGCATTTACCCGCAAGTCATTTACTACTTTAACGAGTGCAGTTTCTGTGCTGTGATTTGTTCTAAAACCTGACTGAAATCTATCAAGAATAGCATGTTTATTGAGGTGCTCATTTAACTGCATAATGACTGCCTTCTCTAGAATTTTACTTAAGAAAGGCAGGTTAGAGATGGGTCTATAATTTTCAAGAGCAGAGGGGTCGAGATTATTTTTCTTAAGTAGGGGTTTAACTACCGCAGTCTTAAGACAGTCTGGGAAGACCCCCCGTATCTAATGACGAATTTACTATGTCAAGAACATTATCAATAAGCACACCCGATACTTCTTTGAAAAAATTTGTTGGTATTGGGTCAAGGGCACAGGTGGATGGTTTCATTTGAGAAATTATTTTATGTAAATCAGGTAAATCTATCCTAGTGAAAGACTCTAATTTATTTATTATGGAGTACTGGGGTTTCGGAGGATCCTTAGTGTTGGGGAGATATACTATGTTATTTCTAATATCATTAATTTTTTGATTGAAAAATACAGCGATAGCCTCACAGGTTTTACTGGAAGTACTTAGGAGGCATTCCTTTGAGTTACCTGGGTTTAACAGATGATCAATTGTCGAAAATAAGACTCTGGGATTACTAGCATTGTTATTTATAATCTTAGAGAAATAGCAGCGCCTCTCAAGACGGACTGTGTTATTGTATTCTGTTATTTTAACTTTTAATATCTCATAGTCAATAGTTAGTTTAGTCTTCCTCCATTTACGCTCAGCTCTACAGCATGTTCTCTTTAAATCAGACACTCTTTGGGTCTTCCAAGGTATAACAATGCTAGAAGATTTTTTAACTGTCTTTTCAGGTGCAACTATGTCAACGGCAGCCCTCACTTTAGTATTAAATCTTTCCACCTTACTATTTACATTCTCCTCGCTATTATAGTTGGCACTATAAACGGACTGATTGGTTAGAATGTTTGTAAGTTTTAAAGTTGCTGATGAGTCAAAGAAGCGTTTTTTAACAATATGCTTCTCATGAGTGTTTTCTATCATTATTTCTATATTAAAAAGTAGAAGAAAATGGTCTGAAAGACCCGTATCAATGACCTGCAGGAACAAAGGTAAATCACGTTCTTCGCTGTCTTTTAATACTGTGTAACCATACATATTAACACATGTGCAATTAAACGTGTGCATTTACGGGGTGATTTCTCAGGCTTAAAAGCTCGCCTTTTACTAACAAGGTAAATGCAAAACTATTTTCAATCATTCTATGATCTGCTTCTCACAACTGAAGGCACCGTGGCTGATGTTACGTCACTTGCTGTCCAACCATAAGCGTTACCTGGTTGGTAACTGGACACTCTCTTCACTCCCTTTCGGGAATCGAACCTCTGAGGTTTTCTTTTGTTCTTAATTAAAATTTAAAAGCAATACTTCACCGCTGCTAAGCCCCTCTAGCGCTGACGTCCCAGGTTCGATTACCGTAAGCAAGTGCAGTGAGTGTGTAATTACATTCACGGCATTCGTAGTCTGATTCACAATCTGATTGTATGGGTGGTTACCTACCAGGTAACGCTTATACTTGGCCACCAAGTCAGGTCGAAGTGATCACTCGAGTAAAGGCAGCTTCACAAAAAAACAGATCCTTAACAAACTGTTATTAGTATATTTTCCCTCAATTTAAAAACGTTTTATTTTCTTCTTAATAAAAATTTAAAAGCGGTACTTCGGCGGTGCGAAGCGCGTGGATTTGACCGACTGACACATACAGACATATTCATGAGTGCAGGTACTTCGGAAAGAAAGCACCGTGTAAACCTAAAGTTTAAATTAAGTTCATAGACCTACAAAAGGTTGCCATTCATTTGAGGCAAGATTGCTTTTCTTCTGTACAACTATACGTTGCATTCTCAAGAGTGTGCTTGCACGGCTTCGGATATAGATATATATATATATATATATGTATGTCTATATATAAATATGTAAGCTTATAAGTACTGCCTTACTTCTCTTTAAGAAAGGAAGATGTAATGATACTTGATTTAAACGATTCCATGTCTTCCTGGGTTTGCGTAGCTTATTGTCAATATCTTTACACCTGTTTTTAACACTTATTTACTGAAACGGGCTTTCACGAAAAAAGTTAGGGCTTTGCTACAGGATACACCCTCCACAAGTTAAGCAAGTAAAATAAAATATATATTTCTGTTTTATTTAAACCTTTTAAGTTCGTATGCATAGCCCCATTTGGCTGTTTAATTTTTTTTTTCTTTCTTCAGTGATATTTAATCTCCTTAAAGAAAAAGAACATATCCATTTTACTTTTTTTGTATCTCTGTAGTAATATTTTAGTGTAAAAGGATAACCAGTATTTAAACCTTTTATGTTTCTTTATGCATTTATTTTACACAATGTTGAAAAATTAATAAGAAAGCTACATATTTTGGCAGCTGCTGCTTTCATTTTCAAAGAAATGAAAAAAGCTCTCCAAGAGAAAACGTCAATGAAGAAGAAACAGTTTGCACTATCTAAAAAGGAGAAACCCTCATTTATAAAAGTTTGCTGCAGATGACTTAACTGAAAATAAATGAATAGTTCCTATGTGTATAATACATATTTATCTATTTTACTTATGCCTTTATTCCACCAACTTACAACATCTGAGGTACAATTTGTTACATTACTTTTGTTTTTTGCAGCACAGGCAGGTGAAGTGACTTCCTCAGGGTCACACAGTGGTGTCAGTACCAGGATTTGAACTGACAAGCTCCGGGTTTACTGAAATATTACTGAACAAAGAAAAAAAAACGAAAACGGGCAAATACGGCTATGCATACAGATGTCCATCCGTCCATTATCCAACCTGCCATATCCTAAATACAGGAGCCAATAAGTACATATATATATATACAGTATATATATATATATATATATATACAGTATATATATATATATATATATATATATATATATATATATATATATATGTGAATGTATGTATGTATATATGTATGTCTATATATATATATATATATATATATATATATATATATGTAGATATGTAAATTTGTATATGTATATATATGTTTATGTGGATGTGTATATGTGTATATACGTATGTATATGTAGATATGTGTATATGTAGATATGTATATATATATGTATATGTATATATATGTTTATGTGTGTGTGTGTGTGTATATTATATATATAAAAGACAGCAACACTCATAACAATGACAACACAATTACATTGACAATCATGTTACGTTATTTTTAAAATGTTTCCTTTTTTTTTTCATAACCTCTTTAACACACTACTTCTCCGCTGCGAAGCGCGGGTATTTTGCTAGTATATATATATATATATATATATATATATATATATATATATATATATAGTGGCAGACGACCAGGGACCTTGCCCCACTGGGACGCCTTGAGAACGGAAGGACCGGGAGAGGGGCAATATTTTCACTGGGGCACAAGAGGGCAGAACCCCTGGATTGCATCAGGGCCACGGGTCAGTGAGGGTCCATGGCCACTGCCAGGGAGCGCCTGTACAGCTCCGGAGCCTTGGCATGCAGCACTTCCGCCACACCCAAAAGTGCTGCCAGAAGAGGAGCTGAACTCGCATGCAGCAAGAAGCACCTGGAGCACTTCCGGGTGCAGTATAAAGGAGGCCGCCTCACTCCACTCGGGGAGCCGGAATTGGGTGGAAGAGGACGGAGCTTGCGAGAGAGGAGTGGAGGCGGCTGTGAAGTAAAGAAAAAGAGAGTTAAAGAAAGGACTGTGAGTGATTGGTGCATTGTGCTGTGCAGAACTGAAAATAAATGTGTGTGTTTTGGACATTGTGAGTTGGTGTATGTCTGTGTCGAGGCTGATCTTTCCATAATATATATTGTCAGACATGTAAGCTTAGGGCATGTTACATAGTTTTGGGTCCATCTAAAATGTTATGAGGAAGAAAATTGATGTGCCACAATAAGTAATACAATTTCCATTTTTGTCTTGCCAGAGGGCAACTGATGCCACTTCCTGTGATTTCTCTCCAATTCCTCTACTGCTGCCTTCCTCTGCTTCAAATGTTGGCATCACCAAAAGGGCAATATAGGTCTTAATTGGAGCTCCATCCAGAGTAGACCTCTCTGGGATGGAAGTCTGAAAACTCAACTGGTCTTTTTTTTCAATTTTTTTTAACACCAGACATTAAGCAGGGTCACTTGTGTTATCCCAACCCTCTATCTGCTCTCTGTGTTTGCCACCAAACATGTGTTGCACACATAAATGATTATGACAGCCTTGAATGTTATCAATTGACTGGGATTTTTATTTGTAAATCAAGCAGATGTTTTTGCACTGCTGCTCAAATTAAGAAAGCAAACTGTCAAATAATAAAAAATAATATCCCAGAACTCTTAATTTTGCCCAGTGTGATGGAGGAAGATTTGCCTATTCCTCTGTGCAAAATTGCTAAAGCTGTGCCAGGTTATTTGGGGAGATGCTGCGGGCACGAAATTTAGGTCTCAACACAAATGTTCGATGTGGTTAAGGCCAGGACTCTGATTTGGTCACCTTTTTTAAGATATCTGGAACTGGGGAGTATTGGCAGCATTCATTCCCCTCTCAATCCTGAACAGATTGCCAGTCCCTCCTGCTGAAAAAATCCCCACAACATGATGCTGCCACCACCACATTTTACAATGGGGGTAGTATTACCTGGCTGAAGTGTAGTGTTAAATGTATGCCACACCTAACACTTAGTGTTGGTTGGTTGGGAGCATACGCTCATTGCCGCACCCACTACACGACACACCACCTGGATTGGGATCTGAGAGCAGCCGTACAATGGGTGACACCTCAGCACCACACTGAACAGTGTGGGGATTTTTACAGTGGCTGGAGTGCCAATCCTGCCAACAACCCCCGTGTTTTCCCTGCAAGTTGGAGGACCTGCTTGCAGGGCTGAATGAAGGATGGAGCAATTGCAAGTTAGGGCTCAACGGAGTACAGTCACTTCTGGTATTTATGGCATTTGAACCAGCAATCCCTACCCTCAGAACCACCACTCTGCCCCACCACTTAGTGTGCAAGCCAAAAATTACACTTTAGTCTAATCAGACCACAAGAATTTGTGTTATCTTTGCAGTATTTTTCAATTGATGTTTTGCAAATTGATTATTGGGAAAGGCATGATTTTTTCTTTCTTTTAGTCAGGGGCTTCTTTCTTGCGACTCTTGCCCTTCTCCTGAACATCCTCTCCAATCATAATCCCTGACTTCTGCAACCCAGCCAGAGTGACAAGCACAGTAGACTTTCTGTATGATGGCCAGAATTAGCTTCTAGGTATGTTTAGTGCCTTTGAGAATGTCTTGTACCCTTTCCCAGATCAATGTTTTATATAATTATATGTATGACTTGTTTTGAATGCTTCTAAGATTAATACATTGTAACTGAGCAAACAGCCTTGTTTTTTGATTCTTTCGTATTTTGCAAATTGTTGAAAGTTTTTCTGCTTGTTTCTTTTATTAAGTATGATGTCCACTGTTTTATACATCAGCTGAAAACTTCCTATATAAATATATGCTAAGTTTAGAATCTTAGATGATAAAATGTTAAAATAGTTTTGGGATATTTTGCAACAAAATCTGTTTTAACCGCAGGACATAAGGATAAGTAAGATACCAACAGGTACCCCATTTAATTCCCATTTAGTTGTAACCATGTTAATAAACTAAATCCCCATATAATGATTATTGGTTATTGGAATGTGCACAGGTCCTCGCTGCATGAATATATATATTCATATATGTATATAAAGTGAAGAAGAGGGCTGAACGCACCTCTAGAAGACACGGTCACTCCTCCAAAACCCCCTCTTAAATGGCGATACAATGGGAAACAAATACAGTTTTTTGCCTTCTCTTTAGCTCTGCTGCTGCTGCATTGCCGCGTGATCTACTTCTCGCGCGGCTCTTAGAACATTTAAAAGCCTGTGTAGCAGCTGTCCTTATGTCTTATTGCCTTGTCTCACTTCTCCCCAGACATCCTCTGCTTTATGCTTTATTATGCTGTTTATGAATAAAGTTTATGTTTCTTGAAAACCCTGAATGAATCTGTGCAATTGTGTAACCCAAGCGTTATATATACTAGTACTGGGAATCGATTAAAAAATGAAGTAATTAATCACATAATTGTATGAAATTAATCATGATTAATTACCTTAAAACATACAATCATAAATAAATAAATAAATCATGAAGTACATACAGTGCATCCGGAAAGTATTCACAACGCATCACTTTTTCCACATTTTGTTATGTTACAGCCTTATTCCAAAATGGATTAAATTCATTTTTCCCTCAGAATTCTACACACAACACCCCATAATGACAACGTGAAAAAAGTTTACTTGAGGTTTTTGCAAATTTATTAAAAATAAAAAAATTGAGAAAGCACATGTACATAAGTATTCACAAACTTTGCCATGAAGCTCAAAATTGACCTCAGATGCATCCTGTTTTCCCTGATCATCCTTGAGATGTTTCTGCAGCTTAATTGGAGTCCACCTGTGGTAAATTCAGTTGATTGGACATGATTTGGAAAGGCACACACCTGTCTATATAAGGTCCCATAGTTGACAGTTCTTGTCAGAGCACAAACCAAGCATGAAGTCAAAGGAATTGTCTCGAGGCACAAATCTGGGGAAGGTTACAGAAAAATTTCTGCTGCTTTGAAGGTCCCAATGAACACAGTGGCCTACATCATCCGTAAATGGAAGAAGTTCAAAACCACCAGGACTCTTCCTAGAGCTGGCCGGCCATCTAAATTGAGCGATCGGGGGAGAAGGGCCTTAGTCAGGGAGGTGACCAAGAACCCGATGGTCACTCTGTCAGAGCTCCAGAGGTCCTCTGTGGAGAGAGGAGAACCTTCCAGAAGGACAGCCATCTCTGCAGCAATCCACCAATCAGGCCTGTATGGTAGAGTGGCCAGACGGAAGCCACTCCTTAGTAAAAGGCACATGGCAGCCCGCCTGGAGTTTGCCAAAAGGCACCTGAAGGACTCTCAGACCATGAGAAAGAAAATTCTCTGGTCTGATGAGACAAAGATTGAACTCTTTGGTGTGAATGCCAAGCGTCACATTTGGGGAAAACCTGGCACCATCCCTACAGTGAAGCATGGTGGTGGCAGCATCATGCTGTGGGGATGTTTTTCAGCGGCAGGAACTGGGAGACTAGTCAGGATAAAGGGAAAGATGACTACAGCAATGTACAGAGAAAACCTGCTCCAGAGCTCTTTTGACCTCAGACTGGGGCGACGGTTCCTCTTTCAGCAGGACAACGACCCTAAGCACACAGCCAAGATATCAAAGGAGTGGCTTCAGGACAACTCTGTGAATGTCCTTGAGTGGCCCAGCCAGAGCCCAGACATGAATCCGATTGAACATCTCTGGAGAGATCTTAAAATGGCTGTGCACCGACGCTTCTCATCCAACCTGATGGAGCTTGAGAGGTGCTGCAAAGAGGAATGGGCGAAACTGGCCAAGGATAGGTGTGCCAAGCTTGTGGCATCATATTCAAAAAGACTTGAGGCTGTAATTGCTACCAAAGGTGCATCGACAAGGTATTGAGCAAAGGCTGTGAATACTTATGTACATGTGCTTTCTCAGTTTTTTTATTTTTAATAAATTTGCAAAAACCTCAAGTAAACTTTTTTCACGTTGTCATTATGGGGTGTTGTGTGTAGAATTCTGAGGAAAAAATTAATTTAATCAATTTTGGAATAAGGCTGTAACATAACAAAAGGTGGAAAAAGTGATGCGCTGTGAATACTTTCCGGATGCACTATATACACTGAATCACAAAATTAATGTAGAAGGACAACACAAAGGAATTTTAAAAAATTTATGGTATAGTTTGTAGACTGGCCAACCAGCCACAAGCTTTACCTGGTAGGTAACCATCCAAATAATCAGATTGCCATTCAGACCTATGAATATATATCTCTCTATTATAAAAATATCTTGAGACAAGACAAGACTATTTCCAAGAAATTTTTTCAAGTCCCACGAGAAGAGTCTATTGCCAAGAGATTTTATCAAGTCCTGCCCTCCTCTCAACCATTTACGGTTAACGGCCCACACCCACGGTCCTGTCACCTCTCATTCGAGTGAATGCTTTTAGACACAGTTCCTGTGCTGTCAGCTCTTATAAATTTTTACGTTTTCCTCACTTTAAATTCCCAATAAAAGAAGACTTCTTATGTCCAAATCTTAATGAAGAATTTCATCCCAAAGGGTTATCAACAGAAGAAATGAGTACACTGGCAATCCTAGCATGAGAAACGATAAAGTCAAACAAATTTACATGAAAATTGTCGATCAGTTATACGGCAAATTGGTTAAATGCGTACGATAGACTATGCTGAAACAGTTGGTGGTGATTGTGCGGAAGATGTAGACATCAACTTACAATATCCCATAGAATATCTAAAACCGTTAACACCGTCCAGTCTTCCACTGGCCGAATTACTGTTGAAAGAAGGATGCATCGTAATGTATGAGTGATGGACTATGCAATAGGACAGGATTAGTTGTATTCAAAATTGGTTGAACAATTCTGACATGTAAAATTTTAGCAGGCGACAAGAAAGGTAATGTAGTACATCTTCCGCGGAAAACATTAGACACCAAAGTAGATCTTGATATGCCATTTGTATTAAAATGTCTACAGTTTCCTGTTAGATTAGCTTTTGCTATGACAATTAACAAATCACAGGGACAAACATTCGAAAAAGTCGGTTTATTTATTAGAGAGAAAGAAACAATATTCACTCACGGGCAGTTATACGTTGTGTTGTCACAATGTAACTCCAAACATGGAATCGAAATTCAAAGCGATATTGACGAAAGTTAATTCCAAATATATTTTTTAAGGAAGTTTTACAGTAAAAGTATAAGTTTAAAAAGTATTTGCGTGTTAATTTCAAAGAAAACAGTATAACGCAACAAATACCTCTAATGCAATATGAAACATAATTTTCTTTCAATTTATTATGTTTTACTATTTTTTACTATGGTTAATTACTCGCTATAATGTAAAATAGTTAGGTCTATTATGCATATGTAACAATTCCTATGAAAATAACAATCTGTTTAAATTGTACATCCTCTTCCACATACGTGGGCGCCAGAGCCGCGAAGGGGCTAACGCATAGCACCCACACAGAGGTTGGCGAGCAAAGCGAGCAGGGGGCAGAGCCCCGTAGTATGCATATAAATAAAAAATGCAGAGTTGATTCACTGACTGAGTGACTGACTGACTCATTCATCAACAAAAGCACCATTTTCTGTTTAATTAACAAGCTGAAATTTGGTAGTATGGTATATCTAAGCCAGTAGGTATCTGTTAAGGATGGACATTTCAATATCAATAACTAGGGTTAAAAAGCCCCCAGCAATAGAAAAACTGAATACACCAAAATCTCATAACTTCTTTGACTGATTTGATTGAAATTTGGCAAAGTTTTAGAAAAAAAGAAAGATAAATGACCCGTGATTTTTATTTGTCTATACTTGTCCATAATAGTTGTCTATAATAATACTGTACTAATGTACCACGCAGTTCCAACTGAAGCCTAGAGAGAAAGACTAGCAGCCACTCATTGGCCTGTTTGAGGTTTGTCAGTATATTCAAATGAGTGTATCCATCAGATGAGTGGTGTAGATAAACAACACCTTTGTGCAATATTGTGCACTGATGAGTTAAGAAGGGGCACTGTCTTAGACAGGAAGAGATGACATTGATAAGTGCATATATTTGGAGCTGTGAAATGCAAGGATGAAGGAATGTTCAGCTAAAAACTTGTTTCCATTCAAAATGCCTGTTTTGTATTGGCTTTGATAAATTAATGGTGTCCTTTTTGATTGATAATGCACCAGTTTTACGCCGTATAATATGTGTAAAGGTGCGTGGAAATTGTTTATTTTATTATCTATTATTGTGTAAATACAGTATGGATATAATAGGTTTGGATACCTTGCATCAAATTGTCCAATTTGTAGTGAGACAGTGGGCCCTGTACAAAGTTTTCTCATATAACAGAAATGGTGACATTTACATGTTGTAATGTATATGAGTGATATGCAGAATCCCTCAACCTACACTACCACTTGTGAATTGTTAGCTGCATCAGAAATTTTTACAAGTTTATTATTGTTAAATTTGAGGAAAAACAGTTTGCCAGTTAAAAGATTGTGCTTCATGGTTGATTTATTCGGAGATCATGTTGATGTTTTCAAAACTATTAACTAATAATGATCTTGCTTAAACTCAAAACTGGTTACACCAAACATCACAATCAAGTAAATTCCCCTGTTTATCTGATGTGATGGAATTATCTCCAAACAATTCTCATAAATCAGGAAAATTAATGTTTAGGGAACTAAATGTACTGTAAATATACAGATAATTTCAGACAAAATAAATTGAAAAAATCTGTGGCGAAATATGCACAAAAAAATCCAGAGCGCACGAGAGTTGCGGTTGCTAAATATACACAAAAAATCCTGAATTGAACAGACTGGGAGTTTCTACATATGCACAAAACATCCCAATGGGAAAGGACTTGCAGTTACTAAATATGCACCAAAAAATCCCAAAGTGAATAGACGTGAGGTTGTTAAATACATGCATAAAAACCCCAAAATTCTCAGAGCTGCTTTTACTAAGTTATACAAAACATATTGATGTGAACAAAGAAACTTCTGTTTGACGTGCAAATCAAAAAAAAATTCCTGCCTTGGCTCAGAAATAGCAATTATGTGTTTAATTATAATTCACACATTGATTATGAATCTAATAAAGAAATTCTTAAATGGTCCACGAGTGTTAAATGTCCGTATTGTTGTGCATTGAAATGGACTGATCAACCACCTGGTAAAAGTTTCAAATATGGAAAAATCAAATTATCACCTTTTGAAGACTAACCAGGGCCTATTAAAAGTTTAATATTTGGTTTACACCCAGACTCAGAACATTTTCTGAGTGTTATAAGAAAATGTAATAATATGTTTCAAATGATGTCATTTGGTGGAATTTTCCAGGCAAAGCTAGGCTACACAGGTAGTATATATATATATATATATATATATATATATATATATATATATATATATATATATACTGTATATATATATATATATATATATATATATATATATATATATATATATATATATATATATATATATATATATATATATATATATATATATATATTGTGATGGATGGCTGGCTTCATATTCCGGCCCTCACCCCCAGGCCGCCAGGAGGAGCTCTCCCGACAGCATGGACGGGCCCCGAATTCCAGCAGGGCCTCATGGACTATGTAGTTTTTATGCACAGCCCTGCTGGATACCTTGGAGACCGCCGGGAGTCGCTGTAGGGAGGGAGGTTGTCCTGTGCCCTACAACCTGGAAGTACGTCCTGGTCACGTGAACAGGAGAGATGATGTACTTCCAGGTTGAAGAAAAGGACTTCTACCCTGACCCGGAAGTAATAAGGACTTGTGGACTATTGGGCAGGAACACCTCCGGGTCAGGGAGTATAAAAGGACTCTGGGAAAGCCCAGACACTGAGCTGAGCTGGGAGGTAGGGTGGCGAAGTGTCTGGGAGAGGAGGAGTGATTATTATTGTGCTTTATTATTGGTTTATATGAGTAGTGTGGAGTGGAGGGTGCTTTGTGCACGTGAATGCAAAATAAAAGAGTCTTGGACTTTTACCTGGTGTTTGGAGTGGTACCTGAGGGTTCAAGAGGTGGATCAGAACCTCAACTGCTACTATATATATATATATATATATATATATATATATATATATATATATATATATATATATATATAGTAAGGTTTGTAAACTCTTAAGGGACTCCCCCAAATGGGACGACATACCGAACAGCATCCCAAAGCAGGATTGCTGCATCTGTGAAAGGGCAACCGCAGGCTCCCAGCGCTGCAGTAGCTCATCACAAAAGCAAATTCGAGCCGACCGCGGTTGCGCTGTAAGTGCCGTCGTCAATGGGTGATGCAAGGAACATTATAAATGCAGGGAACAGTATTTCCTAGCCGCTAACCTCGCCATGACCCTGCCTGATTGCTGTGTCTGTGTATAGGAGAGTGGTAGATCACGCTATAATAAATAACTGTGCTGTTCCTGTTTCAAGCTGAAAAAAGCTGGTTTTTCTAAAGTACTGAAACTCATCCTCGTGCTTTGGGTTGCAAGACAGGGACTCACACATCATTATCTATCTATCTATCTATCTATCTATCTATCTATCTATCTATCTATCTATCTATCTATCTATCTATCTATCTATCTATCTATCTATCTATCTATCTATCTATCTATCTATCTATCTATCTATATGGTGTTTATGTTTCAACATTATGTTTAATGGTTACATTGAATTTATTTTTTAATCATAATATACTTGACTTTGGGCGGCATGGTGGCGCAGTGGGTAGCGCTGCTGCCTCGCAGTTAGGAGACCCGTGTTCGCTTCCCGGGTCCTCCCTGCGTGGAGTTTGCATGTTCTCCCCATGTCTGCGTGGGTTTCCTCCCACAATCCAAAGACATGCAGATTAGGTGCATTGGTGATTCTAAATTGTCCCTAGTGTGTGCTTGGTGTGTGTGTGCCCTGCGGTGGGCTGGGGCCCTGCCTGGGGTTTGTTTCCTGCCTTGCGCCCTGGGATTGGCTCCAGCAGACCCCTGTGACCCTGTAGTTAGGATATAGCGGGTTGGATGATGACATTATTGTATAAAATGCTGACCTCCTAAGTCAAAGTACGAAAAGCTTAAAGGAATACTCCAGTTAAAAATTATGTTTTTTTATAGTGAAAAAAATTCAATGTCATGTTTTCATGCAGAATGAAATAAAATAGTTTTAGGATATAATGGAAAAAAAAATTCATGTGTTTTGCACATTTTTAGCATTTTCTCTTGTTCTGCATAAAAACATGAGATTAAAGATTTTTCTCAGCCCTCACTACAAACTACAAGGGGGAGGTAACATATAAAATATATATTTTTCAGTTGTGTATTCCTTTAATTAAAATAAGAATAAGGATAAATTGAATTGTATTGAACAACAGTGGGGCGGCACGGTGGCGCAGTGGGTAGCGCTGCTGCCTCGCAGTTGGGTGATCTGGGGACCTGGGTTCGCTTCCCGGGTCCTCCCTGCGTGGAGTTTGCATGTTCTCCCCGTGTCTGCGTGGGTTTCCTCCGGGTGCTCCGGTTTCCTCCCACAGTCCAAAGACATGCAGGTTAGGTGGATTGGCGTTTCTAAATTGGCTCTAGTGTGTGCTTGGTGTGTGGGTGTGTTTGTGTGTGTCCTGCGGTGGGTTGGCACCCTGCCCAGGATTGTTTCCTGCCTTGTGCCCTGTGTTGGCTGGGATTGGCTCCAGCAGACCCCCGTGACCCTGTGTTCGGATTCAGCGGGTTGGAGAATGGATGGATGGATGAACAACAGTGTTTTAAAAATGCATCTCAATATTTATCAACAAAGAGAACAAAAATGACATTTTCTGAATTAGTTTGACTACACAATATTTCTTTGGACAATTCAGTCTTATACTGAGCATAGTGCTGGCTCTAGGTTTTGATTTGTTTGTTTTATCAATAGTTATAGATTTTAAATGTTAAATGCCAGCCTTTTCCAGTGCTAGAGGAAGATGTGATTCTTTGGTGAAGATAAAAATTATTGATGTTACATTTCTTGACTTGTACTTTTATGTTGTTAAACAGAATCATGAAAAGGTTACATTAAATGCATAACTCAGTGACAGAACTATAGGCAGTGCGAGCAGTGTGGTTGCACCAGAGTCCATAGCTGCAGTGTGGTTTTTTATTTCAAAAGGCTTCATAATTAAACCGCTTGCATAACTGACATTGAAATTAAAAAGTTAATGATGTTATCATCCCAATAACTCCATAAACCTAACTTATGAGCATTGACATATTATATAGCTTAAATGCTTGCTGAATCTAATTGATGTTGGTTATTTCTAAATTGCATTAAATTTAATTTTACATGAGATGAACCTAATTTATGTTTTGCACTACAACCTGTTGTAAATTCTTGCCACAACAAAATATCAAATGTGTAGTAGGCCTCCAAATCACCAGACACACTCTAAATTACCCTGGAAACTAGCAGTCTAACCTCTGCTCAAATGGCACAGGCCCAAAAATGGGACTATGTCTGTTAACGTTCACAATTTACTAAAAGGCCACAAAAATTGGAGAAGAAGAAAGCCATAAAACCTTAAATCCAAAAAATCTGAACAAAGTACATTGTAATCAAAGAATCTGTGAATCATGAGCTGGCAGAACAAGGTAGAACAGAAAAAATAGAACAAAAATAGGTTTTTAAGCAAATCCAGATAAAATCCAAAGACAGTACCTTATCTAAACAGAGCAGTCAAAAACAAAAAGTCCAAACAAGTACAAAAAAAAAAACAGATTTAAAAACAAACGTCAAGAACTAACCATCATTAATGTTGTAACTGTTGAATGCTCATTTGCTTCTTCTTAAGTACTGCTGGAGCTGATATCTCAGCAAACACAAAAAGTAACAGTAAATTTAAACACCATATCAATAAAATTACATTAATACAATAAAGACAAAATCCCTAGGTCCCTAGTAAAAGATCAAAAATCAAATATAGCATCATATTTGTGATAACTGGCCTTGAATTAGTCTGAAACAATGCCCCACATGCTTATGTTTGAAATTAGTCATGTTTAACCTTCTGGGTGGCTTTTAGAGGGCTAGGATCACCGGTAAATAATCGAATATCAAAATAATTATCATATATGTGATCAGCCAATTTGAAATAGCATAAAATGACACTCTGCATGCCTATTATTACTGATCCCCATTTTTTCAAAGTTTTGTGAAAAGAAGTACTTTTGACCCCTCATATCCTATTAGGGGGTGAACCCTGAGTTCGGTTGATGTGATATGTACAACTTCAAGTCCTTCTAATCATTTTTGCTGCAGATACCTATTGGTTTATTCTTTATTATAAGGATATAATTTCCTACAACAAATACGAATCATAAATGGCCTAAAAATGAGGGGTTTTGGTAACCTGAGAGCCAAAAATAGTGGGGACCTAAAAAAACCTGATGTTTTCCATAACTAGACATAAAGACTAGTCGAATGATATATCATATATGGGGGGGTTTCTTGTATTGGTGAATTAGAAGGCACCAGACAAAAAATCTGAAGTGATTTCAAATCATTCATAAACAATCCTTACGAACACAACAAAAACAAAAAGCAAATTTAAGCCAGGGCAACAATTTTAGCTGAAACATAACAGGACATATCAAATTCTAACTATACCACTGGCAAAGCTACAATGCTTCTCAGCTTTTTGTTTTGGCACACTGAAAAAGTCTGTGATGTATAGAAGCTGTATAATTTGAACAAGAAGTGGAGAAGAAGATAAAAAGATCAATTGAAAGAAGATGCTTTAATTTTATGGGTCAAATGTATCCACAACTGGACTGACTGGACACAATTCAATTGTTTTCTTTTAAATCTGAATGCCAACTTATGACTCTGATTTGGAATAAGCAACGGTGTGCTGTATATGGTCTCTCATATAAAGGATACTAAAGTGAAAGTGAAATCAAAATTCAGCAATTCTTTCCAAAATAATTAAAGAAAAAAAGGAAAAGGAATGACTTTATAAATAAGTAACATGAAGACACTCTGTGTGGAGTTTTCACATGTTTACCATTTTTGCATAGGTTTTTCTCAGGCTACATTGATTTTGTTTCAACACATCCCAAAGGTATGCATGTTAAGTTAATTAGTGAATTCAAATTTGTCCTGGGTGAGTGGGTGTGTTTAGGAGTGTGTCCTGTGATAGCATGGCATAGTTCCTGCCTTCCAGCAGATGCTCCCTGGATAGGCTCAGATCCCTTAGAGGCGTATAAATGGATTAAGTGGGCTGGAAAATGAATGGATGGGTGAACATTCAAATGACATGATACTTGGAATACACCTTACAGAGGAAACTCACTTTCATAAAAATATTTGTATTTCATATTACAGATGTCTATCTACCTTGTAAAATTAAAGATACTTTATGTATATCACAAGTTTTTATGAGCTATTTTCTGTTACGTAGCACATTAAAAACATCTGCAAATTACCTCATTATAGGTGAAAAACTATAAAGGTATAAAGTTATGAAAAATAACAGTTGCAGGTGGTACTTTTTAAATTTAAGACATTTTGTGTGGACTCATTTTCCTCATTAGTTAATAAAACATCTTTCATTACTATTCATAACAACCTTTTCAAGTATGCATTTACTGTTGTGTCATTGTTTATGCTTTGGAGGAAAGAAATAATGCTATAATGCTCATCAGCATCTTGTAAATATAACAGGTATGAGAGAACAAGATGTACTGCTTTACATGTGGTAATACAGAAAGGGCACCCTCATAATGACCCTCTGGCCCAGAATAATGCCATGGATGCCATAAAATACAAGAAAATAGAACATTTATTGAATAACTAAACACAAGACATGGATTAAAAAATACCACAGAGCAGTAAAAACAGTAAAAGAACAAATTGCAGCTTGTGAGGGCCTAATCTGATAGACAATTGATCCCTGCCTATCTGCCTGGGTAGTTTGCTCTTTCCCCACCAAGTATCATCAAATACTGTCTTGTTCATCTCTCATTCCACAATCTCTCTCTCTCTGGTGTCACTGCAATAAAGATTCTTAGGTGCTCATCTGAAAATTTATGTTTCCAGGGTAGCCCTTCCAATTCCTGACTATCAACACACTCCCTGCTTTCTCATTCTGGGTTGTGGGCTGACTTCTATTGGTCTGGATGTTTTTTTAACAGTGTCTAACTCTCTATGGTGCCTCTTTATCCCTTCTTCCTCCTGCAGTAACATTATAACATGTGTGGCCAGTGCAAATATTTGCTTCTCCCTCTCTCTCCTTCACTGTTTCCCTTATCCATAAAATCAGTCACTCTAATATAAACAGAATCAAAAATGTTTGTGAGATGGATGCTATTGAAGGGATTTTCAAGTATCTCATCATTAGCTGTGTGAATATCCTTAATGGGTTGCAGTTTAGGGAAAATTATCTGTGTGTTGTCCATGGATTCATAATATTCAACACTTAAAAAAAGAACTAATGTCAAAGTGAAAGTACTATTTGGCCACCC
The DNA here is from genome assembly GCF_900747795.2 of Erpetoichthys calabaricus. NCBI lineage: Eukaryota > Metazoa > Chordata > Cladistia > Polypteriformes > Polypteridae > Erpetoichthys > Erpetoichthys calabaricus. The sequence goes on from NC_041395.2 coordinate 180,558,011, forward strand.
TTTCTAATGTTGTTACGGTAAAAAATGGCTGATTTCATATGTACATCATATACCGTATGGTTGCAGTGAGTAGAGTTTGCACATTCTCCCAATGTCGTAATGGTGTTTTCTTTGTGTATTCCAGCTGTCCACTTTTATCACAAAGATGTGTGTCTTAGGTTATTGGGATGATCCAAATTGTCTTCATGTGTATGTGGTTGTGTGTGTAAGTGAATCCTGTAATGATCTGGCTCTTGCTTTTTCCCAATACTGTTATGAGAGGCTCTGCCCCCCTACAATGTATAACTAAGTTATTCAAGTTTGTAGCTGTTATTTAATTTACACCCTTTGCTATGACATATCTAAAAATGCTCTGCCATAACCATCTCTAGCAGTTCCAGAATTAGCCAAAAACGTCCACCTCCACAAAATTAAGATGATTTAAGATAAATGTTTAAGTTTGTAGTACCATCACTGGTTAGTACAGATTTTTTACAGAGTACAGTATCTGGAGGTGGTATTAGAACATTTTAGGTACTAGCTACTCAAAAAGCTTGAAGGACACCACTTGTTGGTCAAACTGTAAGGAAAAGGCAAAAAAAAAAAAAATCCAGGTATTCAAAGTCCTCTAAATGCCATTAAATTCCACTGTAAAGAAACTAAGATAATATGGCATACCTGTGAGTCTTTGTAGACTTCCTGTCCGAAATTTGAAAATATACCTTATACGAAGGACCTAAAAGCCATAATCCAGTGTACAGAAGCAATTAATAAACATAATATGATGTTAGGTTATATATCATGAGGTGTAGAGTACAAGTCAAGGGAGGTTATGCTTAAGTTATATGATGCATTAGTGATGCTTCAACTGGAGTGCTGTGTTTAGGTTTTGTCTCCATATTACCAAAAATGTTTAGAGAAGAGTTTCTAGGCATATTCTAGGACTAAGAGGTGTGAAATATGAGGAGAGACTGAAGGAATTTAACCTTCTCAGTTTAAGCAAACAGAGATTAAGATGGGACATGATTAAGTGTGTAAAATTTGGAAAGGAATTAGTATGATTAGTTATTAGTAGATCCTGTTATGACTTCAAAAAAAATTTTCCAACAAGAACACAGGGATATGGGTGGAAACTTGTTAAGGACAGAATTTGCACAAATGTTGTAAAGTTTTTTATATAAAAAGAAAGACATGGAATAAAGTACCAATTAGTGAAGAGTATGATTTTAGGGATCTTTACATCTCTGATTGATATCATTTTGCACAATCAAGCTGAAAACAATGGAAAAGCTTGTTAGGTTGAATGGCCTGTTCTCATCACAATTTTTCTGTTTCATTACTTAACTGATCATCTCATTACAAGTAAGCAAGGAGAAGAGGATTGTACCAACTCTAATGTAATTGCTTCAAAGGGTAATATATGAAAATATACTATATATATATATATATATATATATATATATATATATATATATATATATATATATATATATATATATATTTCTGTATTTTTATATATATATATATATTATATATATATATATATATATATATATATATATATATATATATATATATATATATGTATATATATATATGTATATATATATATATATATATATATATATATATATATATATATATATATATATATATATATATATATATATATATACACACACTAGGGGCTGCCCCCTGCTTGCTTCGCTCGCCAACCCCTGTGCTTGCGCTATGCGCTAGCTTCTTTGTGGTTCTGCCACTCACATATGGGGATGTGGATGTACAATTTACTAACTATTTTACATTACAGCGAGTAATTAACTATATTAAAAAATAGTAAAACATAATAATTTGAAAGTAAATTATGTTTCATGTTGTGTTAGAGTTATTCGTCCACTGCCATTTTAAACAGACAGCACCTGCAGACATGACCCTGATTTTGGCATTCATAACAGCACTGCGGATGTGAAAGCAGGACGGGACGTCTCGCTTCGTCTCATGCCCAACCGAGATCAGCATTTCTCTCCCCCCATGGAGAGAAGCCCTCCACCACCTAAAAGCGGATGGGCTCATGCTGCTCACTATTGGAAGACCTGTTCTCCCTTTTCCGGGTCTTCCTTTTATTCTGGAACACAACAACGGTCTGGGTCTCCCTATGGGATAAAGAGAGACTCTGCGCCATCTGCGCCTGTGTGGACTTCTGTGTGAGTGCCGCCTGACCTTAGGGTGGAGTGCTTTGGCAGCCGGCACTTACCAGCTGGCTCCTTATAAGCACCTCTGCTGGTCCCACCCCAACAGCATGATCGGTCATCACAGCTGCTTCCGTGTAGGAGTTGCAGCGACTTGGCAACCAGAACTGATCAATACCGGCAACATTTTGCCCTGCGCTCCTATTTCTTTATTTACGGTGCAGGTGTCACTTACCTGTACCGCCACATCTTCCAGACTGGAGAATCCAGCACCACACCGCTTCAGCCACTCTAGCACTGCCTCCAAGGGCACGTCCACTCTCCTCTCCAGCCTCTCTATGGTCTGCTGCAGCAGACCCAGAATCTGAAAAAGAGCCTGTACTGGATGGAGCACACTCTCCAGTTCCCACATAGCCAAGAGCAGGTTACTTTCTTCGGTACTCAGACATACCTCATCCAACCCTGCTGACCGAGAACCATTGAGGGCCTACGCCCTCCGCGCATACCTCTTTGGGCGATCGTTGGAATCGGGGTAAAGGTTTGCCATCCCCTCCTGTACTCTTTTATCAGTGGGATACTAACACACCCCCTCCACCCCCTTACCTGCCACAGGGAGGTTTTCCTGGCTCTCCACTGCCCCCTCCAACATTGGATCAAGCCCGCCCTGGAGAGACTTCAGACGCCCCTCTTCCCGCTGCTGTTTTTCAGTGAACAGCAGGCCCAGATCCATTTTGCTCACACTTGAGCATGCCCCGCCATTGTTCCAGGAATTGCTGTTCCCAGGCCACCAACACGCATCCGGCACTTCTGCATCTAGGAGGTAGGCATACGGAAATGGCGAATAACACCCCCAGGACTGATCATCCCTGGGTCCAGCACCTACCTCTTTATAGATCCCGTGTCCTGGAGCTTCCGTCTTCCGGGTGGCCTCTCTTCCAAGTATGTGGACCCGGGCTAACTTCTCGATGTCGTGCGCAGGTCCGCTCTCTGTCCTTGGAGCTCGTCCGGCCTTTCTCCTCCGCATCAGGCTGGTGTGGTGTCCTAAAGAGCCTCCTTTGTTTTTCGCGGCTTCCCTGCTGCGTGTGCATGCTTGTCTGTGCTGCCGCAAAGGTGCATGTGCATGTCTCACGCTGCTGTGACGGGTTGTCACGCAAATTAAAGTACAGGTCCATGCCTTACAGACTGCCAGGAATCCTGCCAACTACACCAGTATGACAAAGGCACTATACCAGCATTTAACCCAGCACAGACAGATGCAGGAGGCACACTGATAAAACAAATAAGTGTTTTATTTTTATTTTCTTCACCTGTGGGCAACGCTTTACCTATTCCCACAGGCACAACACAGTTCCAAATAAAGCAGAAGCCCACCGAATTCTTCTCTTCTTCTTGTTCTCTTATTCTTTCTCCTCCACTCCTCTCTGGCTTCTGGAGTGGTGGCTGCTGGCTCCTTTTATAGCCCACCAGGAAGTGCTCCAGGAATTTGATGACCCATTTCCAGCTACTCTTCCCGGGTGTGGCGGAAGAACCGCCCACATGGGCTCAGGAACCACTGCAGCGTCCCCTGGTGGCACTAGCCGGATCCCAACAAGGTTGTAGAGAACTTCATCTCCCATGGAGCCCTGTGGGAACTACTGCCACCCAGGGGGGGTGCCATCTAGCGTCCTGGGGAAGGTACTGTTCAGTCCATGCCTGTTCCCCTGGACCATATACAGAAGAAGTGTCCCGGCCAGACAAGGGCCCTGGCCGTCCCCCACAATATATATATATATATATATATATATATATATATATATATATATATATATATATATATATATATATATATATATATATATATATATATATATTATAATAGGTCAGTATTATCTCCTACTTTCTCCAAAGGTATTATTGATGAGAAAAATCCATCAGCTTCACATGACTTCCAGCCAGTGGTAGTTACAGTGGTAGACAGTACTGGATACCCACCATGCATCCTCAACCTACATCATCAGATCCAAATGACACTCAAGTTCGTGGCCACAGATGGGCACCTACTTCACTGTTCTGCTGAAAAAGGTAAAGGGGTGGCTATCAAAGAGTGTCTGTCTACTGTCCTTTTCTCAAACTCAGTGAACAGTCAGTGAAACTACATCTAGCAAAATGCATGCATGCATTCCTACTTACTTTTAATGCTCCCAAGCATATAGAATAATAACCCACCAAATGATATACCGTGCATATTATTTTGCCATATCATTATAAACATTTGCATGTTACATTTTTGATTACTTGTAGTAACAGTAGTGCTAAATGAGAATAGGACCAGTAGCTAGTTAACATTATCTTAGGTTGTACATCAATCCTATTACAATACATAGTTTGTTTAAAATATTGTCAGCAGGCTGCAGAAACGCACTGTTATAAAGGTAGTAGATTTGTTATTTTCCATTTTGATTACATTCATTTAGCAGAATGAACCTTCAGTTTTAACTTTGTTGTCTACAGTTATACGGTTAATGTAACTCCAACTTAAGTCTACAGCAGTATCTTTCCTTATTCAAATGAAGGTTTGGCTTGCATTATGGATCTCTACAAGATACTCTACAAGAACATAATATGAAATGTAATACAGAATGCTGAAGGAACAAAGTATGATACAGATCTGAAAGACCTGACCACTGGGTTTAGATGTTATGTTTAAGTTAGGGGCACCACCCTTGAGTACATGTAAATTCCTTTTAATATCCTTATTTGTTCATTTTTTGTTATTAACATTTATGTTATTTTTGTTGTTTATATTAGTTATTTGTATGAATATGTATTTTCTATCAGTTTTGTTTATTGTTTGATTTCTCTGTGTGGATATTTGATCTGTCATATCCCTTGAATTTAGTGTATAGTTCCCCAAGAGGCAGGGTCATTTTTTAATCTCTATTGAGGGACTGCTCCCAGTCCTATAAAGACTCATGGGAATTGCAGTCCCTTGCAGTATATTGTATGCACTGAGTGGTTGGTGAGTTTACATTTTTGCAATTGATATTTCTGCAATATACTGCCTTCTTTTTTTGGTATTCTAATTTCTGGGTAGTATTTTGGGACTTTGGATTTCTGTGTTGATAACTCCATGTGCCTCTTTTTTGCTCTTTAAACATTTTGTTATATTTTCAGAATTTTGTGAAATAAATCTTTCATAAAGATTCTTTGTTTGACACAAGCTGGAGGTTTATGGTCATTCTGTCTCTGGCTGGTCTTGTGCTATATTTTGTGGATATTACTTATATTTTTAAACCTTTGAAGTTAAGCCCAATTTGGCACTGTGTAGGCCAAAGCGAGCGCTAGAGTGGGAGCTTCAGGCTGCCTTTGGATGCACCTTCTCTGGGCAGGCACATACGAATTCTGGCCTGTTTCCCTGGCTATCTCTGGAGGCCTCACAGCATTTCAGGTGAGAGGATGACTACATTAGAGAGGATTTCGTTGGCCTGATCAATCACATAGAGCTTAAAATGAACATGATTCATGCCCAGCCTGTAGACTTAAAAACTATGTTGACATTCTATATTAATAAACAGGAGCAAACAGCAGCTATGACAGGTGACTGAGTCACTGCTTTACACTATATAAGATAAATTTACAGATTTCAAAAATAGAGCACAAAGTAACACTGAGAATTATTGAGATCAGTAAAGTAATGAAGGATGGAAATCCCACTAAATTCATGACAGAATAGTGTGATTTTGTATTCTTTTTATTTTGTGTAATATATTTTTCTCTACATAATTTTGATTGTTACTTAATTTTCAAAAATATAAATGTATCAGAATTCCAATTCAAATATTTGGTAAAAATAATTTTTAATTTAGGTAATATTTTTACCTGGAACACCATATTGGTTAATGTAATGAACTGCATGGTATTCTGTTTCAGCTGTATATTTTCCCTGGCTTATATTTATTTGATTTATTATTGTTTTTGTTATTTTTAATTATTATTATCTTTATATATAATAGGCTACTGTGGCTGTTCAGGATTTTAAATCACCTGTAGCTCGCAAACCGTTTGAACTATTGACCTGAAATTTGGTACACATATACTATGTGACGTCTACTATCCATTTTTGGGGTGATGATTGACCTCCAAGGTTATTCCTCTTTTTATTTTTATTTTATTTTATTATAGAATCAACTCTCAGCAGCGATCAGCAGGGTGGCCGTGCAGCACATGCATACAGGCTGTGTTCTCATCCCTCCCACCTTCGCTGTCACTTCACCTACCTCTTCATATCTTAAATCATTCTTGAGGCAGATTGATGACTTAAGTGCCAGCTTAAGAGAAAAATTAAAGAAAATGTACTAAGTAATTGCAACAAAAACACTGACTTAATCAGTTTTAATGCGAAAAGATGGCGATGAAAGAAGAGAATAAGTGGGCCACTAGGTTGGAGAAAAGAAGAGCTGCTCAGGAAGTAGCAAACACATCAACCTCTGAGCAAATGAATGCTAAACGTTCAGAGAAAGAGTATCAAAACTATGAATGCTCAAGTCAAGTGTATTTAGTGCAGTGCTCCGTTACTGTTCTTCATATATAATACGCTACTGTGGCTGTCCATTTGTCTGTCCAGGATTTTAAATCACCTGTAGCTCGTTTGAACTGTTGAACTAGATAGATAGATAGATAGATAGATAGATAGATAGATAGATAGATAGATAGATAGATAGATAGATAGATAGATAGATAGATAGATAGATAGATAGATAGATAGATCTGAAATTTGGTAGACATATACTACGTGACGTCTACTATCCTCTTTCATGGTGATGATTGACCTCCAAGGTTATTCCTCTTTTTATTTTTATTTTATATTTTATATTTATGTAATTTATTTTTTCTCTCTTTGCTGGGGTGAGACCTATATTGGGCTACGTCAGTTAGGATTCTGACCTGTATTTTGTGATTCTTTTTGAAGTCCTCACACATTTTTCTACTTTCAATAATCATACGGAGAACCAAAAAGGAGATTGTAACCAAGGAAACTTTAACCAAATGATAATAATGCTACAGTTTAAGGTTGAATCAACAAACATGGACAAACACAAAAGTCCAAGCAGTGGACCTTTATACGCATTGAGGAAGACATATTTAGAATTAAGGTGCTTCAGTCTTTCCAAATAATAAAAGTATGATGCTAATAGAACTATAAGAAAAGTGACACTTATGTATTAAATAAGAATGTGTTCAGCCAATCGAACAAAAAGTAACCCAATACAGACGCTAAGCTGGAAGAGTATATTCTTGTAAGACAAATGTACTAAACTAACTTTTAAGGTAGCTTTTGATATTGTATAACCAATTATTATGTGTGATTATCATTATGTGTGAAATGTAAGCTATAATAAGATTCTTAAATTGTAAGTGCCACATAGCCATTGAAGTATTGTAACCCTGATGGTGCAGAAAGAATGAGGAAGTGAGTATTGTCTAAATCTGTTTAGGTTGCACTCATCCTGTGACAGTTAGCTGGGAGATCGCTGCAGTTGCTCTTGTGTGTGTTGATGCTCACAAGGGCTATTGCTTAAGACTGTGAATGTGCTAATAACTCTTTTAACTGTTAGAAACACTGTGTGTGCTCCTGTATGTTCAAATCCAGGGTGTGATCACAAGCTATAACAATCTATGTATGACCTCAAAATGAACTGCTGCGTTTTTTCTTTCTTCTTCTTGGGTATTAAAGGAAGTCTCGGCTTCCTACTAGGGGGGTGACAGTTTGTGGCACACTGGAACATGACAGGGTCTGGAGGCTGCAGGCAGGCTGCTGGCAGACAGGGTCTGTAGCCTCCTCTCACCAAGAATAAATAAATGGATTTTTATTTTATATTGGTGTCCATTTCCTTGTCGTTCCCGACTTTCAGCGTCCACAACATTGACCTGCCATGTCACACTGTCCATGTCCCCTCATGTCACCTCTAATAACCACATAGCAACTGACAACACTGAAGTCTCAAAATGGTGGTACCCTTATAAAAAATAAGATGGTGACATGGGATAGTGCCAAAAATAATAACATAATTATAAGCTGAAACCAAAAAAATGTTACCATTGGATTCCTAGGCCTCAAAAACCCACAAAATGATAAATAAGTTATTTTTAGTGCCCCAGGAATGTTTTGAAAAAAAAATAAAATAAATTGAGAGTCAAATCATGACAGTTAATAAAAGTTGACAGTTATACCTCCTGTTGCTCTTACACAGTTTTTTAGAGAATTGTGCCTGCAAGTCAAGCATTATCACATCATCAATACATTGGTATATAAAGCTGCGTTATACAACTTATACCATCCAAGTGGCAGGACAAAGCTGCTAAAATTATTGAAAATGCTTTTCAGTAAACTTAGAAACTGAAAGAGCGTATTGCTTGCTTGACAAATATTTCCCAAGAGCTTTCATTGTTGAATTCCTGTAATATCAAGATTAAGGAAATAGGGAAAAGGTACACTCTTTTATTAAGACAATTTGGTTCAGTGTTCTTCCTAATATAAGCTATAAAATGACAAAAAAAAAGATTATTTTTTAATGGCACCAAGCAGAGACTGTGTGTCCAGCTGATTTGAAAGTGATGGCTAAAAATCAAACACTGATGTTGAACACATATGAGGAAGCCTAGAAGAAAATCTGTCTTTCAAACTAAATAAAGAAAAGAATGACTGACTATATACAATAAAGGTAATCCATGAACTTTCTTTTGATGTCAGATAGAGAAAGGAAAAGATTACTTTTGTAAGGCATTACACATATTTAATTTTGCACTAAAGACATTATTAACACTATATTATAATACTACAATATTTGAATACTAATATTAAAATTAAACAAAAAGATGAAATCCACTTATAATGACTTGCTAATATTAGAGTCAATATAAAAATGCTTAAATTAACTTAGACCAATTTAAGGATGCCAGGATGTCCACAATAACCTTGGATTGGGCACCATTCCATCACAAGGCACAATCTTGCATGCACTCACACAGCGTGAATTAGAAGTCAACAGTCAACCTAAATGGCATTTGCCAATGTGGCAGGAAAAACAAAACAGTAAGGGCAAAATCTATGCAGACATGGAGAGAACATGCACCACACAGGTCTTTGATTTATACGCAGGACACAGAATCTGTGATATGGCAGCATTATACAGTGAGTCATTGTATATTACTAATAGATATTATCATTTAGCTTTTTTCTCTGTAATATCATTTCAGTATGCACCATAGACTTTATTAGAAATTCTGTATATTAATATTATAGGGACATTTTATACATTTCTTTTCTGTATTGCATACAAGGAAAAAATAATAATGCTGTCACACCATGTTTTAAGAGTTATATTTATTCTGAGCTAACAATTATATTTTCTATTTAGAAGGTAGTTAGCTATTATTGCTGGTTAACATTCTATTTTAATTTATGCATTTATAATATTCCAAACCCTGCTTAATCCAATTTAGGGTTATAAGGGACCAGAGTCTCTACCAGGAGCAACCAGTAAAATAGCACCCAGTGAGATGCCAGTTCATCGCAGGGCCCATGTCACATACATTCCCAAGGGCACAAATTACAATCCCCAATTAACCTGACCTATTTTGAAAATACCATACAGACAAATATAAAAAATGGATGTGAAATTAATATCCAGAACACAGGATCCATGAGAGAACAGTACTAACCAATATGTGTTGCCCCTTTATTTTTATGAGGCTGGAGGGTAATGAGGGCAGAGATTATTCTCAGCTTCTTTCTTTTTTCTCCACTTTTGAGATATTACTAGTTGCAAGCCTCAGCATGTAATTTTTTTTAACAGTCAACTTTGTTGAGAATATATGGTTTTGTGAGGAAAATTCAAGATCCAACAGCTTAAACTGATAACAAATATTACTTCAACTAAGACACATGAACTGTTGAAAACACAGACCTGATAACTGAGTATTAATGTTAATGAGTTGGAATTTTCAACTGGGCAGATGTCACAGTGAGGAGGCGAGGACTGTGCTGCCTTCGGCTGGGGACAGGCAGGAGATGCCAGTGCAGAAGTGAGCACACTGGCGTCCCAGCAGGGTTTGAGTGAAGAAAAATACCTCACCGGGAGGCCAGTGTGATGTAAAAACAGGGGGAGACAACCTGCAAGGGCTACATGCTTCCCTGACACACTAGGTGAATGCATCTGTGGGCAATGCTATCTGTATGGACACCGGCAAGGCATTCTAGGAACTGTAGTCCAATGGAGCTTCCTTGGGTACCGCTAGGGGTTGCTGCAGGGATCTGTGATCCCTACTTTGTGGGGGTTCCATTTGACCCTGAAGTGTTTCTAAAAGGCTGAATGACACATGGTCCACTTTCCTACATTTGCCTTACTATCTACTAAGGAACTCATTAATCGGGAGCCCGGAATTCCCGGACATTTTTCATTCCTGCATTCCCGAGAATGAAACTGCTGTAATTCCCGGGATAACGGGAACGGCCAAGCTCACATATATAGTGTGTAAAAATCGATCAAGAAATAACAGAGTTATAGTTGAAAATACTTAAGGTGGCGCCATTGCTGCACCTTGCACTTCATCAGACAACAGCTTTGAACAGCAACTTGAAATTGCAATGCATCAGTCTGTTGCATCCGCATTATCTGTGCCAAGAAACTTGCCATCACAGAATGATGACAAGAAACTGGATGCATCAGTAAAAGCTGAAATGGCGGTGTTTCAGAGCAACGGCAAGCACGGGAGTTGTTTGGAACAAGGGTATCAGTATCTGATGACTGTGCCGCCTACTTCAGTGGAGGCAGAGCATGCTTTCTCAGCGGCTGGTGCACTCTGAATGAAGGTGTGCTCTTGCCTGGACGACCATACGATGGACACATTGTGCTTTCTACGCTCTTATTACCGCAACTAAAGATACATGTACTTATATGACAGCATGAACTGCTTGTAGATAAGGTTAGTCTTTTATTTGTGTCAACATATTGCAGTAGTTTTATTAAAAATAAGTGTCGGCCGTTCTAAAACTGTACACATGTGAGATGCCTGTGCACTGTGTCATCCCCGGGAGCCCGGGATTCCCGGGAATGAAATGGGGGATGCCCGAATTCCCGGGAATGGATAAACCCGTCCGGGAAAGGATTCCCTACTATCTACTGAAGAAAGTATACTATATAGCTAAGATAAAGATATAGTAAATATCTACAAAATGTACCAGTGCCTTCAATAAAGGTCACTTCAACAACAGCTTTGTGAAGAGGACAATTTAATTAGATGTTTTTAATGAATACAGGTCGATCCTCAATTTTACACTCTTTCTCAATTTGTGCATCTGGTTCACTGGGTCACATATTTTCAAAGGTTCCCTGATCAGACTTCATTTGAATAAAATGTCTGCTTCTTGTATTCACAATAAACATTCACCCTCTAACAATTACTCTGTCTGGGGTAAATTCTGATGGAGCGACACTGTTTTGGTTATGATAGCATCCAGTACATGACACTTCTAGCAATGTGGTCATATGTGGTTCAGCAAGAATAATTCTAACTCAATTTCCCTTAAAACTATGAAAAAAGATGCTCTATTTAAAGTTTGAATAACCAATTCAGACATTCTATAGATGTGTCAGGCATTTAATAATGTTATCTTCAATGAATTAAGCATACTGGACCATTGCTAACCTTTTGGTTTTTTCAGATTTTGTAAGTGGTTTATTATTATTATGAAATCTTTTACTTACTCTGCTTTCTAAACTTGGATGGGAATTGGATATCTGTACTGATCTGAATAAGTAATTTATTCATCGTAGTGACATTTATTACATAAATAAAATATGTAAGAATACTTAAATAAATTTGTAACAGCATAGGCAGTGAAGTTCACTTTATTCATGAGCTTTGTTTTATGATCTATGTTCTACATTCTTAGAGGTGTATTTCAGACTTTAGTTTTAAGAAATTTTAAAACTTTGACACACCACTTTATGCATATGACTTTGATCATCAGATTATGATATTGTTCCTGCTTCTTGAAGTGCTTCTGAATTAATTTCAAGAATATTTATTGCCAGAGAAGACTGTAGCTCATCACCATATGAAAAATATCCAGAGGGTAATTTCATTACTATTCTTATTAGCAGAGGAACACGTAACTAAAGATGAACTGGCTTTGAAATGCTTAACACCATATTCTCAACTCAGGCTCTAGCAAATTCAAAGTTGTAGCTTTGTTTCATCAATATTTCCAAAAATTGTGCAGATGCTGAGAGGGCAATGCTTCAGGCCCAGAGTATGATTTAATACACATGAATTCTATGGCCTAGGTAAGTTATTTTTCAAACAATTAGTAAAATTCAAAGCAAAAATAAATCATGAATAACAAAGAGAAAATTTTATACAAAAAACGTTTCTAATCTATGATGTTTCAGTTTCAGGGTAAAATATTTTTGGAACATTTATTTATGTTGCTACATTACCACATTGTTATATGACCAAGCAACAAACGAAAGAAAAATATTTGTTCATATACCTTGCCATTTGAAACAAAACTGTGAGTACTTCATTGCTTACAGTGAGATATAGGTTATAATGTTCCATTTACATAAAACTTGCAGGGGATAATCCAGAACCCTCTATTTTCTACTGTTTTTAACAATATATGCTAGGCAGGTACATAAAGTTAAATATGTTATCATGACTAAGCAAATACTTTTATGAACTTAACATTAATATTACCGTACTAAGAATAGCTCTTACAAATGCCATTATTGAAAAAAATTAAATCAAACTGTAATTATACTTAGAAGAAAGCATGAGATTCTGTATTCTGCTAAGAACAAAACTGAGGTACTAAACCTAGGGGTCAATCATACTGTTTGTACACCATTCACAAATATCCTTATTGTAAAATATGATGGTAGATATGTCATACTACAGGAATGCTCTCCTTTATCAGTGCTTTTTTTAAATACAGGCAACAAAAAGGTGAAATGGTAACATTCATCTTCCAGCAGGACAATAATCCAAATCATACACACAAAGACAACTGTAGTGGCCTGTTAACGAAACATTCAGTGTTTCAGAGACTGGAGTGAACAAAAGTGAACAATTCATGCTCACCACTGACTTATCTCCAATTTTAGAACAAGGCAAAACATTCAGTTTTCAGATGCGAGCAAATGTTATTGAATCATTCCAAAAATTAATATTTTTCATTGCTACTAAAATTCTCTTACCAAGTATTACCTCAAGGAGAGTACATGCTAACAGAAGCTATTTTAATTTTTTTTGTATTAATACTGTGGAGGCCTCTTTAGAATTCAGTGAACCCAACCATGACTTACCTAGGCATGTGGCGTGAAGTATTATCCTGCTGAAAAGCCTGTTCATAGACAGACGCCATTAACGGATTAACCAGATTCACAAAATTGTCTAGATATCCAGTGGCATTCAAATGTTGCTCTGCTTGTGTCAAGAGATCCAAAGTTTGTCATAAAAAGAAACTTCATATTCTTTCCCTGCAACAGCTAGCCTGCATTTTTAGTACCCAACAAGATGTATCTGTGTAGTTCTACTGTCAAAGCTAAAAGTGTTAGATTATTCATAATTTAGTCATGAATATTAAGATTATTAGACTCAGTTCCATTCATTTCTGCATATATCTGCTCACTGAGCATAGGCTCAAAATGCCGTATCAAGTTCACAGTATTAACAAAAATAAAGATCAGGTTAAGAATACAGTAAAAACAGTAATTGACTAGCATAAACAGATCCTGACAATATAAACCCATTAATTCTATAGCTGTGATACAGTATGTCTTGTTTACAACAGAAGAGTGGAAGACAAAAACTCCCATCCACAGCATTCCTGGAAAATATAAATCTCTCGGTGTACATGATCGGTTATAATACAAGGTCACTGACAAAGTCAGACACAGTCACAGTTCTGGTGCCTAGGCCAACTGGCCTCCCACCACTTGTTAGGCATTCTACAGTATTACATAAGTTTGTATTGGACAGTCTGTGCTGTGCATCTGTACTTGTAAAGTGCTTTGAGCGTGAAAAACACACTCTGTAAATGGAATGTTTTGTTAGCATTTTTATTATTTTTATTAATATTATGTGATTTTTGCATTTTCCATGTCAGTATGAATATGCCAGAATTTTGAGGGGTTGGGAGGTGGAATATAAGACAGTTGAATTTAAATGGCTGAGGGTGGTATAAGGCACTGTTCATGTCAATCTTTTTATTTAAAAAAAACATTTAACTGCATTTTTATTTTTAAGCATGATGTGATTTTTCGTCTAAACAAACAGTGCAAGTCACTTCACTACCCTACAGAATATGTGGAACAATAAGATACCATGACTCTGTGGGGGGCACTCAGATGCTTTAGTATGGAAATAATGCCACAACCCAGGCATTTTTAAAGCAAGTAGCATGCCTTTAATTAATTATAAAAAAAAGATCAGTTATTAAACATCTGCTTTTATGCCAGAATTTTGGAAAAAAAAAATTAGTCTTTTCTTATAAGCTCTTTGTAGACTTCCAGACCATAATGGGTCTGGTTCCACAGAAGACACTCAAAGTGCGCTTTGTCAGATGGCAGTTAAACTGGAACTGCCAGAACCTCTTCCAGTCTGTTTTTAAGCTTAAATTATTTATTTATTTAAATTATTTATTCATTTATATTATTTATTTGACTTGGGACCTCGCTGGGCAGATCTTGGTCTGTGGATTTCTGATGACCACCTTGGGAAAGTTTTTTTTCTGGTAGTAATCCAGCCTTCAAGTGTTACAATCAGCTGCTTCATTAAATTGTTATTTATATATTTAAGATATTTGTTTCTCTTTAGCTTAGTTTTCACATTGTTAATTTTTTTTTTCATTTTCCTGTGACATCATTTTGTTTTTCTGTGAATGCCACCATGTTAAGGAGATTCTATTGACTGTTGCTATTCCTTTTTTGGGCAAAGTCAACCTGAAGTGTACAGTAAGTGATATCAAAGGTCAAGGGTAAAAGATCAGTATCATACACTTCCTGGTTGTTAGATACTGCATCTTAAAAATACTTTGGGTTTTCTTCACTTGTTTTTCTGATTCATGATTCTCTGCATGTGGTTTTCAGGCATTTGATTTAGTCTTTTGGAATTAGCCACTATGATTTATTGACTTTTTGGTTTCAAACTTGGCCTTGCTTTTTAACTGCATTTCATCTCCTAGTCTTTATTTCAAAAATTTTTTTTTTTTTTTCAGGTGGCAGAACATCATCAAAGAAGAAGGAAAAGTATGCTTTGAGACACCTGGAACCCCTTTGTTTGGACCTATACATGGTCTGTGCACTATGCTGGACTTCTCTGGAAAGCAGAGCAAACTGTCACACTGTCACTCAGTCAGGAGCAGAGTGGCCATCAGGAACACCGGGATATATACTGGTGAGCCGGTCAAGTTGCTGTGCACATCCTTTCAAATTCTCATAAATAAATGCACACACATTTAGTAAATCTTTTAAAAGAGAGCCTCTCCCCAGTTTGTATCTGGATCTAAGGGCAAAGGAGGTACCACCCTGTATACGTGCAGCTGAAACTTTCCATCCATCGAATCATTTTCTTACACCCACTCACAGCATTTAACCTGTGCCATTTTAGTCAAAGACATCAAAGGTAAAAGAAAAAAAAGCGGTGCTGAAAAAACTGGGATTAGGCAAAAAAAAACAAGTTAGACAACATAACATTCAGGTGCATTTGACAACTAAGTCAATTGATATGAAAGTTGGAGAAGTACACATTTTTATTTACTTTATCCAGAATCTGTTATTACATTTGTGTTTATAAAGTAGTTTAGCAACAATGAGTTATATTAAAAAATAATAGCAATAATGGTATGTAATTACATGAGTTAGTGGACTACATTAAATATGTGTTTTTAGCAGCACTTTACATTGGAGTTAAAAACAGAGCATGAAGAGTCTTGTGGTGGCTCAATAGCTTCCATACACAGCAGAGTGCAATTCAAGTGACCTGAAAATGGCATTGATTTATGCATATCAGTGGTGGAGGATCTGTAAGAAATTGTTGTTTGGGTTTCTTAAACATAATATTTTTAAAAATATACCCAATAGAGCAGTAGTCAATAATTAGTAATTGAAAAATATCTATTAATACAAAATGACCAATACTAGCATAAAATCATTATCAATATTACCCTATGACATGAGAATAAGTTCCCCATCTAGCTAATATTAGTTAAAACACAGTAATTCATTAAAGTTATTTAATTAAGTAAGGAGCCGATTTATTGTATAACATGAAAACAAATGGTACATCTGGTACTGAAAGATCAGGGGCTACGCACCAGAGATCAGGGATTCAAGCCTCTGAAACTACTGTCCATTTTTAAACCTGTCCTTTGTTCATATCAGTCAGAGCAGCCTTTCACATGTTATTAATTAGTTCAAACACCATTTATCTGCAGGTTGATAACATACATGCTTCACAATAATAATCTGCAGATAATATTGTTCAATCAATTCAGTCTTATATATGATTAAGTAATTGCTTTCCCCTTCCATTTATGTTCAGAGAAGTGACTCTTTTTTTGTACTCTATTACCTTACCTTAAGTAGCAAGAGAAGGATGCTGTTGTGCTTTGCCCGGCATCTGTCTCACCTGCATTGGGCATCCGAGAGCAAAAGAATCAAATATATGAAATATACAAGTTCAATCAACCACTCTAAAGGTAAAATTGAAACAGTAAGCTAATTCCTAGTTGAAAATGCAAATAACATTTCTCCATTTTAAAACAGATGAATCTGCAAATTCACAAGTGCTTTCCAATGAGAAACACTGAAATTTTAAAACTTCGTAGAGTGCAATCTGTTTTAGATATCGGAAATGAAAATTGAACAGTTTCAACAAATGTCTTTGAACAATAAGTGTGTCACATCTCAACAAAATAAGTCCATTAGAGGCCAAATTGTTTTATGATGAGAGAAAGACAAACAGACATGGGCTTTCACAATAGGTGCTTCATTTAGAACAGGTGAGAAAAGTTATCATCTGTTAACTTTACAACACAGCATTTGTTCATGATTTTGGCAGCACAAGGCGACAGTAAAGTAGCTACAGTAGCAAATGTGATTGATCTTATAGTTTGTCATATTGTCCAGGGCTGATCAATCCATTAGGTGTTATAGGTGGCCACCTAAGGTGGTGTTTCTGAAAGTTAAGGGGCATGTGTTCCGGATCTTTCCGCCTCCCTATCATCTGCCTATGCTATGGACACAGAGGGAAGCTGTTTTGGCAATAAAAGGGGAGCATGTCCCCAGGGTGCTCCATATGGGCTTTGATAGGCAGTAATATTGCTTAAAACACACCATCTTTCCAGCATTGTTAACATGCTGTGTGCAGTCTACATTGATTTGTGGTCAACTTAGTGCCACTACCTCACTTCTGTAGGTAGCTTTAGGCTTTACAATGTAAGTTAGCATTTTAAGAAAGGGACAATGTTTAGAGATGTATGATGCAAGCATTAAACAACTAAAACACAATCTGCAGTGAATGCCTAGGGAGAACAAAACACTGCCCATGTGCATCAGTTCTGCTCCAACCAGCAGACACAGAGAGTTAGTTCAGTGATGGTAATTAGGGAAGGGGCATGAGGCAGTAAACAAAGGACTGCAACGGACAGGTGTGACATTGTGGTGCTGTTGTGTGATGACAGGATGGAGGCTTGTGTGTATTTTTCAATATTACAGAAAAGATATGCCCAATGTAATATATTATTATAATTGCAGGATATGAAGACATTATCTATGGAAGGACGTGCAATAATATACTATAACTATGCAGGTATTATGTATTATGTACTGCAAAGCTATAATTAGCCATACGTACATAATAGTACACACTATATAGTAGTAGTCCTGTTATTTACTTAATTTCTTTATTGTTTAAGATGAAGCTGGCCCTGTGGAAAAGAAGGAAGTTAGTTCAAATGTAGGTTTGATGCCAGAAACAAGAGCAGGTTGTACTTTTGGGTACATGACAGAGGTAACAACAGCTGAGGAGGGTAAAGAAGGAGAATCTTTGGCAGAAGAAAGAAATGTAGAGAAGGTCACCACAAGCTTTGCTTAATTTGCACATCCCTAGCGCAAAGATCTTGATCTGTTTTTCTCCTATTACCTTCAAAAATTCCCAAAGACAGAGTGTGTTGTTGATGTGGTAAAAGTGATTGGAAAGCATTAACTTCGATACCAAGGGTACAAAGCTTCTCAGCTGCTTGTACTCTATAAGACAACATTCTTGACCAATGGAAGTCTGTTGCTCCAACATTTACATGAGTGTACTGAAAAGAGCAAGAGACAGATGATTCAGAAGTTGTACATTTCTCTTCTTTTTTTGGCCATTACAATGGTGACCTAGTAATAATGCACCCCACCCCACTCCCCTCACATACCATCACCAATACCACCTGGTTGGCTGGCCTGTATTATATCACTCCAGGGCTGAAAGACAGTCCCACTCCACCCTGGTCACAGTCATTTTGCTATTTAACAAAATAATGTGATGCTTTTTTATTCACTCAGTGTAACAATACACACTGTATATATACACTCACTGGCCACTCTATTAGGTATACCTTTCTAGTACCGGGTTGGACCCCTTTTGCTTTCAGAACTGCCGTAATCCTTTGTGACGTCGATTCAACAAGGTGATGGAAAAATTTCTCAGGGATTTTGGTCCATATTGACACGATGGCATCATACAGTTACTGCAGATTTGTAAGCTGCATATCCATGATGCAAATTCCTCGTTCCATCACATCCCAAAGGTGCTCTATTGGATTGAGATCTAGTGACTGAGGAGGCCATTTGAGTAGAGTGAACTGATTGTCATGTTCATGAAACCAATTTGAGGTGATTTGAGCTTTGTGACATGGTGCGTTATCCTGCTGGAAGTAGCCATCATAAGATGGGTACACTGTGGTCATAGTAGGATGGACATGGTCAGCAAAAATACTCAGGTAGGCATTTAAATTGGTACTAAGAGGCTCAAAGTGTGCCAGGAAAATATCCCCCACACCATTACACCACCACCACCAGCCTGAACTGTTGATACAAGGCAGAATGGATCCATGATTTCATGTTGTTGATACCAAATTCTGACCCTACCATCCAAATGTTGCAGTAGAAATCGAGACTCATCAGAACAGGCGATATTTTTCCAATCTTCTGTTGTCCAATTTTGGTGAAGCCTGTATGAATTGTAACCTCAGTTGCCTGTTCTTCGCTGACAGGAGTGGCACCCGGTGTGGTCTCCTGCTACTGTAGCCCATCTGCTTCAAGGTTTGACATGTTGTGCATCCAGAGATGCTCTTCTGCATACCTCAGTTGTAAAGAGTGGTTATTTGAGTTACTGTTGCCTTTCTATCAGTTTGAACCAGTCTGGCTTGTTCTCCGACCCCTGGCATCAACAAGGCATTTTCCCCCAGAGAACTGCTACATACTAGACTATTCTCTGCAAATCCTAGAGATGGTTGTATATGAAAATCCCAGTAGATCAGCAGTTTCTGAAATACTCAGAACAGCCCATCTTGCGCCAACAACCATGCCACGTTCAAAGTCACTTAAATCACCTTTCTTCCCCATTCTGATGCTCAGTTTGAACTTGCGCAGGTCGTCTTGACAATGTCTACATTCATCAATGCATCAAGTTGCTGCCATGTGATCGGCTAATTAGGCATTTGTATTAACAAACAGCTGAACAGGTGTATCTAATAAAGTGGCCAAAGTAAGACTTACCGCACTGAATTAAAAGGCCGGGTGCCAGCACAGTGCACTGCTTAAAGTATGATCAACTCTCTGTTAAGTAGCTCTATAGATCAAGACACCCAGGGGCCTGTTGGGCGTCCTCGAACTGGCATGGGTTACCACACTGGGTGACACCAACCCTACTGATTCCAACTGGGGCTAGAAATATAAAAATGAACTTTTATCTTTCTATTAATACCACTGTCCTTCCCTTTGTGTAAAGTTATACATCTGGAATGTTCAAAACGTCATGCTCCTCTCCACATTCCCTAGTTTGCACAATCTTCGACTAACCCAATTTGGCTAATGTTAGATTACCACAGTGGACTGAGTTTGAATTATTCAGTTTATGCTGAATTTGTACATGTAATTCAAATAGTTTTTTCCACGTAATACATTTTTAAATGTAAGCTGATACATTCTGATATGCCTGTTTTGTCACCATTGCTATGCTCAACAGTTAGTTAACTGACAGTAGCTCAGGTTTTAATCTGCACAAATTGTTTCAGCTTCCATATGCCCTTTATAACTTCTTTCTTTTTGCAACTATAGATATTGTGGATGCAGGTCAGTGCTACACTTGAACCATCGTGCTGCTGTTTGAATTTGTTTGATTTTCATAAAACATTTATTTAAGCAGGTAAGATATACAATTCTAGGCTGAATCAATCCATGGGTACCTGTCTATCAACTTTAAATATCATGTTTTGCACATATGATTCTGTCACTGATTGAACAGTGTGGCGTGTGCAGGTGACATAATAAAGAGAAAATGATGTCTAGGTGACATTAAAATCAAGTTCTGGGAAAGTAGTACTCTTATCTTTAAATGTAATCATAGATAGTGTCTCAAAAGAAAATAAATGAAGTTGCCATTGTTTTTACAGCCTGCGTGAGAACGTTTTAGTTAATATAGAGTTAAATGCTAATATAACCAAATTGCCAATTACACAGTATCCACTTAAGAAAGCTGTGTTTTTTGGTATCCCAGAGGACCATTTATACTACTAGATGCATTATAGTAGGCTGTCTTGTCTGTAAGGAGGTTCACATAAAAAGGAAGGGCATACAGCAATGACAAACTCATTGAATATGGATGAGCATTTCGGCTTTATGTTTTTTCCAATGCAAGAAGGATGCATTAGTCTCTAGTATACTCTAAGCTGGTGAAAGGCTGTTGAGAGATTTAACAGGCACAAAAAATACAAGCTCACAAAGAAATAATAAAATTTAATAACTGTATTTTCACTTGCAACGTTGTAGTATGCGGCATCTCTGGACAGTAACTCATCTCAAACAATCTTAATGCAAGTGTGTGGGCACAGTGTGCTTCTGACAGGACAGAATTTGCCAAGAAGGTCTGATGCCATCAGCTGCTTCATGTCAATACAGTATAGTCAGCTGATCCTGAGAAAAAGTAGGAACAAAAGAGAGCGGAAAATGAGAGATAAAAAAGCAATGTATGTCCTCAGGCTTCAGGCAAGTCAGTGAAAGATAATGGCTATTATAAAATAACTACTGTTGACACATCTGATATGTCAATCACAGCTGAAAACTGCAACAAAAGGCAAGAGCTGCATTGGTGGGGACTCAGAAAGTAAATAAAAAATGCAGTGAGAAATTAGTTTGTTAACGACCCTTATTCAAAATCAATTGGATGTAAACAAATGTTCCTCGACAGTTATTTCTTTTTCCCTCTCCATAATTTATTCTGAAAAGTTTCAGTTTTAAATCTGTGAGTTTTTTTCCTCTTTTGGGTGTATTTATCATTATTTTTTGTTTGACCAATATTTCAGTATCATGTTCCCAGTCTGCTGTAGGTGGGTCACATAGCTGTGTATTATAAGGAGTTTAGAGTTTTGCACAACCTAAGCGATGAGTCAAACTGCAGCAAATTATTAGAGACATGCTTTCCCAGGCAAATTTTCAGTTGGAGGTTTCCAGTAGACAGGGATGAATGTGAAAATGGTGAGATTTATTGAGAGGTGTAGGCCAGTACTGTTGAAGAAAAGCCCTAAAGCGTTTTATGTTCGCTGCACTCAATCTAGATTTACATGATGGGACAAGATCAGGTCTGCCTTATCATAAAAAAATGATAGATTTGCTGCATGGTAATTCAGAATAATGTGGGACTCAGCCAGATGTCTAGCAATTGTTCTTCATCAGAGAAACCACTGTGTTCAACTAGATGGGCCATATTAGCTGTGCAGCTACAAATCAAATTACATTATGTCACTGGGGAAAAGGATTCAGATAATACCCCAAAATATATATGGTTCTGGTAGGAATAAAGAAAAGTATTCAAGCTTATTTATCACATGAATGAGGGAAAATCTGAAGACTGCAATAAAAGCAAAACTTCTCCTATGTAACTGCTTAATTCTGGTCAAGGTTATTGTGTATAATATGTCACTCTAACAGCCCTTATTTGTAGGTGTTGTGGACTCTAAGCTAGGGGTACAGGGAAATCTGAGGGTATGCCAGGTAGTCTTTCTATTGTGATAAGCTTTAAACATTTACAGAATATATTGTTGTGTTCAGAAGAATGAGAATATTTCTAAAGAATATAATGCAATAATCAATCAACAGCAAAAATGATTCTGGAATGAAAAAATTCAACAACATGTGACAGTTTTATCATTGTTTTATACACAAATTGACCAATAGAAAATCATGCAATATTTAATATCCTTAATGTGTAATTTATCAGTGTGTTTTTATGAATGCGACTATAAGTCCACCTATACTAGAGCAAAAAATACAGGGTGGAGACTCAAACTAAAAGTCAGTTGTATTTATCTCTTTTTTCTCCAGATAGGAGCATGAACTGGATGCATAACACTTACCTACAAACTCTGTACTCCACCCTGTTGTTAGGGTAGGTACTTCTCACTACCAGAAATCCCAGGGAAAGGAAACCACAGTACTCAAAAAAATCCACAAAGAGAAATTTCAAAACCCTACAAAATCCCTGGACTTGTGAGACAAAGGCACTACCCACTACATTAATGTGCACATATGGGATATACCGCATTTTCTACCCTACATAGTTCAGTCGTATTCTAGTAATATTGGAAACAAAATGTGAATCAGCACTAGTCAAGATGCCAGTCCATTGCATGACACATACACACAAACACATTCACTAAGTGGCAGCCAATAAAATTGACACACATGGGGAGAAAATTCACTCTCTATAGTGAATTGAACCCAGGCCTCTGAAGCTGTGGGGCAGCAGCTCTAATCACAATGTCACCCCCAGACTTTCTTAAAATGTGTATATAAGCAGCAATGAGACTTTATTCTGGGTTGTTTTCTTTTGCTAACAACTGCCAGTGTTCATTTTACTTACACCTAAATAGTTCTTTCATTCTTCTGTTTAAAAATAGCCTTGTTTTCTTGAATGCTACATTATATTAACTAAACATTAGCAGGTAGTGATTTCTGAAACTAGAACATTGTCACTATAGGAAGACTAGAAGCTGGAAATCTTCTTCAGAAAACAACTTATTATTGAATCAAAAGAAAATCTTCAGATGTGAAACCAAAATGTCCTCTGTTCAGAGCAGAAGACTTAAGTTGTTCTCAGTAATATGTGACAAATAGAAAAAAATCCATAAATGTTTTCATGAGACCTTAATGTGTCAAAAAAAAAAAACATTACAAAGAAATGTTATCATTTCCCAAGCCTCTTACTGTGTGCATTTTTATAGGATTGGCCTAATTCCTGGTCATGTGATCCTGAACCCAGACAAGCACAGAATGTATGCCTGTTCAATCTGTTACATATCGTCTCTCATCAGAGGACTGGTGACAGGCCAACTGCATTACACAACCCACCCTTGTTGTGGTATTGAACAGTGACTTCAGCTCTGAACTTACGTAGATCACCTCCTTAAAGCTGACAATCTGCCTGTGGTGAACAATTCAGCATATAAAACAGTGGATTATACTTCAGAGCCCTCGATAGTGTACAAAGTTGCTGATAAAATGATGGTACTGTGGCTCTCTAAAATGCCCTTACATGTTTTATAATAACAGGAGCTAAATAATCTTAAATGTCTGCGACCTAAATTTTAGGGTTTTACTGACCCTTGTATCCTAAATAAGTTTCTGTTCACTTTGGCAACTGTGTGCAGTTCCAGCTTCTCGTATTATGCTATGAATCACCGCCACCATATACAGTAAATAAATGACAGCATAATGTCTATGTAGTTTCAGCTTGTGAGCCATCAAATGTTGAAATGTTGCAGAAACCTCCCAAAGTTCCCATTAGAGAAATATAAAATATTGAAATGCATGGTTTGTGTAAAAAAATCGGCTGTCTCCTTTACATTTACTGTTACTGGCACTTGTCAATGTTCTTGTAAAGATTAAGGGTGCTAATATAGAAAGCATTTTGAATATCTTTCATTTTGCACGTCAAATTAGACATGCTTTCATCTTATACATCAAATTGGACGCTTGTGATTTTATTAAGGGTGCTAAAATCATGATAGCTCTGGAATCTGATAGGATGTCTACTGTAATACTTTCACTGGTTTAATAATGCAAAGTGTTCGTTTAATTTTGGGAAGAGAGGAAAATGTGATTCCTTTCCATCTCCATTAGTTTCTCCTTCTAACTGTTAGTAGTCAACCTAGGTATTTTCAAGTGTGAACATGGCCATAGTAAATTGTACTTCTAGAGGTTACAGTGTTTCACTCTTATGTTTTCAAATCACAATCTAGCTGTCTTAATCTAGTAGTGTTTCCTCAAGCAATAAACTTCAAATTTTCCTTTTAAAAATGTGAAACACTCTTTGAATCTCATGAGTGATTGCCTTTCTGTGCTCTCTTTTGCCTTCAAAGCCCCTTTACATAGTTGGAAGGATTCTTGAAGTCTCTGCAGTTACTGGAAAAGGACTTACGGTAACTGCAAAGATCATTGGATAAATTAGGACGTTCTAGCTACAATCGTATGATTCCCAGGTCTCCCAAGGCTTAGCTGACTACACTTTCGGGAGCATTCTTTTAGAGGTTGTTAACACTTCTACCAGTACAGAGGTAGTAATCCTGGAAATGGAGAATAAAGAATTCTTATACTTTCCTGAATGACAATAGTCGGCTGAAAATATAAGCTTTGTTAATATAATGAGTGCATGCTAAACTAAATTTATTCAATATTCCATCCATCCATTTTCCAACCCGCTGAATCTGAACACAGGGTCATGGGGGTCTGCTGGAGCCAATCCCAGCCAACACAGGGCACAAGGCAGGAACCAATCCCGGGCAGGGTGCAAACCCACTGCAGTTTATTCAATATTTATCCAATATAATAAGACTAGACCTGCAATCCTAATGTGACACATTTTTCATGTAAACCAAGTGAATGCATTTCTTTCATGGTTTATAGTACTACACTGAGAAATAAGCTCTAAAGACAGATCAGCCTTGCAAACACACTCCTGAAAAACATTTTGGAAAAGACAGATCTCTTTCGTGCTTTGTATTGACACATGTAGCAAAGTCCTCATGAATGGCATGGTCCCTGCTTAAATGGGCTTTCTTTCCAGAGATTCTACAAATATCAGCTATACACAAACGCGGGGAGCTTCTTGTGCTATGATGTCACAATCAGACTATTTTTTTTTGCAGGAAGTTTTTTTTTTCCTGTTAAAGTATTTAGCATTTCACATGAAAATGAATGTTTTGATGTTTAAACCAGCATAATCTTACCAGCAGTGAGCATTTTCTAGGGGTGTTTCTAATGAGTGGTAATGTCCTCAATCACATTTTCACCTTAACCTTGCTGTAATATATTGTAACACAGAAACATTACCTACCATAGCAGTAATTCTAACCTAGGATAAGGGTGGCAGGTGTCCAAAGTAACAAAAAAAGTATTTATTAAATAAAACAAGTGACAGACATAACCAAATTAAAAAACATAAATGAAAATTTTGCAGTCCCTTCGTAATCTACCTGAACAGATTTCTCTGTCCTAGGCAAAGAGGATAGCTATGCCACTTCCATAATTTCCTATGCACTGTCAAGAATGTTGAAAACTTACCAGCCCACTAAGGGAGAGGATAATGGACCACTAGAGGAATCTTTAACCAAAATGAGCAAGATGAAGTTGTTAACCCGAATAAGCAAAACTAAAAGTGCTTTCGAAATTGTTCAGAATTGAATCCATAAACTTAGTCATATTTGAGCACACAGTGCTGATTTACATAACATCATGTGCCGCAACTGGTGAGAGCATGAATACAACAAATGGGATGCCACTTCCTAATGACCACATCCGAAAATGACAGCTCTCAACGAGGTTATGCAGTGGGACAAACATATAACATAAAAATAAAACAAAGTATCTAAACAAAACTAAAGCACAAATCACAAATAATACTAAAAGCTACATAATTGAAAACTGTAGCAAAAAATACAAGGTCTAAAGCTAAAATTTAATATGCTCAAGAAAAAAAACATAACATCGCATGACAATACTTTCTGTCTCTCCAAAAAAAATCAGTCCGGTGTTATACTCCATCAGTGAGTATTTGTCCCAATCTCATAGATTTCCCATTTTGTTCATCATAGAAATGGATCTCCTTATCACTGCTGCAAGGAAGAAGACAGAGGACTAGTGATTGAGTCAGGAATAAGGCAACCCCTAATAAGAGCCTATGAGGACTTTACCATAACAACCACATCGCTTGTGGCAAGATGGATTTTAAAGATGCCGGGAGACTTGCCTTCATGGGCGAGAATGGCATCCAAGCCCAAAACAACAACAACAACAACAACAACAACAACATTTATTTAAATAGCACATTTTCATACAAATGAAAATGTGCTATTGTAGCTCAATGTGCTTTACATAATGAAGAAAGAGAAAAAAGACAAAATAAATAAGAAAATAGAATTTGGAAACACTAATTAACATAGAGTAAAAGTAAGGTCTGATGGCCAGTGAGGACAAAAAAAACAAACAAACTCCAGACAGCTGGAGAAAAAATAAAATCTGCAGGGCTTCCTAGGCGACGAGACCGCCCAGCTCCCTCTAGGCATTCTACCTAACATAAATGACCTCACAATCAGTCCTCATTGTATTCAGGGTTCACATGGAAGAACTTGATGACGGTCATGTGGACTTCTGGCCTTTAATCCATCAATGAAGGGACATCACGGTGCTTTGATCAGGTGGTGGTGGCGCAGATCGCCACCACAGAAAACCGGAAGAAGAACAGAAGAGAAAGTAGGGGTTAGTATGGATTATGGAGCCACCAGGGAGGATATTGATAATTAAATGCATATACAGTGTGGGGAACAGTCCGGATACAGACAGGCAGACATCATTTTGTCACCCAACACACGTTTATTTACAGTCTATTATGTACAGTCTTAAATGCCACACAACCCCAAACCCCAAACAAGTCCAGGCCAAACCATACAATGCCTCTCTTCTTCAGGCTGCCTCCTGTCTCTCCTCCAAGACCTCATCCAACTGCCACCCGATTCCAGCCATCTTGTGGAGGGAGGCAACCCCTTTAATTAGCACCCAGATGTGCTCCAGGTGTGTTCCGGCAATCTCCCACGAACATGCCCCCGTGTGGCGGAAGTGCCGGCTGTGTACCCGGAAGCACTCCGGGTGTCCCCACTCGTCTTCTCCCCAGCACTTCCTGGTGTGGCGGAAGTGCTGGGGTCCAGGGTTCTCCAGGCATGGGGTGCCCCCTGGCGGTGACCACGGGCCCCTGCAGGGTTGAGCTTCCCAGCTCTGTACCCATGGCCCCCAAAGGAACCAGGGCGGTCACCCCCTTGTGGTCTGGAGGAGGCGTGAGCCCTCCTCCTGTCTTCCTAGGCGTCCCGGTTGGGTGCCAACCCCAGCCGTGTGCCACAACAGAATATCAGGATTAAACTAAAATGAAGCTATGAGAAAGCCATGTTAAAATAATGAGTTTTTAGCAGTTTTTTAAAGTGCTGTACTGTATTAGCCTGGCGAATTTCAATCGGTAAGCTATTCCAGATTTTAGATGCATAACAGCAGAAGGCTGCCTCACCACTTCTTTTAAGTTTAGCTCTTGGAATTATAATCAGACACTCATTTGAAGATCTAAGGTTACGATTTGGAGTGTAAGGTGAAAAACATTCTGAAATATAGGATTGAGCAAGATTATTTAAGGCTTTGTAAATTATAAGCAGTATTTTAAAGTCAATTCTAAATTACACAGATAACCAATGTAGTGATATCAAAACTGGAGAGATGTGCTCAGATTTTCTTTTCCTAGTTAAGATTCTAGCAGCTGCATTCTACACTCGTTGCAATCAATTGATGTCTTTTTTGGGTAGTCCTGAGAGGAGTGCACTACAGTAATCTAGCCGACTGAAAACAAAAGCGTGAACTAATTTCTCAGCATCTTGCAATTTTATAAGAGGTCTAACTTTTGCTATTTAATGCTGTCCTAGTAATCTGATTAATATGTGATTTAAAATTCAGGTCAGAGTCAATAGTTACCCCTAAATTCTTTACCTCCGTCTTGACTTTTAATCCTAATGCATCATGTTTATTTCTAATAACCTTATTATATCCATTTTTACCAATCACATTAAATTTCTGTTTTCTCCTTATTTAGTTTGAGAAAATTACTATTCATCCATTCAGAAACACTAGTAAGACATTGTGTCAGTGAATCAAGAGTGTTGGGGTCATTAGGCGCTATTGATAAATACAGTTGCGTGTTATCAGCATATGCCCCGAGATAATCTGACCTAATGGAAGCATGTAAATTGAAAAGAGCAGTGGACCCAGGATAGAGCCTTGTGGAACACCATATAGAATGTCATGGGTCTTTGAAGTATAATTACCACAACTAACAAAGAATTTTCTACCTGCCAGGTAGGACTCAAACCAATTTAAGACACTGCCAGAGAGGCCCACCCATTGACTAAGGCAATTTCTAAGAATATTGTGATCAATGGTATCAAATGCGGCACTCAGATCTAGGTGGATGAGAACATCAAGGAACATGGTGATGAGGAAAAGTAAACTGAGGATATAGTCAAGTTCCAGGGTGTCACGCATGAGCGCATGGGGAGCGGCTTAAGGACCCAACGCGCGGCGCGACAAGTCGTGCCGGGGACAACGGCAGGGTACTAACCTCTCTTTTTTTGTGTCTCCAGAAAGAATGAAGCACCGCCGCCACAAATGTTCTTACCTCTGGTCCCCTCCTGATGACGTCATCTAACCATCTATCACCACGGCTTCCCAATCATCATTTACATCACTTCCAGTCCTCCCTTATAAATTGTCCACCCAGCCATTTTTGAACTGTCTGTTGTACATGATTTTGAAAACACTGACGAAACTCTTTTTGCTTTACAGTATACGGGGCCTAAAAAAACCGAAACCTTTACGATTGTGTCTGCTTCTTTATTACAAGGGTGAGATCATCCCACCAATTAAGGAGAAATTAATCAAATATCTGTGGAAGTGGTAAGATGACACTAGCAGCTAAAAAACAATATTACTGGAATGGAAAAGCAAATAGACAAATGACAAAGGATGGTCAAAAATTCAGGACTTCCCAGCAAGATCAAGTCCTGGCTCTACTAGCATGGACTACTATTGAGACTGATGTGGAAACTGACAGTATATAGAGTACAGATTACCATTGTGGATGGTGCGGAGAGAAGAGTAAATGAACACCACCTTATGTCCCTTGGAGTTAATCTTAGCTTCATGTCAGTTAGTCACTAAGATCTAGCTCCCATTCTCATCTATGGTGGAAGAGTTCAATGTGGCAAGCTGCAGGATAATGGGGATGTTCAGAGACTATAGTGATGAGCTGTCCAGATATGTAGAGGTAAAACAAGAACAAGCCACAAGTGGAAAGCTTATGTTGTGGTGGCACAGGTCAAAAGTACATTGAAGTTAAAAGACATCATTGGAAACCTATGTACGGGAAAAGAAGGACTTGGAACCACCTGCTTCCAGCAGTTAAGGAAAGTAGATGCAGATTAAAGGAGACAGATGATCCAGGTCAAAATATGATAGCTGGAAAAGAAAGGCTGCAGAGCAAAAGCAGTTGAGCTGGCATCCTAGGGAACACAGACCAAATGGGACCTCCTGAAGAGGAACGTTTCATGGGCTAACCAGTGCAGGCTGGAGTCATTCCAGATCTTCATTCTGTTAAGATTGCCAGCAAATCCCTAAAGGTGGGGGCTTAGGGAAAATCCATTGTCCAAGCTAGGCAAGAAAGGCACACTGGCCCACATTTGGAAAGCTGCAACACCACCCTCACTTGAGGGAAATACAGATGACAGCTTGACAAAGTGTTTTCAAATTTAGCAGACATTGTGAAGCAAACAAGACAGAAGCCTCAGCAAACCCATGGGACACCAGCACCACGTATCCAGAATAAGCAAGAGCGAATCTTCCACAAGGAAAACATTAGGCAACATCCTCCAGAATGCACAAGGGTGGCAGATGAACATGGACATGATAAGAGTGCTGCTGTTCCCCCTAGCTGTCCAAACATCTCTAAGACCTGACATTGTCATTTGTACAAGCAGGTGAGGAAGGTCAATGTGATCAAACTTATAGTCTAATATGAGGAAGGGTGCGACGATACCCATGAGATGAAAGCCACTAAGTACCAGGACTGCAGAAGTGCAGGGATAAAGGGTGGCAAGATTGGCTGTTCCCTGTTAAGATGGGCTGTAAAAGGTTTCCTGCACTATCGACATGGTCAGTACTCACTGCTCGTAGGATTGCAAAGGTATCAGAAAGAGCCCCCTGCTAGTTATGGCACTAAAAGGAGGAGTTGTGCTGGAGGTCAGAAGCTGATAGGCAGTTATTTGGCCACCACTAGTTACCTGAACACTGGAAGGCTGGGCACTGCATGATAATGCCAGAAGAAAAATTACAGGTGCTGAAAGATTGACTGAAGTTCAGGCATCTTAAGATGTATTATTTTTCTCTCTTTTGCTGCATAACCTCCAGGGATTTCTTTGCATACACTTAATAGCAGCATAAACACAGGCAAACACAAAAGTGGTGTGACAAATAAGGGTATGGGTTAGGTTAATGAATGCCTTGTGAGCAATACAGAGTTTAGTATCATGCCTTCATTCTCTTGCCCTAAATTACAAAACACAAACTGGGTAATAGATTGGCCAACAGCACTTTCAAAAAATTAAAACCTGAGTCCTAAGTGCTGGTGAAATCAGTGTAATACCAGCCACATTTCTAGGCACTGTTCTTCTACTTTTCAGGGGTTCCTGAAATGAAAAAAATAAGTCATACACCCAGTGCCAAGCAATAAATATAGCAAGCTTAACCCTGGGCAAGGCTGACACAAGAGCATTAGTATCTGTCATATTAATGAATATGTTGGTCACACTCTTGGATCACCTATCATGCTTTCTTTTTCATTTCCATGTTCTCCTAGTGTCTCACAGCCAAGTCTTTTCAGTCTTGACAGGCCAGGTTTATTTATTTTTTCCTTTTTCTGCTCTACTTTATTACATCCTTTCACTTTATTTCACACTTTTATGTATTTCATCCTCCCTCTCAAACACTTAGAGGTAGGTAATTGTTGAGCTGTGATATTGTCGTGGAATAGTCATTAAGCTCCTTGCAGATGTGACCTGGCACAGGCGCAAGGTTTGCTGCTGGCAGGATAAGCCACACAGGTCACTGTTGTTTTTACATCCACAGAGCCCTGCAAGAATCAGGACCACAATTAGGCCAGTACGTGTACTCCTGAGGATCTCTGCAGGTGGTGTGAAGGAGCAAAAGGTACAAAGGGCAGACAGGAGTGATCGATCTGACAGCTCACCAGCATTCTCAAAGGTGTGACTGCCATGTTGCTTCCAGTAAGCTGCAGAGACTGTCTGTGATCCCAAAGCAGGACCACACGAGCTGATAAGTACAGGGAGTCCAGCTTAGTAGGTAGAATCTACTGTTAAAATTCTGGTCCATGGGATATCTGATTGTTGGTGCCATTTTAGGTTGAAAGTGTAGATAACCAGCAGAGTCATTGCTTTGCTGTGACATTTTATACCAGCACAAATGACCAAGACCAAATTGAATTTCCTGTTAAAGGATGGAGGTTTTTAAGCTAAACGGTGGCATCTCAGTCAAGTGTTGGGTAAACCATCAATAGGAAGACAGTTACTGAGCCTGCAGCCTCTGCAGTGCCTGGCCGCCGTGCATCACTGCTTAGCCTAATCCAGGCAAAGGACTTAATAATGCTTTTTATTATGTCTAATTAGAAGAGTCGCCTGCACATGGGAAACATGAGCCTCTTGCAGATAAGGGGATTAGTGAGCACTGCACCCAGGATACCAGCGCAGGTTAACAGGATTTCAAAAAGCTACTGTCCCTGGTGACCCTCAAGTGCTAGGGGGCTGGGGAGGATGACAAAGTGCAAGATTTAAAGGAAGCAGCAGGGAGTTGGGGAGCGGCAAAGAGGAAGAAATTGAAATTTGCTCTAAATGTGACTTTTAGCCAGGAGCAGGTGCCCTCAGCATATTCATTTTGCCATTGCCATTTCCTTTCTGATCTTAGTCCCTTTACCTGCATGTGTTACTCAATAGGGAATTACAGCATCATTGTATTTTCCTATGAATTTCTGGAAACAGCCTCATTAGCTGAAAGGCTGCCACTTGTTGAAAGCACATAAATTAATGCCACAGGGAAAGTGTTAGTATCTGCTAAGATTGATGGTGATCACATGGTAAATGCCATATAGTCAAATCACCTGATGGGTATGTAATCGAAAATAATACAAACGTTATCAGTTCTTATCAGTACCTTACCAGTGGGGCAGTAGATATGTAACCAACCCACTGGGCGTTTCAATAGTTTTATTATCAACAATGATAACAAGACTCACACTCTTAAGTGTAAGACTTTTGATTGCCTTGATTTAGAAAGACTGTAAAGCTATTCATTCCATGATACAACTATGAAAGTGTCAACCTTCGTAAACACCATTTGCTTTTTTAGTTGTACAATATACTGTGCAATATATATTTCGGTTGGTAATGGCTGAGAATTGCATGAAAACTTGTACGAGAGAGTAGATTTGCCAACGATATAAATTATTAGTTTTGCATGTTGCATTAATGACTGGCAACAAAAGGGCTGCACAATAGGATTGCCATAAAATTGTGATAACTGAATAGGGATAGATCATGGAGACTTTGAAATATACAGCATCCACAACATGTTGAGTGATTGATCTTTGTGAAGCTGAGTGATTATTTGTAATATATGTTGGCTGAACAGATATGGGGGCTTTGCTAATGATGGTGGTTGCAACAAGTCATTTACAGGTATGTCTTTCTGGGTAAGACCTGGGAGATCCAGAGGCACAACCTCATTAAATGTTCAACAAATTGTAAAACAGGCTGTTACAGTGCCTACCTTAATGCCTCTGTAGACCACAATGCAAAGCTTTGGATGGGTTTGATGACTTCTGGAGCTGGGAATGACTGATCTCATGCTGAAGACCTTTTACCACAGATCCACCTATTCTTATTTTCCAAAAGGAAAAAACTCAAACACACATGGCAGAGATGTGTTAGGCATATACCAACCAAACATACTGACGGCGCATAATGATGTATATCACAAAGGCCCTATGCACTAACAACCTCTACTCAAAGGGTTGTTGCCTGTCAAGCCACACTGTAATGCAGGACTGGCTGTGTTGTACCAAAGTAGTTGTGCAGATATGGAGAAGCTGATAATGAACAGATATGGTCAAGAAATATATAATATTACTTAGTGAAGCAAGTCTTTAACCCAAATAACAAGAATTAAGTCATACAGTATGTTGAAAAGCACAGGAATCCTGTAGCCACAATCAAATGGCCAAATAAAAAAGAGTCTAAAAACAAAAAAATCAAAGGTTTAAAACACTAAGGAAAAAAATAGGTATCTTCAGGTGGGCTTTTGAAAAGATAATAAGACGCAATGATCCGACAAAGCATCATCTCAGCTCCCATGCGTCACCGTCATGTGATCGTTGCATCATAGGTGTTGCTTAGCAAAAGACACAGTTGCAGGGGCTGGAGGGGCCAGGGGCAAATGATATAAAAAAAAAGAACCAAGGGAATGACCCCAGCTAGTCCAGGGTTTAAAAGAACACCTAGAAGTGGTTCTACCTACCTTTTCCTTGCATCCATTGTCACTCTTCCTAAGATTTATCTTGAACATAATAAAACATGGGATAATCCTGAACTCCTGGGTCAGACTGCTCCATATCTTTCACATACTATAGCCTCTCATCAGAATGCCTTATTGATTATGCTATAACACAACATTCAGCACTTGTATGCCTTAATATAACAATGCATAGCCACTTCTACCACCAGCCGTGGAGGTTTTTCTTAACACCAAGATGTCCCAGGTATTTTAATATATTTTTGTTTATCATGGAGCCAGAGAGTGGTAATGTGTTGCAGGTTGGTTGGACTCTGTACTCTGTACATATGACAATATATATATTTTTGATCAATAATATATTCCTTTTTTCTTGGTTTTAGAATTATTTCATAACCATATCCCACCTGTTCTAGACACTATTTTTCAGTTAAATTGAACCACTGCTTCATGGGAGCTGAAATTTGTGGGTGTTATACATTGCTGCAAGTCACTGCTGATCACCAGTTCAAGAGCAATAAGAAAGCAGTGCTGTTATTAATACTTAAATAAAAGTTTGCCTTCTTATCTTGAGTATTGTTATCACTCATAATATGACTGACTAGGGGGCTTCGCCCCCTGCTTGCTTCGCTCGCCAACCCCCAGTTGGAAACAAAATGGGGTATGTCAAAGTATCAAGTTTTGGAAAACAAATGTCTATGCATTGGAAGATAGGTTTGTTGGTACCATCAGGACGTAAATGCAGGACAATATCGCGGTCAAATGGAGGCACACCATCTTTACTTTGAAAGACAATTGCAACCTCATTAACGATGGGACGATTGTATTGTCTTGGATCCTGTTCTTTGTCCTTTATTAACACTAAAGCAATTGTAGTTGGCGCTACACCTTCTGCTTCTGCTTTTGTATTGGCCTCTCTTTCAACCTCATGTAGCATTTTTATAGACTTAGCTAATGGGTGATTGTTTATGAGTTCAGCGACGTTTCTCATTATCAGCTCTGTGCATTGCTTTTTTTCAGGAAGGTTCATTCGTTGATAGATTGCGTCATCTGGATCTAACACGTAGATTTGTGCATATTTGCGTTCGTGATTTGGTTCAGGGTGCACTGTTCCAATCCGATGTAATATTTGTCCACATACGCGAAGCAGTATGGGCCATTGCCAGCTGGTGGCCTGATATTTAACCCAGTAGATGCAAAAGCAAATGAACTATTGTAGGATCTAATGCAGTCCATAAAGTTTTCACTTTGGGGTTGTAGCAGTTGAAGCTTTTGTCCACCTCTCGAACCCTCAGGTACCACTCTGATGACCAGGTGAATGTATAATAATATTTTATTATAATACTATACTGTGCACAAAGCACTCTCCACACCACACTCATTAACTACAATACTCTCAATAAACAATCCTCCACTCCCAGACACGTCACCACCCTACCTCCCAGCTCAGCTCGGTGTTCTGGGCTTCCCAGAGTCCTTTTATAGCCCCTGACCCGGAAGTGGCTCCAAGCCAAACCCACAAGTCCGTTTTCCTTCCGGGTCAGGGCAAAGTCCTTTTCTTCATCCCGGGAGCACATCGCTTCTTCCAGTCACGTGACTGAGATGCACTCCCGGGTTATAGGGCATGCCAGAGCCCACTAGCCCCCCTACAGCGACTCCTGGTGGCCCCCAAGGTATCCAGCAGGGCTGTGTCAAAACACTACAAAGTCCATGAGGCCCTGCTGGAACTCGGGGCACAAATATGCTGTCCGGAGGGCTCCTCCTAGCGGCCTGGGGGTGACGACCGGAGTCCATAGCCGGTCGTCTGTCACAGTCCCTCCCCCTTAGCGACGACCAGTGGGGCGGAGCGTTGATTCCCGCGAGGGACGTCTTCCTCCAGGAGAACGCTATATCCGGACCGTGGCTCTGTTGTCGAGACCCCCCAGCGAACCTTGGGGGAACGGTGTATCTGCTATCCCACCGCTCCCCTATCCTCCGGGGACAACTCCTCCACACATGGCCCAGTTGCCGGCAGTTGTAACACCGCCGACGTCCTCCTGGTGACCTCTCTTCCCGAGACCGGAAACACCTCGGGAATTCTGTCAGCTCCACCCTGTCCTCCGCCAAGGAGGGTTTAACAGCCGCTTTGTTGCTCTCAGCCCTTTTCTTTTCCCTGTTAGGAGACCCGCATTTCTGTGTGGGGATCTCCTGCTTTCTCTGGGGCTTGTGCACAACGTGAGGCTCTCTATGGAAAAGAGAGAGCCTCTTTGCTGTTTGCACGCCCGTTGTCCTATATAAACTCTGAGGCGGCGTCATTAGTACCGCATCGCTCCGGGTAACAGCACTATTCGGCTGTTCCGGGACGATCGGTATTTCCCCCGCCCCTTCAGTAACCAACGGCAACCCCTTTTTCACATGGGTCGGGCTTTTAACGTCCGCCTTAGTCCTGAGCAGCGTCTGATACCGCTGCTCCGGTTCTAACGGACAATTAACCGACCACTCCGTCATGGTGCCACATTCCCTTGTCGGGTTCACAGTGCTTTGGCAACCGCTACTTATTAAACACGGTGCCGATTCACACTGCGTCCCCTTATGATATACGGTACAGAGAGCACCTACCTGCACCACCGCATTAATCGAGGCTGGGGCTTCACGGCCTAACCGCCGAAGGTATGTCATCAGTCCCTTCAACGGCGCTTCGGCTGCAGCTCCCAGCTCCTCCTTCACCTCCTGTAGTCCCTGGAAGAAAGCGTAAAGGGGCGCGAGACATTTCTCGAGCTCCTGCAAGTTTATAAAGTTATTTGTCTCGGCCGGCAGTAAGGCTATTTCCTTATTTTGGTCACCTGCCGACCGGGAACCAATGAGCACGTCCACTCCTGGCACGTGCTCTGCTGGGCTTCGCAAGGCTTCCTGGGATTTGGAGTCTTCTGAGGGACGGGTGGCTGCAACAAGCCGACTGAGGTCTGCCTTTTTTCTATTGATGTCAGACACTACAGTCACTTCCCGCCCCTCTTTCTTTTTATTTAAAGTTGGCGCTGCTTCGCTCGCCGCCCCCTTCCCCTTCAGGGAGCGCAGACGCGTTGGGGAATTACTGACCTCACCGACGGCTCCCAACTGACCTTCTTCCGGGTTGTCGTCGCGCGAGGTCACGTGGATACATCCCACGAATGGGTTGGCCGCTTCCATCCGACTTCCAACCCGACTTGCCTTCTGGGTATCGCGGTCATCTTGCCACGGTACGAGGCAGGTATCTGTTCCAGCGTTTGTTTTCCGAAGGCAGGCCTCTGCAAAATAGGAAGTAAATATCCCCTGCCCATCGGGCGTTGCCCCGGCACATACCTCCGGATTTTCCCGCTGGATCCCCGATTCGTTCTGGGCTGTTGACGCAGCCGATTGCTGGCAGCCTACTTGTAATTGTGCTCTTCGGACTTGCTCAGCCTTTATCGGCTGCCGGTCCCCCTCACACCCAGTTAGGTAAGTCCAGTACAGCTCGGCATCGGTTGCGGTCTTCACCCAATTGGTGCTGGCCTTCTTCTTGCCAGACTTTTTCCCCATTTTTGCCTGCTGAAGAGATTGGCGTCCCGCTGCAACGCTCTTGGTCGCGGGTGGAGTTTTCACCTCTGCGGTTACTAGAGGGACCTTCGTAGGGTTCTCTGCCACAACGAATTTAATATTTAATGCAGATCCTCTGCCTCCAGACGGCCAGAGAATCCTGCCGACTATGCCAGTGTAGCAGTTGAAGCTTTTGTCCACCTCTCGAACCCTCAGGTACCACTCTGATGACCAGGTGAATGTATAATAATATTTTATTATAATACTATACTGTGCACAAAGCACTCTCCACACCACACTCATTAACTACAATACTCTCAATAAACAATCCTCCACTCCCAGACACGTCGCTACCCTACCTCCCAGCTCAGCTCGGTGTTCTGGGCTTCCCAGAGTCCTTTTATAGCCCCTGACCCGGAAGTGGCTCCAAGCCAAACCCACAAGTCCGTTTTCCTTCCGGGTCAGGGCAAAGTCCTTTTCTTCATCCCAGGAGCACATCGCTTCTTCCAGTCACGTGACTGAGATGCACTCCCGGGTTATAGGGCATGCCAGAGCCCACTAGCCCCCCTACAGCGACTCCTGGCGGCCCCCAAGGTATCCAGCAGGGCTGTGTCAAAACACTACAAAGTCCATGAGGCCCTGCTGGAACTCGGGGCACAAATATGCTGTCCGGAGGGCTCCTCCTAGCGGCCTGGGGGTGACGACCGGAGTCCATAGCCGGTCGTCTGTCACAGGGTACATTGTTAGTTAGAAGCTTCCGTAGATATTCAGGATATTCATCAAAAGGAGGCAGTCTAACTTGACCCTTTTGACAACAACGTGTAAACTCATTAGTTGTATTGTCAGTTGTTTCTTCAGGGAAGTTAAGTGAATGACAATGACAGCAAATGATATTCATTAATCCTAATGAATGTTCACTAATAGTGGACTCATTACAGAATGCGTTGTCAGCTAATTGGCGGAATTGTTTAGCGGCCGTTTGTTGTTCGGCGCGTTGTAGGCGTCTGCGTTCATTAATTGTATTCAGGCGGGCTCGCTTCTGTATGTCCGTTAGTTGAGATGTTTCGTTTTGGAGCCGTGACTCCTTTGGTTGCGTTGTTTGAGACGCGCGTTGTAGGCGCCTGCGTTCATTTTTTTTATCCAGGCTATGTCTGTCAGTTGTGGTCTTTCGTTTTGAACCCGTGCCTGCTTTGCTTCTGCAGTTTCAGACACGCGTTGTAGGCGTCTATGTTCATTGTATTTGTTAATGCATCACTGTAATGTGATTCACATATGCTATATGGTTTGGACGTGTGAGGATGCCGTACGTTTAATACGGAGAGTTCGTTTATTCTTTTTACCCGGACCATGCTGTGTAGTGTGGGCGTTTAGTTCAGAAGCGCGTTGTAGGCGCCTGCGCCTTTCGTACTTTCTCACGCCTTCCATACTATCCTTGTGGACCTTTGCGGACCCCGTAGTGTCTTCCGTTTGACTCTGGGGTGCAGTGCAGAATCCTCTTTTCTGTGTGGCGTTAGTTGAGCTATTTCATTTTTAAGCCGTGACTCCTTCGTTAGTTGAGCTCTTTCGTTTTTGAGCCATGACACATGGTTTGGACGTGTGAGGATGCCATACGTTTAATATGGAGAGTTCGTTTATTCTTATTACCTGGACCCGTTGTAGGCGCCTGCTCCTGTTGTACTTTCCCGCGCCTTCCGTACTATCTTTGTGGACCTGTGGGGCCTCCATAGCGTCCTCCGTTTGACTCAGGTGCAGCGCAGAATCCTCTTTTTTGTGTGGCTGTGTCGTTAGTCGTTAGCTATGGGCGAGTTGTTGCTTCATGTCTTATTTACGTTAGTTGAGCTCTTTCGTTTTTGGGCCGTGACTCCTTCATTCACGGTGGATCACACTTCGCTTGCGGTTTATGAGACGTGCGCTGTACGCGCCTGCGCACTATGTCTCATGGTCCCATCGCCGTGTACCTGCGTCCATATCCGGTTTATTCTCGGTTAGTAATATGGATAATAGTCCTACTCAGCCATCCAGTAGGCTGGGTGGGTACTTACTGACCTATTTATGTGGGAGAGATAAGGACTGATTAAAATATTATATCACTCTGACCAACTTAGGGTTGGCAAAATATAAAATGCAGTTCCTGGTAGAATGTCATCTGCCTGAGCAGTATGTATGCAATAATTATAAAAGACATGTTATAACAGACAAGGCAAGACAGAGATAAAGATGTGGGGTACCAACAGCTGATCCCCGTATAACTGAAAAAATGTGCACAACAAGAAAATTGTGGAAAAAAATCAAGAGACGTCTTTGCAGCTGCAAGTCCAGACTGACTTCTTTCTGTAATGATGGCCATTGTATCTGTTTTATCACAGAAGGGGGTGGAGTTTGGAGAGGAAGTGGGCATGTTTTCAAGTGTCTTCAACTTTTGGATCCTCTGGTCTGAACACAGAAGAGGAGAATATGTTAGTGACATCACCCTCTCATGTCTCAGGATGGTGTTACAGTCAACACACAAGCCCTTAGACTGCCCCCTACTCATGTGTGTGAAAGTGTACATTATATGAAAAGACACCTAAGCCTGAACTGAATATCTTTTGGGAAATGGAAGGAACAGTAAATATGGTATTTGAGTGAGCAGGTGAATTGTCTGTTGTACTCTTACAGTTATGCCCCTCTACTGTCCATTTGGGCTCTCCCAGCTCTTCAGAAGCTTAACCCACTTAATTAACATGCAAATCTTCCCATAAAAGCTGAAGCGTTTGACTTTGAGCCAAATCGTTGCTGGTTCAATTCAATTTCTGACTCCTACTCAACTGGGTAAATCACTAAAGCTACTTCTGTTTCAATTGTAAAAAAATGTATGTAGATAATTGTACTGTATCCTGGTCTCACAAGTTGCCTTGGATAAAGGTGTTAGCCTAATAAAGAATAATAATTTCTTTGGGAATTTTTTTCACTATTTTCTATTACATTTTCTGATTGTGAAATAACAACTAAATTAGTAAGCTAATAGTTCACAGGGACAAACCACTGAAGTTATATATTGCCTAAAATGCAGGTTGATGACAGAATCTCTGGATCAGCAATGTGGCACAATGGTTGTCCAGTGTGTGATATTTCAGTGCATAATGTGTACCCTGGCTTTCCTTCCACATCCCAAAGATGTGCATTACAGGACAATTTGAAACTGTAAATTGGCTCTATATGAGTGACTGTGAGTAAGATTGTGAGTGTGTCCTGCAATCAGTCCCCATCAAGGGAGTCCCTGTCTTGTGCCAGAAGCTTTTGGCCCTCATAACTCTGAGTAGGATTAAGCAGATTAAGCTCTTTTCTGCACTAGAAAGAGTAGTTCATAATGAGGTAAGTGGCAGATCTTATGGTCTAAGGTTGGAATATGTGGAGATTCACTGAAGCCATGAAAATACACTAAATTGATAGAGATAGATAGAGTTTATTGTTCTCCCAGGTAAATTCCCTAGAAGTTAACTAGAAGGAAATTTACTAGGCTCTCTTAGAAGTGAACTATAAGATGTGCAAATATATTAGAATAGGATCCAATCCCTTAGTGTAGTTCTATTCTCATATTAATATTTGTAGACCTTCCAGAATCTTAATCTTCTGATGCATTAGAAGAGGTGAAAATTGAATCTGTGCACAGATTAAGACAGATTAAAAAGCTATCAAGGCACTTACTAAGAATCACAAATTACTCACAAGATTATGGGTATGGAGATCATCTAGCATCAGATAGCTGAATGTATTTTTTTCTACCATGACTTCAAAGTTTTTGACTAAAACCTTAAGCGATAAAACGGATGATGACACAAGACCACGAGAGAGAGAGAGAGAGAGTCGGCTGATTCCAAGCAGACCTTTGTTCCATTCTCCTGAGCCTGACCTTTACTTTTTAGCACCAGACCAGGGTATGCCTATAAAGGAGCTGATAATTATTATAGTATAGAGATACCATATAGTGTAAAGTAACACTGCTGGCAGCAACATGCAAGTCTGTAAAGCAATTAATGAAGGTGATGTCTTCCTCTGCTGCCCCACAGATGGTGTGGAATAAGGCTAATTGCTTTTCTTCTACTTCTCACTGAGTTTATCTCTGTGTGGATTGCTTATGTGAGCAATTAGAACTTCACAGCTGGT
Source organism: Erpetoichthys calabaricus (assembly GCF_900747795.2). Lineage (NCBI taxonomy): Eukaryota > Metazoa > Chordata > Cladistia > Polypteriformes > Polypteridae > Erpetoichthys > Erpetoichthys calabaricus. The sequence goes on from NC_041395.2 coordinate 180,599,826, forward strand.
CCTACACTGTTGAGAAGTGTGTATTCCTCTCTATCCCCTGACACACTTGCGGCTGGTAAATCAATACCAGGGAATCAGAGTAAGAAACACTGGGTAGCTGAGTTTATTACTACATGAGTCACATGTTGGGGTTCTGGTGTTTAAACCCAGTGGAAAAAGGTGAAAAACAAATATCCTCAAAGTGTACCCACCCCTACCTCCTACCACCAGACAAACATATAGACACATGTGCTACCAATCAAAAATACTGCTGCTCAGACACCACCAGTTGTAAATCTTGTTCAGCCGTCTTGCCGTTTTATGGTTTTCCCCATGCGGCCAGCCTGGTGTCAGCAATTCATCTCGTCCATATTCATGAGTGTTTCTGGCTGCCAGGCCGCTCTTGTTCGTTACCAGCTCGCACCTTGTCAGCATTTTCTTCACTCTTGTTTTCTGTTTTGTTTCTTACTCGATTTTCACTCTTACGATTTGCAAACGGGGAACAAGATTCATGTCGCGCACAGCTGTGGGGCACCTCATAATATGGCTCTAATTGTCCCGGGAGGAATCATCTATCTGTGGACAAGGCCACAGATAATCTGGATAATGATGAGATCGCAATTCTGAGTTAACGAGTTTTCAGGAGATGCTCTTATAGTCCCAAAGCTTTCAAAACAGCCTAGCTAGGGCTCTTCATTTAATTATTAATTCATTATTAATGTCTATGTCATTATCGCTGTAAAATTGCCGTCTTTGCATCAACAATTTTATTGCTTGGCTCCCATTACTTTATGCAGCTTGCAAGATTGGCAACACAAATCTTCTCTCCACCTTAATTCCTGGACACTTCAAAGCAATGCGTTTACTGAAGTTTGAATGCAATGAGATTGATGAACCCCCTTATCAATTTTGAGGCTCTTAACTCAAGCATTGTGAAACTGCCCTCTCATAATTAAAAGCTAGTCTGTAAACGTGCCCAAAGGCCATGAAAGGTATGAGCCACCTTGTGTACAGGTAGGAGACAAATTCTGTGTGTTGCGGCATGCATGTTTCGATTCTAACCTGAAAAGGGGTGTTGAAGACTCTTGAATTGAGAAAGCAGGCTACTAGTCCAGGGAAAAAGAAGTTAGGAGACATTTCTGATGCCCATTTGTTGTGATTCAGAGATTTTGAATTGTACACAATTAATTTTTGTACATGTTTTGCTATAAAGATATATCCCTGTTTTTATATTCTTTTTGGCTATAATTTTGTCTATTGATTATATTGTTGTTGGCAATGATGTTCCACTACTACGACCTGATCCCCAAAAGTCACATCACATGATGTCATAAACCAGAGGGTATTTAATGGATTTGTGCATAAAACCTTTATGGGGCTACTTAGTAAAGTCTTTTCAAGAAATTAGAACCCCATACATGTTTGACTTTGATTTTTGTGGTTTAGTTGGTTTTCAGATGCTTTGAGTGACTGTTTGGTTTTGAACTATGCTTGTTTTTGAAATTGAGTTTGCTCTTTCCATCTCCTTGTTTATTTCATCCTTCTTTCCTGCCAGTTAACAACAGCATAATATTGGGTAGCAAAAACTATCAAAATAAGAGGAAAAGGGTTTTTAGTAAAATTGATCATAAAGCATTGCAGAAGCAAGTTTATGAAAACAGATGTTTTTAGATGCACTTGTTTCTCTTCATTCTCTGGGAAGTTGTACTTGCAAGGTACCCATTCCACATCTTAGTACTTTTTAAGGGAATCTTTAGAAAAACAATGGGTTTTTGAATCAAAATAAACTAATTTTTAATTAGGAGTGGCAGCCATACTCCATTGATCACTCTAACGTGTATTTCATTATATATTTTGGATGATAATCCATTAAATTAAGCCACAGCATTAAATGATACAAACCACCCATGTTGTAGTGGTCTCTAATTGTACTAAGTTGCAGGAGAATTAATAAACCCAACCTGTGTCAGGGTTGGGAGGATATTTAACTGTAACCATACCTGTCGCAGTAAAAATCAATTCCTTTAATATGTGCAGCAGAAAACTTTCTTAGTTTAATGCTATGAACTTCATTAGGTAAACCTAGAAAATGTCTAGAATCTAAATCGCATTTGTTGTCTATTGATGGGGGCCCAATTGGTTGTGACTGTTTAGAACATATGACTCCAATTGTCAGAATGCAGATTGGATTATTACCTACTGGAGAAATCTCATTCTTCATTATTCAGAGTTCTACTCCCCATTTAATTGTGGACTACTCATGAGTTTAGGAACACAATCCATATTTGAATTAACTAAGAACGTGAAGCATGAGGGAATATTTTTTTATGAAGCATTAATTTTTACCCTCACCATTAGTAAACCTCCAAGAGGTGTTCAGTAAGTAAGCAAAAGACTCTTGAGATACCCTCATAGACAGTGTGAATGCACCATATAATTATTATCAGGTCTTCCCCTACTTAAATAAAGGCAGAGAAAGAGGAAATGGAAGACTACATTAAAGAAAACTTTGAAAATAGCTTTATCAGACATCAGATTGTTGAACAGTCCTATATAGGCTACTTTTCTTTTTCTGTTGATCAATAAAAGCCTTCCTTCATCTCTGTATTGATTTTCATAAAATTAAATCCAATTACTCCTAACAACAATTATCTCTTGTTATGAACACAGGTTCATTTAAAATTGTTTCTGAAAGAAATACATTTTTCCTTCACAGAAGAAAGATTCACTGTTACGTTTTTAACTTGGAGAATCTTCCACCCTGTTAAAAATTTCTATTCATGTTGTTCATGGATTTGGTTACTACATGCATTTCAGGTTGCTAGGGGTGGACCTCTGGAGGTCATGGCTCTTGTTGTCATCAATGTGACAATGTAAGAAGACTCTATTTTGAACTTCCCACTGTTCAACTCAATGGATTCTAAAGACTTTATTTTGTACACATTTTCTGAAGTTTACTTTTGACTTTCCTTTGTTCTCTGACTTCATTACTGATTTCCCACTTTTTGGTTGTGATTGCTACAAATCCGTTTAGTTAAGAGTACTTACCAGGCGTGCCGCTCTTCATATTGTTGTCCTCATACAATCAATATGCATCCTTGTGGTGCCATAGCACCATCTACCTTTAATTAGAGTTAAAGAGTTCCTACAAATCAGTCTGCATTAGAAAGGGGGGAGAATAGAAGGTGGCGTTCATCACCTCCAGTGGACTATAAGAATACAAAGTTATGCCATATGGACTAGTAAACACAACCATAGTTTTTCATTCATATATAAATGGCTTATCTGAAAACATTTTTGGAAATTATACACTAGTCTATATGGATTTTTTTTTTACAAAACCTAGTCCTATACATTCTTCATGATCAAGAAGCATTGAAAAAACAGGAAAAATAATTTATTCATAAAAATTAAACAGCAAATTTCCCCTTCCCTCCATCATATTTCTAGGGTTTGACATTTCACAGTAGGAAACTAAGGATTTATCAATCCAAAGTGACAACTATTTTTAACTTAAGAGTTTCGGAAAATGTCATGCAAGTTCAAAGATTCGTGGAATTTGATAACTACTCTCAAAGTTTCATCAAGGCTTTCCATTGCACAAACTCACTATTCACTCTGAAAACTTCTCATAGACTGTAATGGGTACCAGAAGCAGAAAAACGTATTTGACACACTAAAGGAAGAAATTAACTTTTGCACACGTATTCAGTCATACTCACTTCTTTACAATCTGAGGTGGAAGTTGATGCATCTAGTATTGAGGTAAGTGCAGTATTGTCTTTGAGATTACTGAATACATAAAAATTACATCCTTGCAATTACTTTTCTAGAAAGTTAACATCTGTTGAGCAACATTGTGATGTTACAACTGAGAACCTTAAACAATTAAATTAACATTAGAAAAATTGGCTTAGGGGAGCGAAATATCCTTTCCTAATCTTCACAGGTCATAAAAATCTTACTTATCCCAAGACTGCAAAATGTCTAAATGCATGCCAAGCCAGATGGTCATTTTTTAGTAGATTTAACTTTGTTATCTCTTATATTGCTGGGAATAAAACTTGTAAGGATGATCCTCATTATCATTAATTTGACATAGATGAGGAAGATACTGTACCAGAGAATATACAGTATTTCCCTGAGAAGATTTTAACAGCAACAGGGAGATACGGCAGGACTGCTTTTTTTTTGTTTTTTGAGTGAAAACACTAATAACTTTTATTTGACCTCAAAGGGTACTGGAGTTAGCCATTCCGTGGGCATGCAAACCTCAAAATTTATTTCAGTACCAGTATTGGTAGAAAATGTCTTGGGATATTATACAATATGTATAAATATGCAAGTCAGCCAAGATTTTCCAATTGGGCTGTTACTATTCTTTGCCCAAAGTGCCCGTTGACTTTATTATAGATTCACCTACATCATGAGTTAATAAACACATTTTAGTGGAGGTAGGTCGATTTTCTAAGAAAGTCAAATGTATTACACTGAAAAGGTTGCCCACCCCCAAAGGAACTTGCTGGAATCTTTGTTAATATCTTGCCCAGTAATATTTATGCTCCAAGACTGCTGAGGCAATTTAATTTTTGATATCCTTGTAAGTTGAATGGCTCCATCTAAAATCCACACCTTAAGTGGGGGAGTTTTTTTTTATTATTTAGGAGTTTCAAACTGTGCGCAATTCTTTGCATGTGGTTACAAGGCAATTCCATTTTTTTGTTGTCACAAAAATCATAATTCTTATGTATTTATTCTGCCATTTTATCTTTCGTAGGTGCCACCATTTTGAACATATTGCTGTTGGCAGGATGCCTAGTAGCTATCATATGAGAGCTGGAACTTGTGGCTGATGATGTCATTAGTCAGAGGGAATTTAAGACAGCAGTGTCATTCTCCTGGTGGTCATGATTTTGGATTCATGTGCAAATCTTTTGTGGTGCTACCTTGTGAAATATGTTTAGAGTATTAGAACTCCACTTATCTTTGACTTTGATCTGGGATTTGGAGTCTAGGTGCTTGAAATGACTTTATGGGTTTGAACTACATTTTTTTTTGACATTGAGTTTGCCTTTTCCATCTCCTGGTTGGTTTAATCATCTTTTCTTCCAGTTATTAGTGACTGTACACCACTCATGTCAGTATTGACATCAACCCTAACCATGCACTTTAAACACTTTACTTGACTTCTTAAAAGCAAAATGTTGCTTTAGACTTTTGTTTTTATGACTGTTTGCATTGTTAGCATCATCTCTGTGCTGGGTGTGTGCAATATTTAAACTCCACAGCGCAGAAAGTGCTGGCCACTAATCATTCATCAAGAAGCTCAAATCAGAAAAGGACCATGCAAAAAATGTAGACAGTGTCAAATCAGTCTATCACATACTGTATTGAACTCAAGATAGGAAGTGGTCAAAATATACATTAAATCGTATATTTTGTGTTAAAGCTTCACATGTGAGGTGGTGGAAAAGTCATCTTGCGCAATTGGCTGTTTACACCAACACTAAACAATCCCAATGTTCACTGCTGCAAGTTTTGACTTCACTGATCAAATGACTCAGTTTACCAGGCACACTCCCTGAGCCAATACTTCAGCAATTACAGTTTGTAATTTTACACAGGGCCATTTCAAACAGTGAGAAGGATTGATGTAGCCTTGGGGTGGGGCGTACTCAAAAGAGAAGTGTTACAGGATTCTTGTATGGAGTAGAGGTGTTGAAATAGCTACATAACTGGCCTGCTTAGTTGTCATTAATGCCTGAAGGTGTCTCATTAGCATCCTTTTTGTTGAGATCACCTCTTCTATCCTTTTCTTTGGCCAAGGCTTTTACAATAAACCTTTCAAAAGTGTCACATTTACATCCTCCCTCTTCTGCTTCCTTTTTATTTCTCATACGCACTGTTTTAATTTGTTCCTGTCTCTGCTGGAGCTCACCACTTTTTCATCGACTAATATTTTTTTTCACAATAACTTTTAACTTGCAACTAATGATGTAGATAGTCTGGAGCAAAAATGCCTCCAGTATTGAAGAATGCATTTCCTCTCCCACTAATTTAAGATTTCATCATGCGTAAACTAAGACTTTTGTGTGCTGCTTTATTCAAATATTTAATCATGTATGTATTTATTTTAGGCATCTGTTAAGAGGGATTGCAGATTCTGAAATGCATAGAAGGGTTTGACTAGCACAGGACTCACCACACCAAAGGTTGGAGTCTTGTCTGAACACATACTTTGCTCCATGCAAACCCTCTCCAGAAAACATACCCAACTTAAACTGTATACTTAATATAGGGATGCATGTGTGGCTTAGTGGCACAGCAGTTGATGTTGCTGTTTTGTAGTAACAATAACCCAAATTTAATCCTTTGCCTGCTCGTGTGTAGTTTTTCATTTCCCTACTGGATTTGTGTTTTGTGTTTTCATAAGATTAATCTATAAATGCTTACAAATCACATAACTTTTTCATCTGATACCTCACAATACGAGAAAGCCTCTACATGTGATATATTGTTGGACTCGTTTTGATGTCTAGTTAGGCAAGGACGTTAGCTCTTAGGGGTTTTTATCCTATTTTTGGCCATCTAGACCCAAAAAAATGCTAATTTTAGGACATTTTTGGACCATATTTTGTACAGGAAATTACATTCATTATGATAAAGAAAATAGCAACAGGTGTCTCCAGCAAAAATGATCAGAAAGACCTGAAGTTTTGCATGCCGCAACAACTGAGCTCAGGAGTTTTGCCCACCTAATGGGATACTGAGGGGCCAAATTTACTCCATTTCACAAAACTGAAAAAAATGGGACTTAGTAATATAGGCACCTGGAATGTTGCTTTATTTTAATTTAAAATTTTTGATCATAAATAAAATATTTTTGATTTTTGATTATTTCCCTGTGGTCGTAGCCTTCTAACAGACATTTCCAAAAGGTTAATAATGACAAATTTCAAACATTAACATGTGGGATATTGCTTTAGACTATTTCAAGGTCAGTGATTATGAAAATGATGTCATTTTTAATTTTTGATCCTATAGTAGGGATCTAGCTCTCTATGCACAGCTGTCAAGGGGGTGGAAAAATGACAAATTTCTATTACATTTCTATATTTCGATTTTAAACATTTAAATTGATGCACACATTTTAATATTTAAAATATGTGATGCAACTCTTCTTGTTTTTCACATACTTCCATCTCATAAAGTAAATTGAGGAATTTATAATTAACATCCCAAAGTATAGGTGTATGCTAATGTAGACTTTTGTAGTTTAAACATATAAATTTTTATCAAATAGTGCCTGGTTCGACTTCACTGCTCGTTCTCCTCTTCCATAGGAAATTCCACACAACTCCATTGGGTTGGCTGGGTATGTTAGCAATTGGAAGGGAGCAATGCATTGAGTAGATGCAATTAAAATAAAATGGGGGATCTGAAATCTATTTCTTTACACTATCCTTATATGTTCTCGCTGTCTGTATTTTGGATTTTGCTCTTCTGCTTTGGTGTCATATCAGGGTTATTATCTTTAATTTTTTAAACTTTCTTTGACTTTTAAAAATTATTTAAGTATGATTCTTGGAGTTTTCAGTGTCAATTAATCAGATTGGTAAAATCATTTTTATTTCCATGTGATTTTACCAGTGTTAAATGTCATTTGCTTTCTCCGAGGGTGCTATTTTATTTTCCTTATGAGCACTACCTTCTTGGGAGTATGCAGTACATGCTGTATTACTGTGATGGCATAAATTCAGAGTCCTTATTTCCTGGTTGTCTAAGATTTGGTTTCACAAACAAAAAAAAATTTAGTGTCTTTGGCTATTGTTAGGTTTCTGAGCTTTTTGGTAACAAACACTTTTTCTGCCTTCTGACTATGAATTATAAGTTATTTGGCTCTGGTTACCTGTACTCTTTTTTGGCCTATGACTTGGTCTTTTGACCATGATTTTAGATACACATTATGTTATCTGTTTATTTCATGTTTGCCTTCCCAGCTACAACTCCTGCTTTCTGTGTCTGTCCTGATTCCATTCTTATCTTTTAAAACTTCTTTAACCTTTGTAAATAGTACACCTTGTCATCAAAGATGGCTTGTTGTTTACTTATTTCCTTTGAACTTTGTGTGCATTTGTGACCATGCGTACTGACTACAGACTTAAACAAATAATACTGTTTTACTGTATACCCAAGTGTATCTTTAGCTTTGTCCATGTTTGGCACCCGCATCTTTGGGCTTGTGCAGCCTGGTGAATGAGATGAGCCAAGCTCTGCTCTCCTTTCTTACAGTCTGACTGATTTGTTTTGGTTGCTATGGGCTGTTGAATTGTGCTAAGAGCAAAGCTGGCATAGAGGTTTTGGGTGACCTAGGCAATTGCATAAGGCACCAAGCATCCGGTGGGGGTCACCCTTATCCCTGGTGGTGGACCAAATCAAAGTAGCTTATATTTAGTTTGGGAGATGCTTGACAGTGGTAGTGCTGCTGCTTTAACAGTAAGAGATTGTGGGTTCACTTCCCAGGTCCTCCCTGCTGAGAGCACTTTTTGAGTAGTGAGGAAAATCGCTATATATAATGTAAAAGAGATTATTTATTATTATCAGAGTGACATTTTGTGGGTAGCTTATATGTTCATTATGGGTAGGGAGGCACGTGGACAGCAACTTTCAGTTGTAGACACCTGATTGACAGCTAGTGGCACATTCTTGCCTATCAGAGGAGAAGATTCTGTATAAAAATATTACAGTTATGGGGCCTGATTAATAATATTTTATCTGCAGTTGCTAACTATTGAATTATTTTGTTAGGCAATCCTCACAAGGGACTTCTGTACACAATGGTATACTCAATGAGGAATGCCCCTTGAAAAATGAGAACAAATCTGCAAAATAAGTAATATTTAAAAAAAAAAATCTCCACTAGGATCAACATGGCATGCATGAAAACAAACCAGTGTTAGGGACTGGTTATACTGTTTTAAAAAGATAACTGAATATGTCATTTTTTTGACAAGTACCTGATGCTGCACATTGTGTTTTACTGATACAGTACATTGTGTTTTATTACTTTTATTGGTTGTGCAATATTAAGACAAAATATTAGTTATTCCATTTGTCTAGGTCATATGGCTTTGTTGTTGCTCAGTCATCTTAGTTTTGTTATATTCAGCTCAACTTGGCCCTGAGAAGGCCACTTCATATAAAGCCAGTTTCACTTTTCCAAATGAGGTATTGACAGAAGCTGCCTTTACCATTATTTTATTAAGAATTATTAATAATCAGGAAAAAATTAAAAACAAAACTATTAAAAAAAAGATTCCTTCCAATGCTTCTGTTTACAAATTATTTTCATCCAAGAACTACAAAATGACCCATTAGGGACTTAGTGACTAGAAAAATGCACCTAAACTTCTTAGAGATCATAGAAAATAGTCCAGAACACATCAAACCTTATGACAGCCTGAACAAGTCAGAATTGCAGATTAAAAATGGTTCAACAACTGATAAATAAGAAATTACACTCTTGGAGGCTTGCAAAAAGTGGATGGTGTGAGGTTCTCACTCATTAAGTGGTAATAAGTCGGTCTCTAGCAGAGAGAAATCTTGATTTGAGGGAGTCAAACAACTGCAATTATTTGAAAGAAGTTAATCCGTTTTTGAAACTGCATATAGTACACATTAAAGAATGGCAACAGCACACCACACAAGCTACATTGGGAAAACAAGTTCAGAATGAGCTCATTAATTCCATAAGTGCGGGGAGGTAATTGAGCATATAGTGAGTGACACCGAGCAGGTCCAAATATTACTCCATTATTTTGGATTGATCACCTGATGTCTGCGCATGGAGGGAGCAAACTTCACTAATTAATAGAATTGTCACACTGGGGGATGTACCCAGGATTAAAGAGCACTTTATATGATTCCTTCCAGCAACAGAGACAATGGGAGAAATTTTATCTTCTCTTGTCCTGGACAGACTTGAGGAAGTAAATCTAGATTTTTTGATAATTGCAGAGTAACGAAGCATATGACAATGGGGCCAACATGAAGGGGAAGCATAAAGGGTATGCAGGCCAGACTACTGCTGGCAAAAAAAATAAAAATGCGGACCAAATTTTCTTTGTACCATGTGCTGCTCACGACCTTAAAATTAGTGGCAGCATATGCAGTCAGAAGATCAAGAGATGCCATTTCATTTCTTTTTGGGACATCTGCAAGAGCCCTATAGCTGCTTTTCAGCTGCTCCTGTTACGTTTATTTGGTCAAGCGCTTTTTTTTATCCAAGGCAACTTACAACGTCTGAGATACAATTGGTTTACATTTACTTTTTGTTTTTTTTTTTGCAGTTGGTAGCACAGGCAGGTGAAGTGACTTGCTCAGAGTCACACAGTGTTAACGGTGGGGTTTGAATCCACAACCTCTGGGTTTGAAGTCCAAAGCCTTAACCACTGCAACCAATGCCTGCCTGTCTTAATGAAACAGTACAAGGTTCTGGTTGTGCAAGAAGGGGGCCAGGAGCAAGAACCCTGCCTATGGTCCAAAAAGGATTGGGGTCGTCCCTTTCTGAGAGGATGACTGTCTCTGGACATGTGTGCGGGGTCCCTTGTGTCTGACAATGGTAAACTCTGGTTTATTATTGAATGAGAGAGTGTAGTATGTGTGTGTGTGTATGTGTGCGTGTCCACACATTCTGTGAGCATGCTCTGTACTGGTATGTGCATCCCATCAGGAATATGTCCTTATTGTTATCCTGTAATAAAAGCTTATCTAACTGGTGCTCAAATTTAAACCTTCGAGGTCATCTTTTTCTTAGAATAGCCTACTTGGAGTAAGCAGTTGTACTTGACTTTTAAACACTTACAATATGAATGATCCCAATAAAACTATTTGGAAAATCAAATCCCCTTAAAAGTATGTTCACGTACCTAGAATAACTTACCGCTTATGTCCATTAGTCAAATGGTATAGGGTTTTGCTTTCAATTGGTTTCCTCTCTGGGTGATTCCCTTCAAAATGTGTGTGCAAGATGCCAATGTGAGTGCATTGGTTTTAACTGGTCTTTTTCTGTTTCTTTCTGAGAGGCGGCTTTAATATTTCAGAGACATAGTCTCTTAATTGTTTTTTCTGACAAAACAGCAGATTTTAAAGGTCAGGGAGTCCAAAGGTCAAAGATGGTATCTCGTGTAATTCAATTTCCTCATCCAATCAAATCATTTTCCTTGCGGCTGCAGTCTCACCTTGACGCTGCACAGCTCTCTTACTCTCTCTCTCTCTCTCTCTCTCTCTCGTCTCACCCTCGTTCTCTCTCTCTGCGTCTCTCTCTCGTCTCTCTCCCTCGTCCTCTCTCTCTCCTCTTTCTCCTCAGAGTCCTCTTCATTGAAAGAAGTTAGCTGGAGCCTGATGGCTGCTTACTGTTTCACTTCCATGGCTGACACCAAAGGATGCTGCATGGAGTGCTATTTTCTTTGTATGTGCTGAAGTATATCATGGTTGGGTGTGCAAACCATGATTTATGGGCTCTAAGAGGCAGGTAAAGCATAGTATCAGTAATAGCAATTCTTGCTAACTAACATGTTTACATCAGCTGCAGACTCTACATACCTTATTTTTATCACTAGGTCCCCCTATAATCTGACTCCCAGTCTCTTTGTTGCTATGTTCTTAGTGAAGCCTGGAGCATGAAGAAACCAATTCTCTTAGTGGAATTTTTCCATGCTTCACAGAAATGTAAAAAGGGCAGACCTCAAAAAAGGAATGTGAGATAGTAAATTACAAGAATTGCCGGGGGGCTCTAAAACTCATAAAATTCATATAAAATACAAAACGTATTGATATTACAGAGCCATTATTTCCATATTCACTGTAGTTCATTCTGCTAAGTCCAAGGAGGCCTCACCTTGTCTCATATGCCTCTGATGTCTCTGGTCTTGTCCTTTCTGTGACATTTAACTGTACATTCCCCTCCACCCTCCTCACCTTCATCCCAGGGGAGAGGACAAAGAAAAACAGGGCTGGCACTTTTCAGCAGGTTGTTAAACTCTTTGCAAAGCAAGGGCAGGCATTAGCGCAATCCAATTACTGATCTCCTCTCGGGCTTGCCAAGTGATTTTCTCAGAGATATGATAAACAGCTTCGGCATCACATCAGAGGCCTGCTCAGGAGCCATTAGGGAAGGTGCTGGGACAGCAGAAAAAGAAATAATAAAAAAAAAAAACACTCTCCCCCGTTATTAGAGGTTCGTAAAATATTGAGCGTTGGAGATCACCAGAACTGAAAGTATTACGTTACATGCTTTGTAATGCAGTCCACTGTCCGCCTAGTGAAATGCGAAACCTAAACCAATTACCTGCGTTGCTCCAGAGAAAGCAAAGTGTTGCCGTTTAGAAGCTAATAAATGATAATCTGTACGATCGAGACCCTTTCTCTGCAGCAGATCGATTAACAGGGCATTACCTCTTTGTTTCTCTACAACAATCCAAGCTGCATTTGGTAGGGGGGTGGATAGTGTGGAAGGGGGAATGGGCAGCGGCAATGTACGAAAGCCCTGCTATGAAATCCCTGTCATTCTGAGCTTTGCAATGGTGGAGTTGTGAAAAGTTGAAAATCTGAATTGTCTGAAGTGATAGCTTATGTTAGAAGACCAATAGACATATAGATATAGCAAAACAATAAACTGTGGATATCATTCAAGTTCTATTGAATAAGAAGAAAAGAGCCTTCAGGTCTGGAGGTAAGGAGAAGGTTAAGCAGGTGCAGTCGCAACGGAGAAAGCAGCTCTGTGAGGGGAAAGCTCACTACCAGGACAAACTGGTGCACAAGCTATAGCAACACATCATGAAGAGAGCACGAAACAGAATGAGGGCCATCACTGGCTATAGAAAGGGCTGTAAAATTTGCAAAGGAAGGGAACAAGGACAGAGTTAATGAACTGAACCAGTTTGTTTAACAGGTTTGACTTACCACTTGCCAGTCCAGCCCTCTCCTAACACTGCCAGCCTTTGTTTGCTATTTGAGGAAGTGTCATGCTCCCTACTGTCATCTCTACCCTTCACAACCTTTGTACCTCTCTGTGACCTCTTCTCTGATGACATTACACTAGTGATCTTGACCCCCCACTTCTTAAGACAGTCTGTCTCTGCCGACCTAGGGTGAATGAGACAGCTTGGGAAACTCTTGCATGTGACAAGACTGTGGAATTTGATGGAATATTGTGCCATATGTACAGAAAATATGTGCCAACTGGCTTTGGGTGGGGTACCTGTTATCTCTTTCCCTGATTTTTAAGAAGGTTCTCCTGCTGTGGAAATTGTCTTGAGTGGTCCCACTGGAAAAGAAGGAGCACGCCAGTGCTCCCAAGGACTTTCATGCCAGTTGTTCTCACTTCATTAAGAGGCTGGGTCTTAATCAGCTCTGACCCCTGGATACAGACCATCTTTATTCTCTGCAGTTTTCCTACCAGACACATACAGGGCAGATGATGCTTTGATTTACATGCTCCATAGAGCTTAATGACCATCTGGCAAAACAGTCAGAACCATGCTGTTTCATTTCTTCAGCACCTTTAACACCATCCTGCATCACCAGCTAGAGATTAAGCTAAGGGCTGTGCATCTTGAAGCCCCTTACAATCTCCTGAACCATGGGGCTATCTAACTAACAGACAGTATTTTGTAAGGCTCAGGGGACTATATGTCAGAGACGGCTGTGTGTAATATTGGGCATCTCAGAGAACCACCCTGTCTGCCTCCTTGTTTAATCTTCTACCATCTACAGAAGTTCTGAGATGACTCGTCCATTATAGATTGCTATGATAATGGAGACAAGTCAGAGTACAGGAGTCTGGTGGAGGACATTATCTTGTGGTACAGAGAGAACGAGCTACAGCTCAACATCATCAAGACAAAAGACTTGGTGATGAACTCTTAGACCAGTCACCATCCAGGGGGAGGAAGAGGTCCATATGAGCAGTGTAAAGTTTTTTCAAAAATAAGTCCAAAAAGACACAAAAAAAAAGGTTTGGGGGACCGTCCCCGTATATTGCCCTAAGACATATCAAAATGAAGAAATGATCACAAGTCTTTTTAAATTCAGAACAAATGACAGTTTTACTATTGAAACATGGTTGTTTAAATACAGAAAGGATTATGGGAAAAGGAAATGGTTGGCATCAAAACAGGAACCGGAAATAACATCATCAGGAGGAGTCGGAAGTGATGTGATATTGCAGAGTCGGAAGTGAGGTTAGTGGAGATGGCCGGAGAGTGACGTAATCGGCGGCCATCTTGAACCCGGAATCGGGGGCAATTATTTTTCCTCTGGTTTTCTGTAAAGAGAAGAGATTTAGGTAAGCACCATGTGACACCCATATCTCGCGATATTTCACTCACCTTTAGGCTCTTTGACTGCCTCCTAATCGCACGTGTGTGACATGACCCCCCCCTTAGCCCAGACCCATCGGGTCGGGCGACCTGCACCGAGAGGTCGTGGACCCGGGAGAGAGCATCCGCATTGGCCTGCAAGGAACCTTTACGATAAATGACACTAAAACGGGTAAGGTTGCAAATCCAAAAAACCACCTAGTGACACGTGGGTTCGACTCTTTATGAAGGGACAGCCACTGTAAAGCGGCAATGATCCGTCACAAGAGTAAACTCACGTCCCAATAGATAGTACCTTAAAGATGTTATAGCCCACTTAATCACCAAGGCTTCCCTCTCCACTGCAGCATACTTGGTCTCCCAGTCCAGCAGTTTCCGGCTAAGGTACATAATGGGGTGTGTTCAGCACCATCGACGCATTGGCTCAGCACGGCACCCAATCCTGTGGCCGATGCGTCGGTCTGGAGGATGAAAGGAAGAGAAAAGTTAGGAGATCTCAAAACAGGTGCTGACGTAAGGGCCAATATTAAGTCACTGAATGCTTTATCAGCTGAGCTATCCCATATCACTTTTAAAGGTGCTCTTTTCTTTGTGAGACTAGATAAGGGCGCAACAATTTCGGAGAAATGAGGTACAAAACGGCGGTAGTGGCCTGCCAACCCCAAAAAAGCTTGCACTTGCCTCTTAGATATTGGACGGGGCCAATAATGATGGCATCTATTTTATTACATTGTGGGTTTTAACAGTACCCCCACCCACCAGATAGCCTAAATATTGGCTTCAGAAAATCCAAAAAAAAACATTTCTTTGGATTAATACGAAGCCCAGCTAACGCTAGTGTGGAGAGAACCGTTTTAACCTGCAGTACATGATCCTTCCATGTGCCGGAATAAATGATTACATCATCCAGGTAGGCGGCACTAAATGAATTGTGGGGCCGTAGCAGTGTGTCTACCAGACGTTGGAAGGTAGCTGGCGCCCGCGTGCAAACCAAAAGGAAGAACCCTGTACTGCCAATGTCCACTCGGTGTACTAAATGTGTTTTTTTCTTTAGCGGAGGCCGTTAAGGGAATTTGCCAATACCCTTTCGTCATATCAAGAGTAGTTAGGAAGTGCGCGTTCCCCAGTCGATCGAGTAAATCATCCACTCGCGGCATGGGATACGCGTCGAAACTTAGAGACCTGATTAAGTCGACGAAGTCGTTGCAAAACCTCCATGACCCGTCAGGCTTAGGAATTAAGACAATTGGACTAGACCAAGGGCTATAGCTTTCTTCAATAACTCCTAATTCTAGCATTTGCCTAATTTCCAACTCTACTTCCACTTTCTTTGCCTCTGGGAGCCTATAGGGTTTTCTCTCTGACAATTACTCCAGGGTCAGTAATGATGTCATGCACAATCAACGCAGTACGCCCAGGAATTTCATTCACAACAAGATAGCATTTTTGAGATCTTGTCGTTGTTCTTGGCGTCAAGTCGGGGCCGGAAATTAAGGTGGGGTTGAGACATAAACAGAGAACGAGGCTGGCCGGAGGAGGGATCTAGTTCCCTATCCTTCCATGGCTTCAGCAAGTTAATATGATATACACGTTCGGTCGGGTCGACGACTGGGTTGTTTAACCAAATAATCGACAAGACCTTTCCTTTCTTTAATTTCATAGGGACCTTGCCAAATGGGCTAATAATTTGGAATGAGAAGTTGGGACGAGAACCATAACACGATCACCCGGGACAAATTCCCAGAGGGTGGAGTTACGGTTATAATAACGCGACTGCGCTGCTTGGGCTCTTTCCAAATTTTCTTTTAGAATAGGTCTAATTTTCTCCAATCTATCACGTAATTGTGCGATGTATTCGGAGAATATTTGAAGTAGGAAGGACCTCCTCTTCCCAACCTTCTTTTAGCATATCCAATAGACCTCTGGGTTGTCTTCCATATAATAATTCAAAAGGAGAAAAACCCGTAGAGGGACTGTGGGACTTCCCGGTATGCAAACAAAACGAGAGGGAGTAACTGATCCCAGTTTCTCCCATCCTCGTTAACCACCTTGCGTAGCATCTGCTTTAACGTCTGATTAAAACGTTCCACCAATCCATCAGTTTGCGGTGACAGACTGACGTTTTCAGATGTTTGATCTGGAGTAATTTAGCCACCTCCCTGAACGTCTCCGAAGTGAAGGGAGTTCCTTGATCCGTGAGAATCTCTTTGGGGATCCCAACACGAGCGAATATCCCTACTAGTTCCCATGCGATATTTTTTGTATTAGCTGAGCGCAACGGAACAGCTTCGGGGAATCGAGTGGCATAATCTACTAGGACTAATATATATTTAAAGCCCTTTATCGAGGGTTCTAAAGGTCCCACGAGATCAACTCCGACTCTTTCAAACGGGATATCAATAAGGGGTAGAGGAACGAGAGGAGCTTTAGTACATCTGGGAATCTGGCGAAGTTGACACTCCGGACAAGAAGCGGAAAATCGTCTGACCTCCTCATTATATTCCTGGCCAATAAAATCGGAGCTTTATTCTCTCCAATGTTTTTTCGGAGCCTAAATGGGCTCCTAGAAGGTGAGCATGCGCTAACTCACACACTTGTTGCCGAAAAGTGCGTGGGACTAGCAGCAATGTTCGCACTTCGCCCCTGTGTTCTGCCACTCTATATAACAATTCATTTTTTAATACAAAGAACGGCATCGGTGGTATGGGATCTAGGGTATTATCACCCTCGGCAGATACAATTGCATTCCTTGCAAACTTTAGGGAATCATCATTCCATTGTTCTCGTTTGAACGAGGGAGAGGTTAATATAATTTGGGAAGGTAAATCTTGTATTGGGTCTCTATCGACCTCAAGGGGCGGAGTATCTGTCACCACGTTCCCCTCGTTAGCTGTACTAACTCCCGCAGAGGATGATGGGACATCAAATACTTCACATTGGGTACCAGTGTGGGTCCGTGCTACTGAGGGACATGGCGTGGAGGCAGTCGGAGTATCATTCTCATAACTAAGCCTAAATTCTTTTCTGGTACAGTTACGTTATTACCGCTGTTAATTTTATTCCAATCTCTATCCAGTATGACTGGAAAAGGGGGATCTGGTAATACAGCCATGGCCATTCCCACTACATTGTGATTTACCGAGACTACACATCGGGCTGTTTTGTAAAACCGGATGTCCCCTTGAATACATTTCAGACTAGTTTTGATTTTAGTCCATTGTTGCGGTAAAACGAAACAGGCAGCAACAACAGAGATGTTACTCCCGGAATCAAACATCGCCCTTACTTTCCTACCATTTATAAGAACTGCACCTGTATATGGGAGAGATAACGGGTTAGTCACCATGGCACAATACCTTTCTCCCTTCACCAAAGAACAATCCATGGGCTCCGTGGTGCAATTGGGGGACAAATGACCAAGTTCCCCACACTTGAAACAGTGCGGGGGGTTGTATGGTTTATCTCTTTTGCGAACGGTAGGCACGGGAGATTGTCGGGTGGGCTCAGGAGCTGCCCCACGTGCCTGTTGGGTGCGACGAGAAAACCGTTCTGATCACCCTGATTTGCAAGCCGCCCAGTGACTCTCCGCAATCTTAATCAGTGTATCCATATCTTCAAAGTTATGCTTACGGACCTGCTGGGCGATCTGTTCAGGGAGGGCATGGACAAACGTTTCACAGGCCAGTAGCTCGGCCATTTTGTGTGAGCTGTTGATATCTGGCCTTAACCAGCGACACACTTTACCCCAAGCCTCAAAAGCCTGGGTTCTCAGAGGCCTCTCGGGGTCAAATTGCCACTCCCTCCATTCACTCGCCTGCTGCTCTGCTGATATGCCGTAGCGTTTAAACACCTCAAGTTTTAGAGCACAGGTGTCAAACTCTGGCCCGCGGGCCAAATTTGGCCCGCCGTGTAATTTCATTTGGCCCGTGGGGCAATATCAAATTAACATTAGAGCTGGCCCACCGGTATTATACAGCGGCGGTGTTGCTGTAACACCGCATTCACTGCGAATACTACTAATCCCATAATGCTCTGCGGTTGTTTTGGCGCGCCAGCTTTGTGTCAGTAGATTTCTAGCAAGCAGCGTTCTTTCCAGACGTGCTGCGGCCCAATACTACAACTCTAGGTGTCACTGTTTTACCCCTACCAAAAATGACGAAAAGGAAGGGAGAAAACAGAACTTTCGGGACAGGTGGGAGACAGAATATATGTTTACGTATCTGAAAGACAGACCTGTTTGTCTCGTTTGTGGAGCCAACGTGTCGGTACCTAAGGAGTACAACCTTAGGCGACACTATGAAACGAAACATCAGGACATGTACAAGGACCTGGACACGACTCAAAGGAGCCAGAAAGTAGAGGAGATGAAGAGAGGGTTGGTTTCACAACAAAATATGTTCAAAAAAGCCACAGCACAAAACGAGGCTGCTGTAAAGGCGAGTTATATCGTGGCAGAAGAAATCGCCAAATCAACCCGATCCTTTAATGAGGGAGAATTTATTAAAAAGATAATGCTGAAAGTTTGTGACCAAGTGTGCCCAGAGAAAAAACAGGCCTTTTCAAACGTAAGCCTGAGCAGGAACACAATAGCGGAGCGCATATGTGATCTTGCCACCAATCTGCATGACCAGCTGATGGAAAAGGGGAAAGATTTTGTTTCTTTTTCCCTCGCTGTGGACGAGAGCACTGACGCGTCTGATACTGCGCAGCTGTCAGTCTTCATCCGCGATGTCGACTCAAAAATGTGTGTTACGGAGGAGCTTTTGGGATTTAAATCCATGCATGGCACAACCACAGGGACGGACATTTTTGAGGAGGTTTGCAAATGTGTAACTGAAATAAACCTGCCGTGGGATAAACTCGTGGGATTAACCACTGATGGTGCGCCAGCGATGAGTGGTAAAAAGAATGGTCTGGTGGGCAGGATGCGTGAAAAGATGCGGGAAGAGAACTGTGCAGGTGAGCTATCGGTTTATCACTGCATTATACATCAAGAGTCACTGTGTGCTAAAGCCCTAAAGATGGAACATGTTATGACCACAGTAACACAAGTTGTTAACTTTATAAGAGCCAAAGGTCTGAATCACCGCGAGTTTAAGTCTTTTCTGGAAGAGTTTGGTTCGGAACACACAGACGTGCCGTATCACACAGAGGTGAGATGGTTAAGCCGCGGAAAAGTACTGAACAGATTTTTCGAGCTGCGTGAAGAAATATGTCAGTTTCTGCAAAGCAAAGGGAAGGACACAGCAGAACTCCAGGAGCAAAAGTTTATGTGTGAGCTGGCCTTTCTGTCTGACATCGCAAGCCATCTTGATGCGCTGAACCTGCAGCTACAGGGGCGGGGCCGCATCATCACCGAGATGTACTCGTCAGTGAAAGCTTTTAAAGCTAAACTCTGCCTGTGGGAGAATCAGCTGCTGCAAGGAAACCTTGGCCATTTCCCCTGTTGCCAAACCACAAATACGCAGATCTCTACCGCCGTGTGCGCACAGTTTGCTGAAAAACTCAGTGTACTCGGCGCTGAGTTTAACCGACGATTTGGCGACTTTGATGGTCAGAAATGGAGATTTGAACTGCTTAGTAATCCCTTCGCAGTCGATGTGGAAAAAGCACCAACTAACATTCAAATGGAGCTGATTGAACTCCAGTGTGATGACACGCTGAAGTCAAAGTATGATGCTGTTGGCGCCGCACAGTTTCCACAACACATCCCTGACACAATGCCTCAGCTCCGCACCCAAGCTGCTCAATTGCTCTCCATGTTCGGCAGCACTTACCTATGTGAGCAACTTTTCTCCTCAATGAAGATGACGAAAACATCTCACAGGGCACGTCTCACTGATGAACACCTTCGTTCGATAATGAAGGTTGCCTCAGCTAAAAGCCTGAGCCCCGACACTGATGAACTAGCATCCAAGAAAAGATGCCAGGTGTCTGGCTTGAACACACCATGTTAGATCAGTGTGTCGCAAACTGAACAGTAAAAAGGCCTGAATGATTGATTTATGTATTAGCAGTGGAAAAAGTTAATGTTGATATTTAGCAAATTGAAAAGAGGCATTCATTTTTTATTTAAATGTTATTTAATATGCCATTGATGTTTCTTCGTTTGTTCTTTGACAGTTGATTTTGCACTATTAAGTTAAGTTAAGCTATAAGCATGGCTTGTTCCATATTCAGTGTTAAAGCAAATCAGTGTAGCAAACTGAGCAAAAACATTTTATTCATGCACTCTTCTCTTGCTACTTCAAGGCTTGAATGTTTGATTCATTCATTATTGTTATTTTGTTTTCAAATGTATTTATTAGCCTGTGGAAAAAAGTTTATTTTGATATTTACCTCAGAAGGCTGCAAATAGAAAAGAGGCATTCAATTTTTATATTTAAACATGAAACTCGGGTTTGCAAGTCATTATAAAGTTATATAAGCCTTGCTTGTTCAATTTTCAACGCAAAACTTGTTTGGGTGCCTATTAAAAGGTAATTTTTTTCAACCTTGGCCCGCGGCTTTGTTCAGTTTTAAATTTTGGCCCACTCATTATTTGAGTTTGACACCCCTGTTTTAGAGCATCATAATCGGCAGCCTGCTCCTCAGTTAAATCATAATAGGCTCTCTGCGCCGCCCCCTTCAGGTAGGGAGCCAGTAGGTACGCCCATTCTGAACTCGGCCATGCGTTCCGCTTAGCGGTACGCTCAAAAATCAAAAAATATCTTTCTATATCGTCCTCCTCAGTTAGGGTCGTTAATTGAGTGGGTAATGACCGAGCGGCCTCTGTTCGAACTGATGCGGTGGCACGGGCTTCAGATTCCGCTAGCTGGGTCCTGGTCTCCCCCATCTGTACTTTTAAAGTACGGAGTTTGCCCATAATGGTGGTTAGCACGGTATTTAGGTCCTGTTCTTCTGTCATTTTCTTGAAGAAAAAAGAACAATCCTGCCGACTACGCCAATTGTAAAGTTTTTTCAAAAATAAGTCCAAAAAGACACAAAAAAAAGGTTTGGGGACGTCCCCGTATATTGCCCTAAGACAATATCAAAATGAAGAAATGATCACAAGTCTTTTTAAATTCAGAACAAATGACAGTTTTACTATTGAAACATGGTTGTTTAAATACAGAAAGGATTATGGGAAAAGGAAATGGTTGGAATCAAAACAGGAACCGGAAATAACATCATCAGGAGGAGTCGGAAGTGATGTGATATTGCAGAGTCAGAAGTGAGGTTAGTGGATATGGCCAGAAGTGACATAATCGGCGGCCATCTTGAACCCGGAATCGGGGCAATTATTTTTCCTCTGGTTTTCTGTAAAGATCAGAGATTTAGGTAAGCACCATGTGACACCCATATCTAGCGATATTTCACTCACCTTTAGGCTCTTTGACTGCCTCCTAATCACACGTGTGTGACAGCAGCAAATAGGACTGGTCTGATAAAACAGCGGTACTGTACAAGAAGGTAGCCAGAGAAAACTGTACTTTCTGGGCGACTCACTTCTTATGATGTGCGCAGCAAACTGGTAAAAATGTTTTAGCAGTCCGTAGTAGCCTGTGTATTGTTCTACACTGTGGTGTCCTGGGGAAGCAACTTGAGTCCACGTGATGCAAAATGCATGAACAAACTTATCAGAAAAGCCAACACCATTGCAGAGCTGACCCTGGACCCTGGGCACTCTAGCAGCTGTTGTGGAAAAGAGGATGGCAGGAAAATTGGATGCCATCATGAACACTTCTGCCCCTTCCCTCCAGGGTGTGCTCTTTTGGAGCACTTTTAGCCATAGGTTCATTCCTGTACAGTGTACTAAGAAGTGCCTCTGGAATTTTTTCTGCTTGCTGCCATCAGACATGTCAATGTTTCCTCTTGACATCCTTTCCATTACCCCGGCCAGAGGCCATACAAAGATAGTACAGATTTAATCTCATACAGTTGCTTTAGAATATTTTATTTTCTTATATTGTGCTTTGAGTTGGTATCTGTGTATTAAATGTTCCTCTTGTGATATATCCCCTTAGGGATTAATATAATACTTGTATATCTAATCTAATCTAAATAAAGAGTCCAAGAATTAGTAATATTAAAAGCACATGTGTTACCAGTAACTGTGTTTGTGCATTGAGAAAGAGGACAGGGTCTGAATAAACCAAAAGTTAGGCATCCTAATCTTGTTTGAACCTTGTTAGATCTGTTGAACTGCAGTTACATTTGTTATTTTTATGTTAATTAAGCCATTCTACTGTCTGTACAATCATTAAAAGATCTACCATTCATCAGGTCACCAAGTGTTTACAAAAATTAAATGCATAATACAAAAAAACTGTCTATATCTGTAGTTTGAAGGTATGACACACAGAAGTTTATATATATATGTCTCTATTATAAAAAAAAATCCTGTGGGAGGAAATTAATCATCAGGACCAGGTGTAATTGAAAAAATAGCAGGACAAAGCGAGGTTAGAAATAAAAGGCAAAGAGCAGAAAATAAAGACTTTTTGCATTCGAATCATTCAATGCACAAAACATAGATTTACACAATAATGGAACATACACTATGAGAATCTGTGGTCCCGCAACAGTTAAAGCAACGACAAGTTTAATTTCAAAGAAAACACAATTCGGTCAGGTGTATATTTATGATCACGGAGAAGCGATCACAACGCGAGCAGCAGAGACACGAAGTGGCAAAAAGGACAGCGGCTGTACAGGCTTTAAAATGATCAAAGGGCAGTGTGACAGCAGCTGCATACCAAACCCCCCCATTCACAACGCGAGCAGCGTTATACATCCTGCAATAAAGAGATTTAACCATGCCTGGGGCAGGAAATAAAGGACAAGTATTATTTTTACAACGTCACGCGAGACAAGGAAGTGAGCCATCATTTAAAACAAGTCCACAGACATCTAACATAGCAGTTGTTGGATTGCATTTGGCAGACAAGCATCATGTGCTCCCAGCTCTTAAAACAACAACATGCAACAAGCAGAACAGGCAGCTCGCAAGCAGCAAAAAGACAGCAGATGATCCGACGGCATATCCTTAGCGTGCATTCAGCCGCACCCTCCTTCACAACGCGAGCAGCATTATATGTCTGGAGAGAAAGAGATGTAACCATGCACGGGGCTGGAAATAAAGGACAAGTATTGTTTTTACAAAAGTTTTTAAAGTAAAAGTGAAAATAATGCATATGTAACAATTCCCATTAAAATAACGATCCTTTTAAATTGTATATCCGGTAAACCAAACACGGGGGTGGACGAGCGAAGCGAGCAGGGGGTGGAGCCCCCTAGTATACATATATGTGTATATATATATATATATATATATATACTAGCAAAATACCCGCGCTTCGCAGCGGAGAAGTAGTGTGTTAAAGAGGTTATGAAAAAGTAAAGGAAAAATTTTAAAAATAACGTAACATGATTGTCAATGTAATTGTGTTGTCATTGTTATGAGTGTTGCCGTCATATATATATACATATACACATATACACACACATATACACACATATACAGATATATTATATATACATATACACATATATTTTTTATATATATATTTTTATATATATATATATATATATATATATATATATATATATATATATATATATATATATATATATATACACATACATACATACATACATACATATACACACATAGATGCACTTACAATAACATAGAAATCAATATAAACAACATTAACATCATTATCATATGAGAATATGAAGTAATATATAAGAAGCACATTTCATATAAATATAAATTATTAAACAGTAAAATCTTCTTCTATAATTTGCTACCGTGGCTTTTCGTTGGTCTGTCCAGGATTTTAAATCACCTGTAGCTTGCAAACCGTTTCACCTATTGACTTGAAATGTGGTACACATATAATACGTCACGTCTGCTATCCGCTTTATGGGTGATGATTGTATTACTCTTTTTATGTTTATTTTATTTTAGAATCAACTCCTATCTGCGCACACCAGGGCGGCCGTGGGCAGATGCGTATGGTGTATTCACTCCATGTTATCGTGCATTGCGCTGTCACTGGTATTTTGATAAAAGAATTTGAACAATATATAAGAAGCGTATAAATTATTAAACAGTAAAACATTAACATTTAAGAAGTAAAGTTACATTGAGTACTACTGCAGTGCCTTCGGGTATACCTCATTTTTTCTTTGCCCATTACATGCTTAAATGTATACATTTTTTGTTGTACCTACCTGAGAACACGCGACATATAACCGACCGTGGGAGAAGCATGGATTTTAAACACGCGTTGAGTTCATCTGCTGGTCTCCCTCGTGGAATAACTGGTAATGTTTGACTAAAATCTACAGCGAGTAAAACGACATTACCTCCTTTTTTTTTTTTTACGATCTGTGAGATCTTGCTTTTTTCGGTTCAAGGCTTCATAAGCTCTTTTATGTTCCATGGTGTACTTAATAAGTAGTAATTATCCCAAACCATCATCTTTGAATGTTGCAAGACTTTCGCCTTGTATGTAGATCGGGGTAATTACATTCATTGCATTCCTAGTGTGAATCACAATCTGATTGTATGGGTGGTTACCTGGCACTGTAGGGTTGCCACCCGTCCTTTAAAATACGGAATCGTGCCGCGTTTGAGAATGAAATTGCGCGTCCCGTTTTGAATCAATACTGGACGGGATTTATCCCGTATTTTTTTTATCATTTTTTTTTTAAAGCAGCGTGTCATGCAAATCATCCCACACGCATTTTATGAAGATGCCTCCTTTCCTACTTTTGATTGGGTAATACTTGATGTCATCGTTAGTTTCATTGGTCTTTTTAACTGTCCAGTGAGGAGGGCGTGCCTTTTAAGTAGAGTCTGCAAAGTGTTGGCACTGAGATGTGGCGTCAGCGCCATAGTTGAAGCCCCTAACGTTGCGGTCAGCAAGTCAGCTAACATCCGCCATGTGCCGTCTTTCAGTTGCGAGAAGCAGATCATAGAATCGTTGAAACTGTTGCCCCTAACGTTGCGCCACGGCGTGTGGTTCGTTTATACCTCGTGTCTTCTCATTAAACTTTTATCTCGCGAATATGTTATTACAATCCGCAGCGGGAGCGTTTCTATAAACTTTATTTAAACTTACGTTTTACACCGTGCTTTGTTTCCCTTATGAACATGCTTGTATGCTTCACTCGCTCCATTCTCAATTGTTTAATTAATTTTTTGCTCTTCGCTGTTTGCGGCTCTTCCTCCATTTCCCCCTACTTCGTTGTTTTATCTCGCGAATATGTTATTGCAATCCTTAACGGGAGCGTTTCAATAAACTGATTGAAAATAGTTTTGCATTTACCTTTTTAGTAAAAGGCGAGCTTTTAAGCCTGAGAAATCACCCCGTAAATGCACACGTTTAATTGCACATGTGTTAATATGTATGCTTACACAGTATTAAAAGACAGTCAAAAATTAACGCTCATTTACCTTCGTTCCCGCGTGTGACTCGTGCTGTAAATCTCTTCCTTGTTTTTAGTTCACGTGATTACGTAGGAGGCGTGATGACGCGATACATGACTCCGCCTCCTCCATTACAGTGTATGGACAAAAAATATGTTCCAGTTATGACCATTACGCTTTGAATTTCGAAATGAAACCTGCCTAACTTTTGTAAGTAAGCTGTAAGGAATGAGCCTGCCAAATTTCAGCCTTCCACCTACACGGGAAGTTGGAGAATTAGTGATGAGTGAGTCAGTCAGTCAGTGAGTGAGTGAGTGAGTGAGTGAGTGAGTGAGTGAGTGAGTGAGTGAGTCAGTGAGGGCTTTGCCTTTTATTAGTATAGATATATATATATATATATATATATATATACAGTATATATATATATATATATATATATACAGTATATATATATATATATATATATATATATACAGTATATATATATATATATATACTAGCAAAATACCCGTGCTTCGCAGTGGAGAAGTAGTTTGTTAAAGAGGTTACATATACATATATACATATATATACATATCTACATATACATATATATACATATATACATATATATATATATATATATATATACATATACACATCCACATATATATACATATATATATACACATATCAACATATATATACACATTCATATACACACATACATACACACACACATATACATATATACATATACACATACATACATACACATTCATATATATATACACACATACATACATACATACATACATACATACATACATACACACATATATATATATATATATATATATATATATATATATATATACATATACATATTTACATATCTACATTTATATATATACATATCTACATATATATATATATATATATATAGACATACATATATACATACATACATTCACATATATATATATATATACATACATATATATATATATATATATATATATATATATATATATATATATATATATATATATATATATATATATATATATATCCAAATCCCCCGCGCTTCACAGGGGCGAAGTACTGCTTTTAAATTTTTATTAAGAAGAAAAGAAAACCTTTTTAAATTGAGGGAAAATATACCAATAACAATTTGTTAAGGATCTGTTTTTTTGTGAAGCTGCCTTTACACAGCCACTCCGCTGTTTTATAAACGAACACCATATAAGGCAGTCCTTTCTCCTAGCTTAGCGGTTCTGTATTCTTTTATTGTTCGTTTATTACGATTGTTATAGTTATTGTGTAACTATTTGAGACCCACTGTTCTGTTGAGGTACCCATTTCCTTTATGTAGTCCGCGGATTCTCAGCTATTTTTTGTTCGTTTATTACGATTATAGTTATTTATTGATTCCCTTCGTTTGGTGACTGCTTGCTCATATAAGTCGCTCTGCTGTTTTTTTGTGAAGCAGCCTTTACACAGCCTTTCCGCTGTTTTATAAACAAACGCCATATAAGGTCTTCCTTTTTCCTTGCTTCGCCAAGGAAGCAGCCTTTTTATTTAATCCACGGGTTCTCCGCTGTTTTTTTTTTCTTTTTTTACAATTGTTATAGTTCTGTTTGTATACCACGTTGTCAGTTCAGCACTCCGGTTGTAATATGACCAAGCCGTGCAAGCTTACTGTTAAGAATGCAACGTATAGTTGTACAGGAGAAAAGCAATCTTGCCTCAAATCAATGGCAACCTTTTGTAGGTCTATGAACTTAAATTAAACTTTAGGTTTACACGGTGCTTTGTTTCCGAGGGGTACCTGCACTCATGAATATGTCTGTATGCGTCAGTTGCTCAAATCCCCGCGCTTCGCACCGGCGAAGTACTGCTTTTAAATTTTTATTAAGAAGAAAAGAAAACCTTTTTAAATTGAGGGTAAATATACCAATAACAATTTGTTAAGGATCTTTTTTTTTGTGAAGCTGCCTTTACACAGCCTCTCCGCTGTTTTATAAACGAATGGCATATAAGGCCGTCCTTTCTCCTTGCTTAGCGGTTCTGTATTCTTTTATTGTTCGTTTATTACGATTGTAATAGTTATTGTGTAGCTATTTGAGACTCACTTTTCTGTTCAGGTACCCATTTCCTTTATGTAGTCCGCGGATTCTCCGCTATTTTTTGTTTGTTTATTACGATTATAGTTATTTATTGATTCCCTTCTTTAGCTGACTGCCTGCTCATTATATATCTATACTAATAAAAGGCAAAGCCCTCACTGACTGACTCACTGACTGACTGACTGACTGACTGACTCACTCACTCATCACTAATTCTCCAACTTCCCGTGTAGGTAGAAGGCTGAAATTTGGCAGGCTCATTCCTTACAGCTTACTTACAAAAGTTAGGCAGGTTTCATTTCGAAATTCTACACGTAATGGTCATAACTGGAACCTGTTTTTTCTCCATATACTCTAATGGAGGAGGCGGAGTCATGTATCGCGTCATCATGCCTCTTACATAATCACGTGAACTAAAAACAAGGAAGAGATTTACAGCACAAGTCAAACACAGGAACGAAGGTAAATGACGTTAATTTTTGAGTGTCTTTTAATACTGTGTAAGCATACATATTAACACGTGCAATTAAACGTGTGCATTTACGGGGTGATTTCTCAGGCTTAAAAGCTCGCCTTTTATCAAACACGGGGAACAAAAGGTAAATGACGTTGTTGAGTGTCTTTTAATACTGATGTTAATTTTTGAGTGTCTTTTAATACTGTGTAAGCATACATATTAACACGTGCAATTAAACGTGTGGATTTACGGGGTGATTTCTCAGGCTTAAAAGGTCGCCTTTTATTAAAAGGTAAATGCTAACTGTTTTCATTCTGAAGGGCACAAACCACGTTAGATTTCAGCCGTTAAACGCGCAAAAATGTCGGTACACCAGATAAATAAGCGCAACATATTATCAGTTGTATTGTATGCTTACAATACATATAGAAATGTGTTAATCGTTAACTAATAGTATGGGATGGTGTTTTTCGACTCGCGCCTTGATTTAAACGATTCCATGTCTTGGTGGGTTTGCGTAGCTTATTGTCAATATCTTTACACCTGTTTTTAAAAATTATTGACTGAAACGGGCTTTCACGAAAAAAGTTAGGACTTTGCTACAGGATACACCCTCCACAAGTTAAGGAACTAAAAATAAAAGGTATATATTTCTGTTTTATTTAAACCTTTTAAGTTCGTGTAAGCATACATATTAACACATGTGCAATTAAACGTGTGGATTTACGGGGTGATTTCTCAGGCTTAAAAGCTCGCCTTTTATTAAAAAGATAAATGCAAACTGTTTTCATTCTGAAGGGTACAAACCACGTTGGATTTCAGCCGTTAAACAAGCAAAAATGTCAGTACACTAGATAAATAAGCGCAACATATTATCAGTTGTATTGTATGCTTACAATACATATAGAAATGTGTTAATCGTTAACTAATATTATGGGATGGTGTTTTTCAACTCGCGCCTTGATTTAAACGATTGCAGGTCTTGGTGGGTTTGCGTAGCTTATTGTCAATATCTTTACAGCTCTTTTTGAGACTTAATTTAAAAAGGTTTTCTTTTTCTTCTTAATAAAAAATTTAAAAGCAGTACTTCGCCGGTGTGAAGCGCTCACTTCATTCCCTTACGGGAATCGAACCTCGGACGTCAGCACTAGAGGCGAAGCCCCTAAAATTGCGTCACGGCGTGTGGTTCATTTATTTGACAGCATGTAGATCAGGGTAATTACATTCACGGCATTCGTAGTCTGATTCACAATCTGATTGTATGGGTGGTTACCTACCAGGTAACGCTTATGGTTAGCCAGCAAGTCAGCTCAAAGTGATCACTCGAGTAAAGGCAGCTTCACAAAAAAAGAGATCCTTAACAAATTGTTATTGTTATATTTTCTCTCAATTTAAAAAGGTTTTCTTTTCTTCTTAATAAAAATTTAAAAGCAGTACTTTGCCGGTGCGAAGCGCGGGGATTTGAGCGAATGACGCATACAGACATATTCATGAGTGCAGGTACTTTGGAAACAAAGCACCGTGTAAACCTAAAGTTTAAATTAAGTTCATAGACCTACAAAAGGTTGCCATTGATTTGAGGCAAGATTGCTTTTCTCCTGTACAACTATACGTTGCATTCTCAAGAGTGTGCTTGCACGGCTTGCTCATTTTACAACCGGAGTGCTGAACTGACAACGTCGTATACAAACAGAACTATAACAATCGTAAAAAAAGAAAAAAAAAAAAAGCGAAGAACCCTTGCATTTAATAACAAGGCTCCTTCCTTGGCGTTCATTTATAAAACAGCGGAAAAGCTGTCTTAAGGCTGCTTCACAAAAAAACTGATCCTTAATATAGATATAGATATATATAGATATATATATATATATATATATATATATATATATATATACTGTATGTATGTATGTCTTGCTGCTTTAATTTTCAATGAAATGAAAAAAGCTCTCCAAGAGAAAACCTCAATGAAGAAGAAATGAGAAACCCTCATTTATAAAGGTTTGCTGCAGATGACTTAACTGAAAATAAATTAATACTTCCTATGTGTATAATACATATTTATCTATTTTACTTATGCCTTTATTCCAGCAACTTGCAACATCTGAGGTACAATTTGTTACATTACTTTTGTTTTTTGCAGCACAGGCAGGTGAAGTGACTTCCTCAGGATCACACAGTGGTGTCAGTACCAGGATTTGAACTGACAAGCTCCGGGTTTGCTGAAATATTACTGAAGAAAGAAAAAAAACGAAAACGGGCAAATAGGGCTATGCATACAAATGTCCATCCATCCATTATCCAACCCGCTATATCCTAAATACAGGATCCACTCCCTGCCAACACAGGGCACAAGACAGGAAACAAACCCCCGGGCAAGGTGCCAGCCCACCGCAGGACGCACACACCCACACACACCCACACACCACGGACAATTTAGAATCGCCAATGCACCTAACCTGCATGTCTTTGGATTGTGGGAGGAAACCGGAGTACCCGGAGGAAACCCAGACAGACATGGGGAGAACATTCAAACTCCACGCAGGGAAGCGAACTCCTAACTGGCACCTTTCACTGCGCCACCATGCCGCCCGCATACAAACTTAAAATGTTTAAATAAAACAGAAATATATACCTTTATTTTTATTTCCTTAACTTGTGGAGGGTGTATCCTGTAGCAAAGCCCTAAGTTTTTTCATTAAAGCCCCTTTCAGTCAATAAGCCTTAAAAACAGGTGTAAAGCTAAACTTGCAACACCGCTATTCAATTACACTTGCCTAACGCCACTTCTAAGGGGAGATACTGTGGGATGTGGGCATCCGTCAAAGCACCAATCACAGGCCCGATTACAAAGCGGGAAGCTGTGATCTGTCGTCTCCCTCCCATGTAACAATCACAGCCCCGTGTTACAACGCACTATGTATGTATGTACATATGTATATATGAAGAGTATGGATGGATGTATATGTGTGTGTTTATGTATGTGTGTATATGTATGTGTATATATATGCTGATATGTGTATATATATATGTGTGTATATATGTGGATATGTATATGTATATACTGTATATATATATGTATATGTAGATATGTGTATATATATGTATATGTAGATATGTGTATATATGTATATATGTATATGTATATATATGTTTATATAACCTCTTTAACACACTACTTCTCCGCTGCGAAGCGCGGGTATTTTGCTATATATATATATATATATATATATATATATATATATATGTCAATGTATGTATGTATATATATATGTCTATATTTATATATATATATATGTGCATATATATATATGTGTATATATATTTAGATATGTATATAATTTATATGTATATATATGTAAATATGTATATATATATGTAGATGTGTAAATTTGTATATGTATATATATGTATATCTGGATGTGTATATGTATGTATATATATGTATATGCAGATATGTGTATATGTAGATATGTATATATATGTATATATATGTTTACATAACCTCTTTAACACACTACTTCTCCGCTGCGAAGCGCGGGTATTTTGCTAGTATATATATATATATTAAGGGGAACAGCACGGACACAGACAGGTAGACACAATGGTTTCACCACACACATGTTTATTTACACTATTTACAGCCATTACAGTGCACATACCCAGTGCCTCAGCACCAATCACCCCTTAAGTCCTTGGCCACACTCACAATGCCTTTACAGTCTCTGGTCCGCCTCCACTCCTCTCCACCAAGCTTCGTCCTCTTCCACCCGACTCTGTCCCCTGACTGGAGGGAGGCGGCCCCTTTTATATACCCCGGAACGACTCCAGGTGTATCCTAAGGGCTTCCGTAGCCACACCCCTGTGTGGTGGAAGCTCTGTCTGTGTATCCGGAAGTCCACTGGGTGTCCCCAATACTCTTCACCCCAGCACTTCCGGGTGTGGCGGAAGTACTGAGGTCCAGGGCTCCCAAGGCATCGGGGCGCCCCCTGGCAGTCCGCAAAGCAACCAGGGAGGATGCCCCCTCGTGTCCTGGAGGAGGCACAAGCCCTCCTCCGGTCCTCCTGGGTATCCCGGCTGGGCATGAACCCCAGCTGGGTACCACACTATATATATATACTAGCAAAATACCCGCGCTTCACAATGGCAAAGCAAGCTTATGTAAAGGAGTGAGAGAGACTTTACCACCGTTACAGCACAAACCAGGAGACTCGCATTTCCACCTATGAGCTTGACAATACTCATAGTGAACATCCATGGATCCATTTGGCTACGGTCAGTGTCACTACTGGTAGCACAAGGCGATACCTGGACCCTACACAGGTTGCACAGGTAGTCCAACTTCTCCAGGATGCCACATCAATCTGCACCAATGTCAGAAGGCTTGCTGCGTCTCCCAGCACAGTCTCAAGGGCATGGAGGAGATTCAAGGAGACAGGCAGTTATTCTGGGAGAGCTGGACAGGGCCGTAAAAGGTCCTTAACCCATCAGCAAGACCGGTATCTGCACCTTTGGGCAAGGAGGAACAGGATGAGCACTTCCAGCACCCTACAAAATGACCTCCAGCAGGCCACTGGTGTGACTGTCTGTGACCAAACAATCAGAAACAGACTTCATAATGGTGGCCTGAGGGCCCGACGTCCTCTAGTATGCCCTGTGCTCACTGCCCGGCACCGTGGAGCTCGATTGGCATTTGCCATAGAGTACCAGAATTGGCAGGTCTTGTATGTATGTTATCATCCTTTTAATGCTCGGAATGTTTACTGAAGCACCATCTGTTGGTTGATTAGAAAGGTGACATGTAACTATCTCTATATACAGTATATAAAAGCCAACGCCTGTCTGTTTGTCTCTCCACTTTTCACGAGAGAACTACTTAACGGATTTAGATTGGGTTTTTTTCTATAATTTGTTGAACGTTCCGGTTGATTTCGTGACTTCCTTCACCGTGCTAAGTATCTTAGTTTGCTTTCGGTTCCAATTTATTTGCGCAAATCCAAGAGAGATGCAGCAGGCCGAAGGGAGGGGGCAGGGCCCTCCTCACTCACGTGCCAGCCTTGGGGCGTGCACGTTACCTCTGCTTAGCTAGTGAATGAAGAGAACTACTTAACGGATTTAATCTGTTTTTTTTCTATAATTTACTTGAATTTCTCTGGCTGATTTTACGACGTCACTCATTGTGCCTAAGTATCATAGTTTGCTTGTAGGAGCGATATATTTCAATATAATCCGAGAAAGAGACTGTGGGGCGAGGGGAGGGAGAAGCGTGACAATCAGGAGATGGGGAGGCTGGGCAGGGCCCTCCTTACTCACGTGCCAGCCTCATTTGAGTCGGTCTAACGTGTGTGTTTTGGATCGTTTCCTTGCCTCTGCTTAGCTAGCAATGCCTGTTTTTTTATTTATTTTTAAAGTTTGTCCTGTTTCACCTACTACACGCGGCAAAGCCTCAGGGGACGGCTAGTATGTGTATATTTTTTTGCTTATCCATAAAAATTTTACTCAATACAGAATTGTTAACTGACATCATTGCGTCCATAGTTCATGTAAGTGAGTACATTTGTGATCACTAAAGTAACATTTAAAACTGTACACAGACTTAATCTATAATCTAACCTAATGGCGCTCCATTGTAGTTATATGAAATCAATTTACATTTAAACAAATTTTTGTATAATTTAGTATTTTCAAAATAGAAAGACACGTTATGACACATTATACTGAGTGCTGATCTTGTGAAGTTAAATATAGAAACTACATAACCAAAAACATTGACCTTGGTCTGTTTTGTAGGATTCATCAGATAGAACTGGGTGTCCAGTAGACCTAAGATAAAGAGGCTTATCTGTGGCATTTCCTTAGGATTGTGGGTCTATTATTCCACTACATCCATTAAACAGTGTCATCTCCAGACAGAGGAGCAGTTTCAGTGACAGACTGCTGTCACTGTCCTGCTCCACTGACAGACTGAGAAGATCATTCGTTCCCCCAAACTATGCGACTCTTCAATTCCACCAGAGGGGGTAAACGTTGAACATTATTCAAGTTATTGTCTGTTTTTTACCTGAATTTTTTATTACTATTATTTTTTGCTGCTGGAGTATGTGAATTTCCCCTTGGGATTAATAAAGTATCTATCTATCTATCTATCTATCTATCTATCTATCTATCTATCTATCTATTATCTATCTATCTATCTATCTATCTATCTATCTATCTATCTATTATCTATCTATCTATCTATCTATCAAGTATTGAGTTTCTTTGGAATCTGTGTAGAATGAGTTTTGCTTTCCCTTCCTTTAAGTAATGCATCAGTTTTGACTTATATGGTAGTCTTAACATAGAAAGCTCAACTTGCAAGAAGTTACAAAGGCAGGGGCATCAGACCACTTGATGACAGCACAGTCAGTAAGAGAACACAACTGGACACAACATGCATGCCAAAGATAGTGGATGCTCTACTTTGAGAAAAAAACCTAAAGAGCATGGAAGGCTAGAAAGAGGCCATAAGACATTCTTGCCAACAAGTGGCAGCATAGGGCCTGTGAAAGGTTTTCTGTTTAAATGTTAAATGTCTGTAACATTTAGTATATAATTTGTTATCCTGGTATAGTGTTTCTGGGAAGAAAGACAGAATTTTTGAAGTAATTATGGTCCCAGAGAGTGGTGATATGTTGCATGTTGATGATCATATGCAACTACAGCTTGTCTGCCTCTCCTCTAGCTTTGTGGTTAAATTGAGTATCACCTGCAAAATAGCTCTACTGCATATAGTTATATTGCATGTAAAGCTATTTAGGTGTATTTATTTTTAAATTTAAATATTAATGGATATACACAGAGATAAGTTGCTGTTTTTAGGACAGTGCTAGGGACTGTCTAAAGACATTTACCTTATGTGATTTTCGACTATACACATTGTCAAGGAAACATGTCCCTCGCTTAAGATTAGGTTCTACTGGTATAGGTGAATTGCAGTCTGACTCTTCACAGCATAATATGATTGTACAGTGTAATGCAGCTGCAAGTTTCAGCTCTTGTTGTGCTAAATCACTTCAGCCTGCCCTTCATGTATAGTAATGGAGTTACAGTCTGATCTCATATAATATAAGAGAACTGTGGTTTTAGAACATGCACTTTAGAGTTTGCTAGAGTTCAAAATTTTATGGTATGAGACCTCTGCAGTTTGACTAATTGCATTATAGCCATTGCAGTCTTGCCCTTTAAAGTTGCAGTCTGCCTTTAAGTAGTACAAAAAATGTGAAGTCTCCCCATGTGTTATTCTTAATAGCAGACTAACTTTATTTAGTAGCACTATGAGAGGCCCAGTTTGCCTTAAACAATTACTACACCCAAAAATCATATTTTATTATATGTTACTCACCCAATGTAGTTTATAGTGATGACCAAAAAAGATTTAATTTCATGTTTTTATGCATAATGGAGAGAAAAACATTTATTGTATAATAGATACAGTAATTATACAATAGCGAAGAATGTGAAAACATCCATGGATAAAACAAAAAAATCTCATGCTACTTGTGTCTCATAATCCATGTGTCTGTTATCTAGTCGTATGCAGGGCCGGATTTATATGGAAAGAGGCCCTAGGCTATTCCACTTATGAGGCCCTTTCACCTTCCATTTTTAAGTTTGTAAATTACATGAGAGATAATAAAATTTTGCTAACAATTTGAATGTAGGCCCCTCTTGATCTTGAGGCCCTAGGCTGAAGCCTAGTTAGCCTATAAGAAAATCCGGCCCTGGTCGTATGTGTAAAACTTACAAAATGCATGCATTTTCTGCTAAAATATTGTTAAAAGGTTACTACCAGAAAAATCAGTGACATCATAAAGAGGAAAGGCAGTCCCATAATACTGTGCATTTGAATTGAAGGCTGGACTCTTCACCAGTGAATGAGGGGGAGAGGCAGATCTTCAATTTAAAAGCACAGTATTACTGGAATTCCTTTCTTGTTTATGATATGCACTGATTTTTTCAGACGGATCCATTAAACAATATTTTAGCAAGTTTTTAGAATATACAGTAACTGGATTATTCAACACGAGTAATGTGAGATTTGTTTTTTCTTTATTCCATGGAAGTTTCTTTTGCCATTGTAGAACATTGGTCACCATTTTATCATAAACTTTTTTCTCTCCGTTATGCATGAAAACAGGAGGTTAGTAATTTTTCTCTGTCATCACTACAAACTACATGGGGTAAAGAACAAATAAATAAGTATTATTTTTGAGTGAAGTTTTCCTTTAAAGAAGTGTAAGAGAGCTACAATCCTACTCTTGGTGTACACCAGAGCTGCAGCTTGTTTTTATGTGGTGTGAGAGAGCTGCAGTCCCTGTTCATGTGCTGTAATATGAGCAAGCTGAAGTCTGATGTGTTTCCTTAAATGAGCTCTAGAATGGCTGGGTGTAACATAAGACAGTTGCAGTATGACCTTTTGTTGTACTGTATCTACTGTACCAACTGTAGAATAACCTTTTTGAGGTATG
This sequence comes from Erpetoichthys calabaricus, assembly GCF_900747795.2. Taxonomy (NCBI): domain Eukaryota; kingdom Metazoa; phylum Chordata; class Cladistia; order Polypteriformes; family Polypteridae; genus Erpetoichthys; species Erpetoichthys calabaricus. The sequence continues at coordinate 180,636,680 of NC_041395.2, forward strand.
ATATGAGAAAGCTGCAGTCTGATAACTGATAACTTTTATCGTTAGAGAGTTAGAAGAACTACAGCATGTGCTCCATTTATTCAATGCATGTGAGTGGCAGGATTTTGCATACTTTGCAGAAATGTAGCAATCGTTTGTCCTTTTTTAATGCAACCGTCTTCTTTTAATATAAAATATTTGTGTGAAGTCTTCTAATTTGTCCTATCTGACTGACTGTTTTAATGGCAAGTAAGCTGAAAACTGACCTCATGTAATGTAACGGAGTTGAAGCTTGACCTCTGGTTGTACGGTAAAAGTGAGGTGCAGTCTGACCTTTTTGTAGCGCAACATGATTGTGCTTCAGGTCAGCCTCTTGTTGTGCAGTAAAAAGTGAGTGGCTGTCTGACCTTTAAGTTGCTCTACAATATCACTGACAGCCCGAGGTATTGCAGGAATCTTTACAGGCCAGGTGAGCTACAGTCTTAATGCATATTCTGCAGCTTGCTCTGCTCAAAGGTCTCTTGATGTGATGAGCTGGTGTACAGACTCTGTGGATTTGTTCTGAAAGTTTTCTTTGAAAATCCCGGTTGTAACAGAAAGTGTCAGGCAGTTCATCTATCATGCACTGGCAATGCCCGTAAGTCGTAGCAATTTGTCACAGGCTACAATCCACAGCTGAACTCCTTAATCTGCTTCCAGCTGCAGGAGCTGCCAAACGTAGGCAGCCGGCACATCTGCACAGCCGTCCTTGGCTTTCTCAAATGTCTGCGGTCTCATTATCTGCAGAATACAAAAATAAAAATACCCTGCGCTCGCAACAGGCAGCCGCCCCCGGGTACGAGAGAATAGCAAGTGCAGCTCTGGGAACAGCTGTCTGTACCACACTTTTCTTTTCACATCCAGGCCATCTTTTGTTTTAGAGGGGAACTGAATTCTTGCTTTATGTTTTACATATTTAGTGCTCTTTTACATCACTTGAAAACATTCCCCTGACCTTAGAAAAACAGAACTGTAGTTGGAAGAATTACTCTGACTCAGACAATGGAAAAAGAAATCAGACGGTGAGGATCAAGCTCTCAACTTTGAACATGGCCAGTGGTCACAAGCCATCTGAGCAGAGATAGATAAAGACACAGAGAGAAAGAGCTCCACCTGCTGAGATTCTCCAGAGCATACTGCTCCCAATGGCATGTATCAAGTATTAGAGCAGGATATATTGATGGATATTACGTCCCGACCCTGAAGTAGGCCATGCATATCATGTTTTAACTGCAGGCTGTATGGGTGCTGGCTCTGAGTGAGCCATCCCAGGGCATACTGTTCTCTTAATGTGTGTGCTCAGGCCGCAGGATGCTCAGCTTGCAGCCTGCCTGTAATTGGTGAGAATTTGCTTCAGTAATTATAGTAAATTGTCTGCGTTTGTGGCAAACTGCCGATTCAGAGGAGAGTGTAATCATTAGCTCTATGTCATGTTCTGTGCAGTGCAGCAGTATAGGAAATTAGGGCGAAAGAAGAGGATATGCACTGCACCTAGGAACTGGGCGCAATTATTCGCATTTGTACAGGGGCACAGTGTAGTAAGATTCACAGTGTGTGGAAAAGAAGAGCTAATGATAAGAGTTTAACACCAGTGAATTTTAACGCTACAGATCTCTACACTATTGGCTTGTGCTATCGAGTCTTCTAAACCAGCATGTTATACTAGAGATGTCCATTCTTATTTTAAAGTTGCTGTACACAAAGCCCTTACACCAGAAAGTCCTGTATACCAGTGGCTTATTCTAAAGAAGCCTTTACATTACTGGCCTATGCTTACAATATTTACACCACCAAAAAATAATATTTACTTCAGTTAATTATACATATATCATATGTAGTGCTGCAGTCTTATGAAGCTGGGCTCAAGTCACATGTCCAATCATTGTTCTTATAGAATATTTTAATTCTCAATGTGTTTGCATGGGTTTTCTTCAGGATCTCCAGTTTTCCACTCTCATCCCCAGAGATGTGTACGTTAAGTTGACTAGTGATTTCAAACTGGCCTTGTGCAAGTCATGTGTATGAGTGGAGCCTACAGTCCATGAATATTTGGACAGTGACACAATTTTCATAATTTTGGCTCAGTATGCCACCACAATGGATTTGAAATAAAACAATCATTATGTGATTTAAGCTGTAGTCTTTCAGTTTTAATTTAAAGGGTTTATCAGACATATTGTATGAGCTGTTTTGGAATGACAGCCAATTGCCTGTGTAGAAAACCACATTTCTAGGGGCTCAAAAGTATTTGAACATTTAACTGACAATCTGTTCCATAGCCAAGTGGGAGCAGTTCCCTCATTATGTCATTAACTATTAAACAGGTAAAAGGTCTGGAATTGATTCCAAGTGTGGAATTTGCAACTGGAAGCTATCACTGTTAACTATCATTATGAGGTTCAAGAGCTGTCCATGCAAGTAAAAACAGGCCATCATTAGGCTTAGAAAACAAAACAAAACAAACCCTTTAGAGAGAAACATGAGGAGTTGTCAGATCAACCATTTTTTACTTTCGTAAAAAGAAAGGACACAACTGGTGAACTCAGCAACACTGAAGTCTGGAAAAGGTCTGAAAAATCACAGAAGATAACTGTTCTGGATTATTGCAGAATTCTGGCCTTGGTGAAGAAGAATCCCTTTACAACTTCTAGCCAAACCAAGAACATTCTAAGGGAGGTAGATCTATCATTGCTAAAGTCTACAGTCAAGAGGATACTTCATGAAAGTAGAGACAGAGGGTTTACCACAAGGTGCAATTCACTGGTAAACCTCAAGCATAGGAAAGACAGATTAGACTTTGCCAGAAAACATTTTTTTATTTATTTTTTGTTAAAAATGGATCACTGGATCAAGATAGATAGATAGATAGATAGATAGATAGATAGATAGATAGATAGATAGATAGATAGATAGATAGATAGATAGATAGATAGATAGAGGAGTACTTGTAAAAGCATGAGAGGATAGATGCTCCTACTTCCATGAATCTCCCAGTTATTGGTAAACAAATCCCATTTATAGTGCATCTCAAATAGCCTCACCTCACTGCCTTGTGTTCATCTCAGGAGATATCAAGGCTGAGGGCATTGGTGAACACAGGAATTTTTCAAGGTACAACAAAATTAAGAGATAGTAATAGAAACCAATACTACTAATATGAAAGACTATTGTAAAAGCCTGAGGTTTGGTGAACAAAAAAAATGGAAATAGTCATCAGAAATGGATATTGTTTATTTGAAGGGCCAATTTATATATGACAGTGACACTGACTAATTTTCACTGTCTGCCCAGCAAAGTCTTAAGCTTCCTCATGGGGATCGCCATCTTTTTGAATGAATTTGTGAGTGTGGTCTCCCCACCCACACTGCATTTTTTCATTTTAGGCTAATCTAACATGCATTGGCTCTGCCCACCACTGACACTCACTGTTATTGTTTTGACATAAAGAAGCAATAATGGAACTTAAACCTAAACTAATTTTGTGTTTCTTCATTATAAGCTGCAGATTTTGTTTACCATACATGTATAGGTGACTAATACATAAAGTAAAGTCCAAGGTCACACAGAGAGTGAGGAAGCCACTGCACAGCTTATTGTTAAGCTCCATCCTTATATAAATATCAGAACACTGCCAAGATAACTTCATCAGCAGTGCAGGCAGATTCCTACTTTCACACCCCCAGCCCATTGCACCATCGTATAAACTTTCCCAGCATTTTGATTCCCATTTACTCATATCTTTCATCAGTAAATTATTTCTGAATATATCCATAAACGTGAAAAGATTTTATAGACACAAATTGCAAGATACTAACTAATTTAACAAACACTTTAGGTTCTTACTTTGTTTCCAACTTAACACGAAGCTGCTAACATTGTATTCATTCATGTTCGCTATATCGCACAAGTGGCAAAAGTGTCTGTAAAGTAATGTTTGACTTGCTTTTGTTGCCAGTTAAACTAAATTGCTTAAAGAAAAACTTACAGACCTTACATTTAGAATGCTGCTCCACTAATCTGACCACATCATCTTTGCCAAATGTATTCAAATGTAAGCAATGTAAAGAACTCCATGATACGGAGATGCAGTGTGAAGCTATAGCTGCTGGCACAGACAGGGTGCTGTAATGCAGTGCTTAAATGATGTCTAGCTCTGAGTCGGTTGTCATAAAGGTCTCTTTGAAAAGTCATTAGGAATTTGTGTAATCTATCATCCTCTGAGTTTCCTAGTCCTATAATCTGATTGACACTCTCAGAAGCAATGAGATTCAGCACAGGACAAACTCCCAGACTCAAAGTCAAGTAGTGTCACACCATCCTAATATAGCTAAACAGTAAAACAGTAAGTATTCAGTGCTTAAAATGTTTGCAAAATGGAAGGGAAGTGTAATAATAAATAGTTTCGCAATGGTTATTCCAGCTCAAGTCTATTTGTATACAGACAGCAATACATAAAATGTAACTTGATGTGGGAGTAGACCCCTACAGAAAATTCAGGGTGGAGCTCCTAAGGTGATGCATGGACAAATCATGATGTCCATTATTAGCTGCTATGGTAACAATACTGGTTATAAGCCCTAGTAATCACCAAGATCTAGTCCTCAAAGTGGGAAGGATTTTCTTTAACCTCACTGGAAAGCTACCACCTACCTCAAGCTGGGCAGCCCCCAACCATTTAGGTGATGTCCTGCCACAGTCTGCCTTCCTCATTGGGAGGAAGGGGCACAGGAATGGTAAAACAGAATGTGAACCCTGAACCAGGAAACAAGATAAAGAACAAAAATTGAAAGAAAGTCACAATCAAGCTAGCAACCTGAAATCTATGGATAATGACTACAGGCTTACCAGACCTGTCCAACATTTCTGTTGTTCATGAAACTTCACTTATGAGTGATGAACTACACTGAATACAGGCAACCTTTCATTAAAAGGATTATTGAACCTTCTGACAGGGGCAAACACTGCATAATGTAAAAGAGTCCAGTGTTGGTTTTGCAAACTGCAACTCCCTCCTAAAGTTCACTTAATCCAATGTAAAGTCTCTGAAAGAATTTTGACTCCACACCTCCTTTTGGCTGTTCAGTCTTGCCAGTTCGTATGCACTAACTTCATCACCACAAGTCAAAGATGAGTTTTATGCCAAGCTTGACCCTCTTATCAGTATTATCAATAAACACAAGACTCTATTGGTGACTCTATTGTTAATTGGTGACTTTAACTGAAGAGTATGTGACAATTATGAATACTAGCCTCTACATCTTTGAAGTATGAAATTAGAAAAACAAAATGAAAATGGACAGCTGTTCCAGGAGTTGTTTACATTCTACAATTTTTTCATCACCAACTCTTTCTTCCAGACCTAGCCTATTCACAAAGTGTTGTGGTGTCATCCCTACTACAAGCACTGGCACCAGCTAGATCTGTCTAATCTAAAATGTGTCCTCTCCAGTTGTATGTACCATCATGCATATTGTGACACTGATCACTCCAGGTTTGTTTCAAGATAACGTTATAGCCCAGGAAGATCCAATGCTCTTGATCAGTGGGAAAACCTCACAGAGACTTTAGCAAGGCAAGCCATGCTTAATTATGAGATACTTTTGTTAAGGCTGTTTAGGTTTTCCTACAGAATTATGTACCCCATAATAGTGTACAGTGGAGATGGAACCCATCTGAGGGACATCATATATGATATGGCATCTATGGTTTTTGGTAAAAATTGACAGAAGAGCATAAGAACTGGTTTGATTCTAATTCCTCTGTATTGATATAAGTGATTGAGCAACACAGAACTTCTTCCAAAGCATTCAGTGGGCCACTGATTTGGGAAAAATCATATAGCATCAAGAAGGCCATAAAACCAGTACAGAGCAAGGCTGAACCACTCAGGTCAATAACTGGCGAGGTCATACATGTCAAAGGCAGCAGATGGAGAAATGGGGGAGAAAAGAGAGAGAGGACAGTTTCAATCCGCAGCCAATGCCATTGAGTGTGTTTAACTGATGAAAGAGCTGGATGACTCACAAAAGGTAAATGAGCTTAGCAAGGCCATAAGCGGCATGTCCTTAGGGTAGCCTCCTGGAAAAGGCAGGATACCACCTAAAATTATAAAGGCCTGATAGAGTGTCAAGTTGAAGTTCAGGGAAGCTCAAAGAAGATGTGTTTAGCAAGTGTACCATAAAGCTCAAGTACTTGCCATGTTCTGTTGCTGTGAGCATAGTAAATTTCATGCAACTGATCCAGTAAAAAGGTATTTAATATATATTCACCCCATCTCCTTCATCTTATCTGCAACCTTGTGGCAAATGTTAACGTGGGGACTACTATTCTCATCAGCCAAGGAGAAGCTCCAGACAATTTCATTGGTGCTTACAAAGTTTAAAAAAGAGCAATGACAAATGAGGTCTCTCAGTCTGCACTTAATGTCATTGAGTACCTTTCAGTGATGGAAGAATTGGATGACTTACAAAAGGTAGATGAGCTGAGAAAGGCTATAGGCAGGGAAAAGGCAGAATACCTCCTAAAGTTATAAAGGCCTGAAAGAGTGTCCTGATTAACCATCTGCATGACCTCTTCTGTCAGTTTTTTGGGTTTAAGGAGCTATACCACAGGACATCAGATATGAAAATAGTATTACAAAGAAGACAGAAGCAACAGCAATTACTGTCATGGAATGCCCTTGCTTACCATAGTTGTTAATTTGTGTTTGCTTCAGTAGTTCTCAACAGTCCTGCAGAAACTTCCCAAAAGACTATATCCAGAGTCAAAGTGTGGCTTCCAAGCAGAGAGATTCACTGTAGACATAATCATCTCTTTAAGGAAGCTGCAGGGAAAGTGTCATGAGCAACAGCAGCCACATCACCTTTATATTCCTAACCAAGACATTTAACCTTGTGAGTATAACTGGATTACTTTAAGTCCTGGCAAAGACTGGCTGCCTAACAGGCTACTGAGTATTATCAGGTCTTTCCATGATGACATGTAGGGCACAGAACAGTATATGGACTCATTATCAGAAGTGTTCAAATTTTGCAGTGGAGTCAGACAAGGCTATGTGTTGGCCTTCACCTTGTTTGGTATTTTCTTCCAACCACGACTTAAGAATTCACTGGAATCACCAATGAATGGGAACTATCTGAGCACCAGGTTCAATGGCAGTCTGTTCAGTTTTGAACACCTAAAGGCAACAAGCAAAGTCCAGGAGTTAGTCACTGCAAGCCTGTTGTCTGCAGGTTATTCACCAATGATATTGCACACCGAGAAATAGCTTTAAAGTCTTTGGGACCATTTTGTAAAAGCCTTCCTGAATCTTTGTTTGAACATGAGCCCCAGGAAGACGAAAGTAATGGCCCAAGAAGTTATTCTCCCCAACATCATTATCAACACTACACGTACCGGGTAATACATCAGTTTATTTACCTTAGCTCAGCCTTCACCAGCAATCTGGCTTTGGATTCAAAAACCAGCAAGCACATTGGTAAGGCTTTTACAACCTTGGCTTAGCTAACCAAAAAAGTCTGGAACAATTACATGCTTACAATTAGCGGCAAAATGACCTTACACCATCCATGCATTCTCAGTATTCTACAGTATGCAAGTCATAAATGGACTCTCTGTGTTCATCAGGAAAAGAGATTGAACTTTCCATCTTTGCTGTTTAAGACAGATCCTTAGATTCACAGAGAATTGCAGGATTGTCAACATTGAGGTCTTTGAGCACTCTCAGATGTTTTCCATGTTGGGATTTCTAATGACATTCTGTTTCGAGAATTGACCATAGGCAAGAGAAAATACTGGGCATTCACACATTTGCTTTAAGAGATCTGCTAGCACAATCTGAAAGAACTGGACGTTGCCATTACATAGTTTTAAGTGCTCACAAAGAACAAGTCCAGATTGAGGGAAGTGTTAAAGACAGGACTGAAGGCAAACATAGGCCAGCTACATGACCAAGCTGCTCAGTTTTTTAACAGGAAGAATAAGCAGGGAAAACTGCCAGCAGATTCTCCTTGAAGCGTCAGCACTGCAATAGACATTGCTATTCCTTAGCTGGCCTGTACAGTCACTGCTTTGCAAATTGATGTTCTCTCAAGGGCTCATTTCTATGGTCTTTTAAGATTAAAGAATGCCTACTCCCACTGCCATTATATGCATTGTGCATGCATATACATCAATATATACATAAAATATATGTATATGACTGACTCACTCACTCATCAACAAAATCACTATTTCCTGTTCAGCTGAAATTGGCAGTGTGGTACATCTAGAGCAGTAGGTACCCACTAAGAAAGAACATTTCAATTTTTCAATATTTAGAAAAACCGAATACCCCAAAATCTCAAAAATTATTTGATTGAAATTTGGTGACATTCTATAAAAAAATACCTGACATGTTTTTTTCATTTGTTGTGATATTTGTCTTTAATACTGCTGTAGTGAGTTTGACATTGTAAAGCACTACGTCCACTTTTCTCAGCTCTGACAGCGATCGCCCAAAGAAATGAGGTGTGCATGTTTATGCAGATAAAGGCTATCTTCAGTAGCAAAGTAAAAGAGGCAGAGTTCAGTGAAGCTCAAAAAATATGCTTATAGCAAGTGCTATTAAGTTCAAGCCCCTGCCAGGTGCTGTGGCTGTGAGTGTAGTAAAGCAATTGATCAAGTAAGAAAGATATTTAATATATATTACACCCCTCATCCCCCATTGTATCTGCACCCTTGTGGAAAATGCCAGTGTGGGAACTACAATTTCTATTATCCACTGCAAAGCTACAGGCAATTTCATCAGCACTCACAAAGTTTAAATAAGAGTATTGACAAAGGGGGTATACCATTTGTAGATGTATAGTAGAGGAGCTAACTACAATATCACTGCCATGCCATGTATCAACAGCATTTATGACTAAGATCTTTGAATGCCTGGTTCTTGCTTGTCTCTTAGTGTAAGTTGCCTTGTATATTTACCCATAGTCCATACATGTTGTTGTTTGATGTTGCTGAGTGAAGATGAATTTCCCCATGGGGTATTAAAGGAAATCAATATATTTAACAAGTCTCCTTGATTTATTTAGGTTACTTTAAGATATTTTTTAGTTTCTGCATCGACCCCGAGTACACACTCACTTAGATTTCAGCCCCAAAAATCTCCCAGTTACACCAGTAGCTTTTACTAGTGGTTTAACTTGAATGGCTTTTAAAGCAGTGTGCTATACTAGATGAGACAAAATCCAAATATGTTACACCAAAGGGATGTATTGGAAAGTTGAAGCAAGTGTTCTGGTCATGGCAATAATGTCAAAGAAGACTATGAATACACCTTCAATTTTAATGTAACAATATAATCTTCTCTTGGCACGCCATGCTTGGATCACACCAGAAAAAGAAATTTATGAAAGAATCATAGTCCTCTGAGACCCAATGATGCATGCATTAAGATGATAAAAGGGAGCATGAAGATACCATATGTTAAAATTGGCTATTTCCTCATAGCAAATTTGAGGAAACCTGACTTTGTGATGAATCCTGTGGACATCTTTAGATCCTTAAAAAGACTCCAAGCAAGATAGTCCTGTGGTAATACACTATTGAGTTAAACCAGAAATCATATTATTCCTGCAGATTGTTCAGAAAATGATTTTTCATAGATGTGTTATATTTAGAAACAGATAAAAGGCTACATCATGTCACAATCTAGAAGGCCAGAAAAAATATTTTGCTATGAAAGTCCTGTTACATTTTAAAGTGCATAAAGGGCGCCTCCCGGGAGCCTCACATAGCTGGGACGCCCACAGTTTGGAAGCACAAGGGGAGACAACTAGCACAGGGCTTTGTCTCCTCCAGAGTGCTAGATGGAAGCCCCATCCAGGTTGTGGCATTACCACAGATTCCCACAGGACAACATGGGAATTGGAGTTTGTCGGCTCAGCCCTGTTTGGTTCCGTGGGTGCCATCAGGGGGCACTGGGAGGACTGGTGAGTCCTACTTTGTTGGGCTCCAACCTTAACCAGGAGTGTTTCTGAGCCACAGTTTCAGGACAACAGAAGTACTTCTAGGGACTACATAAAAGGAGCTGCCTGACACAACTCGAGGAGCCAGATTCAGGAGGATGTGGACAATGCTTGCATGGAGGAGCGGAGGCAGTGACAGAAAGAGAGAGAGAAAGAGAGAGAGAGAGACAGAGAGAGAGAAGACATACAGTGTTGCAAAGTGCTTTGTTGCTGCGGTGTTTTGTATATGTGCTTGGTGCTGTGGGAAATACTTACCTGAAGCGTTTCCCACGAAACAAAATAAAGTATCCTCTTGTTTGTGGCAGATTGGTGTCCGAACCTGTGTTGTTTCAGGTGTTTGGGGAATTGGAGCACCCCCTGGTGTCCACAAGTGTTAAAGGTTAAGTAGCTTGTCCTGTCAGCCACGTTTGTAGTCAAAAATGAAAAGCACCCAAAAATTACTATTAAAGCTAAAAAAATATTTAATTTTGAGTGTAATAACATGCCAAGGTCATAAATAAAAAGCAATATGACTCAACAAAAGCTTAAAAAGAGTGCTTTTTCAGAGTGACATTGACACCGGTCCTTCTACCAGTTAATGAGGGATCCATCTTTAAACTGTTCAAAAGAAAGAAATGATAATCAAAATTTTGTTTTCTCTTGTTCTTTTTTCTAACTGTAATTCAGTTCTTTTTGTTTTGTTCTACAATGATTCTCTTTTTCCTTTTATCATGAAATTGTACAACAACTTGGCAGAGTATTTCCTTGTACTAAACCAAGAAATGACAGCATTCGGTGCTTTTCATCTGTCTGTATACAAAATAATACCCATGATGTCTGCCCACACATTTTAACAATGCCTGAGGCATACAAATGCACAAACTGCACCCTACCTATTTATGTCATGAACTCCAAAATAGAAACAAAACAATGGAAAAAGACTAAGTGAAACCCTAAAATACACAGGACACCTTCAGATTCTAACCCAGAAGTGATTTACTTTGGTAGAGGGCTATACACCAGAGGCTTATAAAAGAGGGAGCAAAGAGGGGCTCCCTCATTTACCCAAAGCGCATGCAGGACACTGTTTAATGTTGACTGGAGAAGAATGAATTTCAGCAGAGTGTGTAAAAGGAAAGCAATATATTTAGCCAGTCTCCCTGATTACTTTAGGTTAAGGCCTGCATATAGTAAACTGGTATTGCCATCAGAGAAATCTTCTGGGGTCTTCATCATTGATCTCTGCGTTAAAGGGCCCTGCACCAGTGAATTATAAACGAGAGTACATAAAGGGTTCCCCTACATTCACCCAAAACACATGCATGACACCTGAATTTCAAAGAATAGAGAAAGAAAGAGTAATCATTGAAAAATGAACCTGACTGAAATAAGTATCAAACCATCCTGCTGGCTACAGTGATTGGAACTCTATTTGAGATCTTCAGAGGTGTTTCTGTGAGTGGTAGCCCTGACACTATTGTTCTGTATGTAGCACAGGAAGATTTATTGAGACAGATTGGAAGAAGAAATGTTGAAAAAATTTAGAGAAGGTCAAAATCAGCAGATCAAAAAAAAAAAAAAAACCTTAACCAAAGTACCAAGTCATGAACCAAAAATCTTACAGCAAGGGTCAAAAACAGAAACGTCAATAAGGAGAAATTAAAGAGGCAAAAGTTAGCATGCAAAGGTAGTTTTCAATCTGTAAACTCAGATGAGGAAGTGCTGTGATAGCTGACCTTTTAACCCATCATGACCTCCATGAACCACCTCTAACAACTGCCAAAGCTACCTAGCAACAAGTGGACAGAATGTATTATCAATAACTCCTGTTATAAACAAAGGCTGCATTGGAGATATTTCAAAATATATATTCATAAACAGAATAACACAATAAATCAAAATCCTGATGCATAAATCAAAATCATAGCTTAAGAAAGAATAGGATGCCTAAAATAAGTGAAAACCCCATTGGAAAATGTATAAAAAAATTAATAAACTGACTAATCTCAACAGGCACATGCTGGTGGCCTGTTTTTCATAATATTGTAAATTACAGAAGACCAGCAATGGATGTGTATGTAAACAGAGCTTAAACAGAATGTGCATCTCTGATTATTAACATGCCAATTGAATATCACTGTTGTTAGGAACACTTTAGGGATCAGTCTTTTTCTTTTTATTTCATTCCTAAAAGTTATTAGTTTTTATTTTCATTACTAATATATTTTTTAGTGATGTCGATGTGTCTACATTAGTTGTAATTGTTTTTTTGTTTTTTTTTTAACAGGAAATGTATTTTGGTGCTTCTGAATTTCATAGATGCTTACCATTTTATGTCTGGTTGCTATGATGATGTGTGGCTGCTAGGTATTATGATATAGACTATTCTATGAATATTTTAATTGGTATATTTGAATCATGGTGGCGCAGTGGTAGCGCTGCTGCCTCGGAGTAAAAAGACCTGGGTTCACTTCCCGGGTCCTCCCTGCATGGAGTTTACATGTTCTCCCCATGTCTATGTGGGTTTTCTCTGGGTGTTCTTCTTGTGTTCCGGTTTCCTCCCACAGTCCAAAGACATGCAGGTTAGGTGCATTGGCGATCCTAAATTGACCCTAGTGTGTGTGCTTGGTGTATGGGTGTATGTGTGTGTGTGTGTTTGTCCTGCGGTGGGTTGGCGCCCTGCTTGGGATTGGTTCCTGCCTTGCGCCCTGTGTTGGCTGGGATTGGCTCCAGCAGACCTCCGTGACCCTGTGTTTGGATTCAGCGGGTTGGAAAATGGATGGATGGATATTTGAATCATTTTTGAATTATGAAACAAAATATGGCTGGGGATTTGTTCCTGCCTTGTGCCCTATGTTGGCTGGGATTGGCTCCAGCAGACCCCCGTGACCCTGTGTTAGGATATAGCGGGTTGGACAATGACTGACTGTTTTAAAAGGTTTTTGGTGTCTTTTAATTCTGATATTTACTTTTTATCTTGTGGGCACCATTTTGTATTTGAAGCAGTTACTGCTACTTTGTTGCCCTGTGATGGGACAGCGCCACATGTTTCAGAGGTCATGAAGCACTGTTCATTGAAACAACAGATTAAAAAGTCTATTGAAAATACACTTCCTTATCTGCGTTGCGGACACTAAATCCCTTTTTCATATGTCCTTTGATTATAATTTTTTTTTTGTCTCTGAACTATTGCTAATGAAACTTTTGATTATGGTTTTTATGTTGTGTTCTAGATTGGCACTTGTGACTATTGATCTTTCAGTTTTGACCTTTTTTCTGTCTTTCATTCAGTTCCAAGTACACTCTCAAATCCTTGTAAGTTTGCTGATACAACACTAGGCATGTCATGCACATATTCCATGTAACATGTGATATCATGGCGGCCATTATATGAGGTGGAGTTAAGCTAAAGTTAGAAAATGGAACGAACCCTAACAAAACCGATAATGTCATTTCTCAATTTAGTCTCCATCCTTCTCAATGCACTTGCACCACCTGCCTGCAAGTGCCTGTATTCCAGGAGAATAAAAGGTTTTCTCTTGTCCTTGCAACCACTCGTACACCCGGGTTATTGTCGAACACTACATGTCGAGGGGTACTACAGCCACTAGTGCAAGATACTGTGAGTTGCTGGAGACCAATGTGAAGCCTGCTATTCAATCCAAGCAGTGGGGACTGCTGTCTGAAGGAATCCTTTTGGTGGAGGACAATGCCCACCCACACACTGCTAAGAACACCAAGGCTTGTCTGGAGAAGTATTTCAGGGTTTGGCCTGGATCCTGCCCATGGTAACACCTTAATGATCGATTTTTCATTTTGCACATTCTTCTTTTGTTTAATAATCACATTTAGCTCTCCTCACTATGTCTATTGTGGAATTAAATCATTTGGGTCAATCCCCTTAACGATTCTTAGAACTTCAACCTATTCCACGTAGGCCTTATTGTTATGGATAGTGTAGCAATATGTCATGTTTCAGCCAGGGTGTGTTTCCTAGCTTATGTTTATTTTCCTTTTTTGCATCTTCTTTGTTTGTTGTAAAGCATTGTAAAGTTGTGTCTGTTTATTGTTTATTGCATATGGATCATGTGTTCTTCTGTGTTGCTTTTGTTTTGTGGGTGGAACTACAAGGCAGGGCCACTCTGATGTCACCACTGAAGGACCGCCATCAGCTCATATATTATGAGGCTGGGGAGGGGAATCCTTCAGCAATTTTTTAACATTTGGAGAGTGCTATTCTTGTGAGTGTTGCTTTCTTGTTTCTTAGAATTTTTGCTTCTGTTTTTGGATTTGGATTACTGGGTTGCCAAATTAAATTTGTTTCTATGGGTTACCTTGTTAGGCAAACTCTTTTTGCTTTTGCATTTTTGCCTTGATATTATTTTTTGTTCTTCTTTTGCTTGTTTTAATAAACATCATCATTTATAAAGACTTTGGATTGGTCATGTCTCTTAAGCCAGGGGTTTTCACAGTTACAATCCCTTGCGGGCATTTATGTGCAAGTTGTATATCTGTGCACATTTAAACATACATTTTCAACTTTTGAAACCAGATCCCCTTTTTGGGCCTGTATAGGCTAAAGCTTGCCTGCAGAGTTTTGGTTCTGGCTGCCTTGGGTGAGACCTTTCCTGTTTATAGATATTTTTGAGGCCTCACACCCTTTGCTTTGCTTTGTGCACTCAGTCATAACAGTAAGAAGTATGGTCTTTTAAATATCAGAAAGTGCAATGTGGTACAGTGGCATTCATTTTGTTTATTTACAGACTCTGATAATCCTAGTGAGTCTTCTTGCCCTGGTTTAATTTCTAAGGAAAATATCCAATTTTTTGGCTTTGCCTTTATCTTTTGATCCTCTGTTGTTGGGTGGAATTTGGTGTTGTTTTGTTTTTGTGTAATAGTGATTGAGAATTGATAATCAATTTATAATTTGTTAAGATCATGACTGCAGTGTAGTAATAATTGCAATGTTATGCTTCTGTCTTACATGGTGCATATGTTTGCCGATTATGGTTTAGTTTACTTACTAACAGTTAATTCCTTTTATTTCAAAAACCTAAAAAATTGGGCAGTGGTACCTTGAAAACTAGCGAAGAACTGAGTCATTAGGAGAACACTGAAGATGACACCTCTAGAGATCATAAATTGTAACTTTGCCTGAAAACATTGATAGAGCATAACACAGTTTATTGTATGTGAAAGATCAGGTCATGTCTCCAATATCAGATTATTAAAGCAGTGCCCTATGTTATTGTGATGCTTATTTTGAACTGTAAGTACTCTACTGTTCTCATTGTGACAATTTTACAGTTTTTAAAATCTAATTCCAAAATCAAAATATTCTTTATCTGGCTTCACAGTGTTATGTGATTTGAATGCACAGTTAGTTAAGTGATCAACTCCCCCCCACCACCACCCTGCCTGAGGAAGGTTTTGAATTTCTGTGCTGTTTAGAGTTTTTAGTAGGTAGCGCTACAAATCTCTTAATGTCTATTTTTAATTAGATATATTTCCTCACACATGGTGCCTGCTGTCAATTTATGGTTAAAAGGATGCTTCAAACTGCGATCTCTGAGGTGTTTAAGAATTCAGCTGAAGTGATGTAATTATTTATTCACTTTCAGTCATTCATTATTTTGCCATTTTTTAAAATTTCTTTGTTGGTCTTACTGTCAATAAAAAGGATCTGTAGAAATTGTAAAATATGCCTGTTAATGAAATGAAGTGTACATTGAGTCTTAAATATAAGTTATCTGTATGTATTTCATGGCATGAAACCCAAGGATATTGTAACTATTACAGAGCATAGACAGGCATGCGATGCAACCTTTTTGCCTAGTATAGGATGCTATATAAGTGACGAGTAAGTGCCTGTACAGAGTTGACATCTAACCCTATCCCTAACCTTGAGACCAGCTGTTGAAAGGCACTGCCACAGAATAGCATAATCAGCACTGAGTATTCAACTTGTTCTGTCATCTGTAGCAGAGCAAGAAGCTGTCACTTGCTCAGGTCGTCACATAGAAAGAGAGGTGGAGAGCGAGACGCCCATCCGTCTGCCAATTAAAGGTGGAGGAAGCCTTGCTGATCCGCATCGCGTCTTCACCACCCCACTTTACTGGCACTCAGTTAACACTGGCTTGTGTTTGGCACTGATAAATGACTGCTCTCGCGTCCAGCTCTGCATGACAAATGATGTGTAGAAGTGAACATGCTTCCCTAAAAAAATGACACAGTGCAGTGCTATTTCTCTTCTCAGTGCTGAAGTATTTAACCCTCACAATAAAGTCTGTGTGACTCTTTCATCATTCACAGGTGTCGACTGTTTGTTGAAGGGGGAGGGTGTGTATGTGTGTGTGTGTGTAGGGAGGGGGGGGGGGATGGTGGGGTGGTTGTAGGAACAGGAAGAGTAACTTAATTCTTGGCCATCATAGTGGTCTACAACATCAGACTGTAGGTTCGTCATTCTGTCATCTGGCAAGGTCTGGCTGGTCAGTCTGTCAACAGAATGAACGTCTCATCAGGCCCATGGTAGAAGTTAGTGACAAAGCTAAGCTTGTTAACCTCTTTTAAGAAAAGTTGCAGACAAGATGGGACCATTAGTCAATGATGATTGTTTTGTTGGCCAATAGCTAAGTCACCAGGGTATTTTTGTTTCAATTAAAAGACTTGACAGTTTACTCCCTATACCCATGACCCATATGACACTTCATTAGTGTGGACATGTCAAAGCTCTCATTTTAGAGTGGACTATAGTCACTGAACAGTTAACAGGCAGTGTCAGATTTGAGATCTCATGAGGATGGATATGTCAAATAACTCATGCTCATGCCAGAGATAAGGGTTAAGCTGGTCAGTCTGAAACATAAGACTTTTTTAAAGTGGACATGTCAGAACAGTAGCCTCATAGGAATTTAAAAAGTGTGGAGGGGACAAGGATATTTTCTTCAACTTCCTCAACTTTGATGGAGACACTTCATCTATAGTAACAATTATTTTGAGAGCAAGGCCAATGGTATTGCTTAATCATTTTTAGTGAAGAGCAGTGGCAGATTGGTAAAATTAAGGAAACTAGATGTACATATCTGACTGTCAGAATTCATCATCTAGAAAAGCAGCCCACAGTCACATGGCCCCTTGACACTAGGATTATAGCTTTCCATTCACAGAGATAGATGTAAAGTGTGGCGGAGACAGAAAAGTGTGTGAGTGGAAGAGTGCAGGGAGACAGAGAGGCTTGTAACAGAGAGAGAGAGAGTTGAAAATAAGATTGTCTTGGCCGCTCCAAGCAGCTGGTGACAGTTCCTGCCCTAGTGAATGATGGGGAATTGCATTTATGCCTTTCACGGCCCCCACGTTCCTTGGTAATAGTATCATTACTTTCTAATTTCATGGAACACTAAGAGATTCTTGCAGGGGCAGGAAAAGCAAGCACTGCTGCTGACGGAAAGTGCGAGTTTTCTTCCTCAGGCCACAGATAGCTATGAGGAGGAGGCAGACTGAGGGAACTGAGAGATGGCTACCTTGTCATATCAGGTAGATATAAAAAGGCCCTGGCTGGGAGCTGTTCCTCTGATATTGAATTTCCATGGCCCAACATTTAATTACCCTGGGTGAATCCCTAGAAAAGAAATATCCTGTTCACTCTGCAGTTGGCCTTAATGTAGATGTCCTCCAAGACTGGATATACAGGAAAGTGTACAGACGTTTAACTCTTAACATTGCAAAGCATGTAGTAGACATCACATTTCAACTACTCTGAGTCATGTGCCCCCTATAACAAGATCCATGATCTGCTCTGTCCTGACTTTAGTCACCTTCTACCAATAGTAAGGGAAACGATTAGGTTTCTCAGTAACTTGCCAGCTTTGGTGATTACCATCACAGTGAATAGTCTTTACTAGTATTACTGTTCAAAGACTCGGTGTGTGTGGTCACTATCTGCCCTCAGTGATTTTGGTCTGTTCAGGTATAAAAGGTGATTTAGTCTCCTAAATTTCACATTGACATTGATCTTAATAGTGCCATGAAGTGCTTTGTCTATTTCTGGTCTCAGTGTGATCGTGTCTACTCTTAGGTGTAGCTCACTTGATCTTGCACTAGATTGGATAATATTGGTGTCATGCATTCAACATCAATTATGCATTGATTATCTAACAGCTCTGGTGCTGTTGGACAGAACATGCATGCAATATTTCAGCTGAAATTGGTGATACTGACTCCCTCATGGGTGTGCCTAGTCTCATCCTAGCCTCTGAGATATCCACCTGCTCATTAGTGTACTGTGCAATGTCTTACCCTGACTTTGAAGATACTGGCCTGCTCATGCAAGCATGGTCTTCTACTGGTGTGTTGTTTGCATGGTTTAATCAGGTAGTATGCATGGAGTAATTCTGGTGATTTCAGCTCAATCAAGCATTGTCAGATGGCATTGATAATATTGTTCTCTTGCTCATATAGGGTCTCCCATCGTCCTCATTGATATTGGTCTACTCATCTGTGAGGTGTTCACAGTCATCTTCTGACATTAGTATTACTGACCTGATCATACATGCAGTTGGCATATTCTTGTACTGGGTTTGATGACTTTTAATCTGGTTAGGGTTAGGGGTAGGGTTAGCCTCAGTCTTAATGACTCCCTCATTCATTCACTGTGCATGGCTAACTGTCATACAATAGTTTAGTTGAACTGTCTTATGATAGTTTTGATGATATTTGCCTACTAATGAAAGCAGTGCATATAGTATTCTGCTGGTGATTCTGCTATTGGCTTGATAATACATGCAGTGTGCACAGTCACTTTCTGGCCTTACTGATATCTGCCTTCTCAAATATGCATGGTCTTCTACTAAATTTGGTGATTTTATTCCAATCAAGTATGCAGTGTATGCAGTCACTTACTAAGAAATGCAGTATTTGTAGTTACCGTCTAGGGTCAGTGATACTGACCTGCATGGTTATCTGGTGGTCTTGCTGATATTTCCCTGATCACACATGTAATGTGCATAGAGTTCTAATGGTCTCAGAGATATCATCTTGCTCAGGCATACAGTGTTCACGGTTACCTCCTAGCCTCACTGATATTGGTCTGCTTGGTGATCAAGAATGCAGAGTCAGTTAATGTTCTCAGTAGTGTCATCCTGCTTAGATATATCATGTATCATCACTTACTGGCTTCTGTTCTTGTATACAGTGTGCACAACTTTTTATTGGTTTCAAGACTGAAAACCTGCTCAGGTTTGCCTAGCTTTCCACAGGATTATTGAATCCTTGTGTATGGTCACTTACTGATAACTGTCGCGATACACTGTTTAGTGTTGAAGTGTGCTTGATTTTCTTTTTTTTTTTTTTAATTTTTATTGATTTTATTGAAATCACACAACATCCCATACAAACAGATAAATTTTACAAGAAAAGGGTTGAAAACAAATCAACCCCGACCCCTGAGAAAGAGAGCATGGGCAGCAGAATAAAACTTAAACCTAGTAAAAATAAGCAAACAGATAAATTAATAAGTGAATATAGATAAATGGAGAAGAAAATGAAAAAAAGAGAATAGGGAGAGAATCTGCTTCCTCAGTGCTTTAAAAGCTTATTCTAAAATGTTATTGATTAGATCCTGCCAGGTTTGGAAAAATTTCTGCAAAGATCCTCTAAGTGAGAATTTGATTTTTTCCAATTTCAAATAATATATAACATCAGTTACCCATTGACTTAAAAAGGGAGAGTTAGGATTCTTCCAGTTGAGCAGGATAAGTCTACGTGCCAATAGTGTAGTAAAGGCAATCACAGTTTGTTTGTCCTTCTTCAATTTAAGCCCATCTGGGAGTACACCAAACACAGCTGTTAGTGGATTAGGAGGGATTGTGACACCAAGGTTGTCTGAAAGGCATTTAAAGATTTTGGTCCAGAATGATGTTAATTTGGAGCAGGTCCAGAACATGTGGCCTAGTGAGGTTGGAACTTGATTGCAGTGTTTGCAGGTTGGACCTTGCCCTGGAAACATTTTGGACAATTTTAAGTGAGACAGATGTGCTCGATATATAATTTTTAGTTGAATAATTGTATGCTTTGCACATATGGAGCTCGAGTGAATTCTCTGCATTGCTACCTTCCACTCCTTTTCTGATATGTTGAGGGAGAGATCCTTTTCCCATTGTCCTCTTGGATCTTTGAAAGGGAGGGACTGTAAAATGGTTTTATACAGTATATTGCAAAGATGCTGTCTAAGTCCTTGAAACTGATGAATATATTTTCCAGCATAGAGGGAGGTGGGAGATGAGGAAAACTGGGCAGGTTCTGTTTAACAAAGTTTCTAATTTGAAGATAGTGAAAGAAATGTGTTGCTGGAAAGTTAAATTTAGAATGTAATTGTTCATAGGATGCAAAGATGTTGTCTATGTACAGATCTCTAAGTGATTTAATCCCAAATGTTTTCCAGACATTAAAAACTCTTTTTGTGATGGTTGAATAAGGTGGTTCTCGTGCAGTGGTGCCACCGATAAAAGATTCTCTATCTTAAAATGCTTCCTACATTGGTTCCATATTCTGAGTGAGTGAAGCTCTATTAGGTTATTAGTATATTGGCAATAATTTGCATTTATTGGGGCGCAAAGCAAGGAATATAAAGATGAACTGCAGGATTCTATTTCTATTGCAGACCAAGCCTGCATATGTTCATCTATTTGTGTCAATGTCCAGGTTTTAATATGTTGTATGTTTGCTGCCCAGTAGTAAAATTGAAAGTTAGGTAGAGCCATGCCACCTTCTGCCTTTGGCCTTTGTAGGGTTGCTCTTTGTAGAGTTGTGGATACGTGGATGTTTTGAATTCCAAATAAATGTGGTTATGGTTGAATCTAATTTCTTAAAGAACAATTTATTGATGTATATTGGAATATTTTGAAATAAAAAGAGAAGCTTAGGGAGGATATTCATCTTAACAATGTTAATTCTTCCAGCTTAAGTGAGATGAAGGGTCAACCATCTATACAAGTCTTGCTTGATTTTTTCCATACAGACAGCGAAATTTTGTTGATAAAGAGCTTTATGTTTAATTGTGATGTTTACCCCTAGATATTTGAACTGATTTGCGATAATAAAAGGGAAGGTGTTCAATCTAATATTGTGTGCTTGAGAATTCACTGGAAAAAGCACACTTTTAGTCAAATTAATTCTGAGATCAGAAATCTTTTGAAATTCTGCTAGTGCTGTTAGGACTGTAGGCACAGTATTTTGTGGGTCTGATATACTGTATACAGTACCATATCATCTGCATATAGAGAAATTTTCTGTTCAAGTCCTTCTCTGATAATCCCCTTTATCTCATAAGCATTTCAAAAGTTAACTGCCAGTGGCTCAATGGCGATTGCAAAAAGCAGTGGTGACAAGGGGCATTCTTGTCTGGTACCACGTTCTAGTTTAAAGTAGTCTGAATTAATGTTGTTAATACAAACTGAAGCTTCTAGATTGGTATACAGTAGTTTAATCCATGCACAAATGTTCGGGCCAAACCCAAATTTCTCCAATGTAGTGAAAAGGTAGTTCCATTCAATCAATGGATTCAAATGCTTATCCTGCATCCAAGGATAATAAAATCTCTGGGATGTTTGACTTTGTGGGTGAGTATATTACTTTAAACAGGCGTCAAAGATTGGACGCTAAATGTCAGCCTTTAATAAATCCAGTTTGATCTTGTGATATTACTGAAGGCAGCACTTTCTCCATCCTTCTAACTAGGACTTTGGGAAGTATTTTAACATTATTATTCAGAAGTGAAATTGATCTGTATGATGCACATTGTAATACGTCCTTATTTTGTTTAGGAAAGACGGTGATTAATACTTGACGGAAAGTTTGAGGTAGAATTTTATTGTCTCTAGCTTCTGTGAATGTTACTAATAGGAGGGGAGCTAGCTGAGTGGAGAACGTCTTATAAAATTTGGCAGGGTAGCCATCGGGGCCTGCTGCTTTCCCACTCTGAAGTGACTTTATAGCATCTGTAATTCTGGTAGCGCCAGAGGTTTATCCAATTCCTCTGCACTAAGAGTATCTATTTGTGGTATCTCTAATGCATCCAGAAATGCAATAGATTGTGTCTTGTCTTCTTTAAACTCAGTAGAATATAAGGATTTATAGTAGTCTCTAAATGTGTGCATTATATTTTTATGGTCAATGATTATGTCTCTGTTTGCGTTGGTAATTGCTGAGATTGCATTGTGAACTTCTTGCTTGTGGATTTGTTGAGCTAAAAGCTTATTAGCTTTCTCTCCATGTTCATAGTAATGATGTCTTGATTTAAAAATGAGTTGTTCAGTTTCTTTAGTTGTTAAGAGGTTGAGCTCTGAATGCAGAGCCTACCTTTTCCTATGAAGAGCCTCACTTGGACACCTGGCATGTTCTTCATCTATTCTAGTAATTTCGTTGGTTAGCTTTGATACCAGCTTGCTTTCCAGTTTATTTCTGTGGGAAAGATATGAGATAATCTGTCCTCTTAAGAAGGCTTTCAGGGTTTCCCAGAGTATCCCTGCAGAGACCTCTGAGGATATATTTGTCTCTAGAAAATAACTGATTTGTTTTGATATAAATTCTGTAAAGTTCTCGTCTGCTAATAAAAGTGGGTTAAGACGCCATCTGCGAGATGAGTATGTGGGACATAATGATTTTATCTCCAGGATCAGAGGGGCATGGTCGGAAATAACAATAGCGTAATACTTGCAGGATTTAATCGTAGGCAAGAAATGTTTATCTACAAATAAATAATCAATTCTTGAGTAGCAATGATGCACTGGTGAGTAGAAGGAATATGTTCTTGAATTTGGGTTTTGAAATCTCCAGGGGTCTGATAAGTTGTGGTCAGTTACAAACTGTGTAATTGTCTTTGCAGTGTTAGATGTCATTGCCCCTGTGGCAGGAGACCTATCTAGGTCTGAATTTAAAACACAATTAAAATCCCCAGCTATTATAATTTTATGAGTGTTCACATTGGGAATGGATGCAAATACATTTTGGATGAATTCCCTATTGTCCACATTGGGTGCATAAACGTTTATCAATATCACTTTACAACTAAATAAATTACCCATAACAATGATGTATCTCCCTTCAGGATCAGATACAACATCTGATACTACAAATGAGACTGTTCTATGAATTGAACTTTCAAATACATGTAAAAGCACCAGTTATGAAGATGAAATGGAATGCAACCTCTGTAGGTCACCTAGTATATATTAAAAGTATCAATGCTCCCAGTAAGCTGTGGGTTGATGCAGACATAAGTCTCATTAATTTGGATCTGGAAACAGAGAATAATCTGAAAAACGAAAAAAAGAAATTAGCCAACTTGTGAGCAAACAGAGAATATTTTGAATAATCTCCATCTTCCAGGATAGAATTAGCCATCATCAGGGCAAAGATGAGCTATTAAGAAGTCCAGTAAGAAGAGCAAAGCTCTAGACACACTGTGAATGTCCTGTTTTGAAGAAAGAAAAAGAATGGCCTACTAGCATAGCTGCGGAGAAGCTCTGTGGAGATAAAAATCTCTAGAGAAACACTTTCATTCCTGCTTCCTATGCCCCTGAGCTGCTGATAAACTCTTGATGCACGCAGAACAATAATTGTGACATATCACCTTCATAACGGCAGGCTGAGGACCTGTCATCTGGGCAGGGGCTGGGAGATTAGCGATCCCGTTTTCCATGGTGAGAGATATTAAGGCAGAAAAATGGCTTTGCTGTCATGCCCTGATCGAGTTAAGAAGGCTTTTGAGCTGCTTTAAGCTGATGCAGCCAGCTATCGGGAACACTTGAAGTCTGCACCCACTCAGAACAAGCATATCTCCGCTACTTACTCACCGGTCTCTGTTGTTAGTAAAAATAATCATCCAGCATCTTGAAGAACATCATGTTCAGCATTAAGTCCATGAAAAAAGAAAAAAAATTATCAGTCTTTTGTTTTCTGAGTTTGGCATCATCCGGATCAGAAATAGCATTTTTTTAACTCTAGAACTATCATTGCAAAAATGGTTACTTATTTACTCAGGGATACAGTTTCTATACCACACAACCCTGTACACTTGCTTAAAAAAATGTCTTAGTTATTGCAAAAATCACTTAGCATGGAAAAACTCCAGCTTCATTCCATAAAGAAGTGGATTACAACTAGAGGCATGAGCACTGCAACAATCAGTGTAGGATGCAGAATATAACAATTGAAGGGACTGTGTGGAGTGGAAAAAAAGCATTTTTACATTGAATACTTTTTACTTTGTGGTCCTCTTAGGCAGTGTTGTACAGTAACAAAGTAGAAATACTTCATCACCAAACTTTTTTCTATTTGAAGAAAATAACATTAAATACTGTGCAAGTTTGAGAGGGTAGAAAAAGATGACTATTATGTACAGGTGCAACAGATAAAATATTCTTTGCTTTGAAGTGTTTCCTGCATTGGTTCAATATTCTGAGTGATGATGGACAATTGGTTTATTGGTATATTGATAATTTTTATTGACTGGGACACAAATCAGGGCATATAAAGAGGTACAGTAGGATTTTATTTCCTTGTGTATATTCATCAATTTTTGTCAATGTCCAGGTTTTTATAGCTTGTATATTTACTATCCAATAATAAACGATAGGGAGTAATTAAGTTAGGGAGTGCCATGCCACCTACCTCTTTAGGTGTTTTAGAGTCACCTTTGAATGTGCAGATGTCTGAAATTCCAAATAAATTAAGTTATAATTCAGTTTAATTTCACAAAGAATGATTTGTTAATGTATATGGGGATGCTCTTAAATTAGAAAAAGAAGCTTGGGAAGGATATTTATCTTGACAGTATTGATTCTTCCTGCTAATGTGAGGTGGAGGGTAGACCATCTGTTCACATTTTGTTAGATTTTTTCAATTCTAATAGCAAAAATTTTGTTGAAAAAGATCTTTATATATTCAGGTATTTAAACTGAACTGATAAAATAAATGGGTAGATGTCCAGTCTAGTATTGTGCACTAGGGAGTTCACTGGAAAAAGTACACTTTTATTCAAATTAAGATATCTTTAGAAATTCTGCAGATGCAGTAAGGACTACTGGTAAGGAAGTTTGTGGTTCTGATATATGCAGTACCATATCATCTGTGTATAGTGATATTTTCTTTTCAAGTCCTTTTCTGATAATCCCCTTTATCTCTGATGCATTTTAAAGGTGAATGGCCAATGGCTCAATGGCAGTTACAAAAAGCAATTGTAGTAGGGGGCACCCTTGTCAAGTACCACATTATAGTTTGAAGTAGTTTGAGATAATGTTGTTAATACAGACAGTGGCTTCTGGACTGGTTTAAAGTAGTTTTATCCATGTACATATATTTGGGCCATTCAACCATGTCAAATGTTTTTTCTGTGTCAAAAGACAATAAGATCTCTGGTGCATTAGATGTAATGGGTGAGTACATTACATTAAACAAACAGACGATTAGAAGCTAAGTGTCTACCTTTAAATCTGGGTTGTTTTAGTGATATTTCAGAAGGAAGCATTTTCTCAATCCTTCTAGCTAGAACCTTGGAGATTATTTTAACATCATTATTATGAAGTGAAATGGGACTGATGTCTCTGGCTTCTATAAATAGTGTAGCTAACTTTTTTGAAAATTTGTTATAAAATTCCACTGGGTAGCCATCAGGTTCTGCTGCTTTCCTACTTTGGAGTGAGTTTATAGTATCCAGTAATTCTGAGAGTGTTAGAGGTTTGTCCAGTATCTCTGCACTAAGAGCATCTAGCAGTGGTATTTGCAATGCATCAAAAACTAATCAAATTATGTCTTATCTTCTTTAAACTGAGTAGAACATAAGGACTTATAGTACTCTCTGAATGTGTGGGTTATATTTTTATCGTCAATGATTTTATCTCATTAAGTTTTGGTAATTTCTGCAATTGTGTTGCGAACTTTCTGCTTCTGAATTTGTTGAGCTAAGATTTCAGTAGCCTCCTCTTCGTATTCATAGTGATGATGTCACAATTTAAAAATGAGCTGTTCCATTACTTTTGTTATCAAGAGGTTAAATTCTGAGTGTAGAACATTTCTAATGTGCCTCATTTGGAGTTTTGATTTATTCTGGTAATTTTGTAAATTAACTCTGGTGTCTTCTTGGTTTCCAATTTATTTTTATGGAAAAGATACAGCATGAAATAATCTGTGGTCTTAAAAAGCCTTCAGAGTTTCCCAAAGTATTCCTGCAGAAACCTCGGAGGATGTATTTGTCTCTAAAAAATAATCAATTTGTTTGGAGGCAAATTCTGTAAAGTAATCTGCTAATTACATGGGGTTAAGATGCCATCTATGAAATGAGTGTGTAGGGCAGTGGAAAACCAATTTTTATCAATAAAGAAATAATCAAGTCTTGAGTAACTATGATGTATTGGTATGAAAAAGGAATATGCTGTTGAGTGTGGATTTAAGAATTTCCATGGGTCTGATAAGTTATGATCCATTACAAACTGCATGATTATTTTTGCAGTATCAGATTGTTATTGCCACTATAGTTGAAGACCTATCCAGGGGCCTCATGTATAAACGGTGCATACACACAAAAATGTTGGGTACGCCCATTTCCACACTCACATCGCGATGTATAAAAATTAAACTTGGCATAAAGCCACACAGATTCCCATGCCAGCTTTAACCTGTGCGTACGCAAGTTTTTGCCTTGGTTTTGCAAACTGGCAGCACCCAGCATCAAAGCAGTGCTACTGTTCCTGTGTGGTTTCCCCTTATTTTTTAGATGCACATCCCTAAAGCGGTGTGGGGCACAGCCCGGACACAGACAGGTAGACATGTTGATTTCACCACACACAGCGGCTTTATCAAATACACTGAAATTAACCACATATTTACTAGTTTAGGGCACCTGATTGTAATCAGCTTTTAACAATATAATGGTGCACGGAATTGCCAAACTATTCCAAATACTATAGCTGCTTTAGCATTGTTAATCTCGAGGCACCACTCAAAATATTTTAACCCACTGGATCTGAGTGTGGAATCACAGCTGTACAGCAGCTGATTGGAAAAAGAGGATTATCGGGATACAGCATCTAGCATCTATTTGAACTTCCTCCATACGCCAAACACTTCAGTGCCTTTCCTTTCGGGACCAGGTGGTTCAGAAGTAGTTTCATTGAGCTCTAAATGCACTCAATCAGTTCATCATGTGCTCCCGGTAAAACTGTTTGTACTTATAAGTACAATCACCTCACTGTATACTTGTTGTAATATTGCACAACCTGAGCCACTTTTGCTTACATATTGTATATTTTTCATTTTTTAAAATCCTATTATTATTATTATTATTAGTTGTTGTTGTTGTTATTTTATCATTTTATAGGAAAAAAAGTTTATGAAGGATTTGTATGTTGAATCTCATTGTACCACACAATAACAATAAAGGAATTCAATTTAATTCAATAGAAGAGGGCGCATAATTACAGATGATGACGACTGGCTTCTAAGTCGATTTAGATTTCCAAGCTGTATTTTCTTGGAACTCTTGATATCATTTTTTAAGATAAGATGCAGTAAAGTATGTATATTACATTATACAGATACATTTGTAACTTTATTGCGATAGCAATGAGCTGGTGCCCTGTTCAGGGATTGTTCCTACCTCACTTGCTGGGATTGGCGTGACCCTGGATGGATAGATAGATGAAATAATTAAACATGTACAACGAAGATATTTCAATGTTCCTTAACAGTTTTGAAGAATCAGCGTTCTAAGCTTACAGATGGCTTGACATTTATTAAAGAGCTGATTGCATGGTGATTGGTCACTGGAAGAAAGAAAAGTAATGACAAGAATTGGAGGTTAGTACGTTTGAAAGTGACAAAAAATTATTTAATCAAGGGTCGTGCACAGCATAGCAAGTATCTGCGTCACTGTGCACTCATGTTTAACACATGCTTTAATTCCTATCGTCCTGAATATTATATCAAGTATACATCTTAGTATTTAAATTGTTCAGAGAGCTGTAATATCATGAATGTAATGTATTCTGTGTCCTGTTGGCATAAGAGAAAGCCTGTTTAAGAAGCACGTAGTGATTCACACAGAGTATATAGAAGAGTACATAGAATAGGAAGCATTTAATGTGATATTTTAGTTACGATGAGATTTGAGAAACTAGTAAATTAAATGATTTTAAGATGAAATTTACGATGTTCTCTTTTAATGACAAAATAAAGTATGAGATTGAAGTGGATATTTGGGCCTTTTTTTAACTGTGTCCCTATTGTTTTTCTTTTCTCTGTACCCTAATACGCTTTTGCATGACACTCAGACAGTGGGCAATGACTCGACTTTTTATGGCGACTTTGATATCTGACCACATCTTTTTTATTTTGGCCACTGTGCGACTTTTTGAACTTGAACTTTCGATCAACTTCTTTTTGTTGTTTATACAACTGCTTAAACCAACAAATAGTAAGTTTTTCGTTGCCTCCACTTGGTATTTGATGAAATTCTTCTATTTTCCCTGTGCTTTTGCCATTGTCTTTTCACAGAACACTAACCTTAAGGGGCTATTTATGTTGATTTGCTTATTAAAATATGCAAAATTCTGGGAGGAGTCGAGGTGAGGCGGCAGGCGCGTGCACGAGCATTACTTTTCACACTGACCGGGATTTATGTGCGTGGAAGTTGCCGTACGGATGGTTTTGTGCATCTGAATTTTTTTGTGCGTACACACATTTCCACTTTTGTCCGTACACCATGTTTTAGTGTGAATTCTATGCATGGGGTTATGCATGAGGCCCCAGGCCATCATAATTTTATGCATGCTGATATTGGGAATAGATGCAAATACATTTTGGATGAAAGCTTTATCATGCAGTTTAGGTGTTTAGATATTTATCAAAATTACTTTAGATTTAAATCAATTACCCATTACCATGACATGTCACACTTCAGGGTCAGATACTACATATGATGCTACAAATAATATTGTTTTACATATTAAGATTCTCACACCTCTAGTTTTCTTGGTATAGCTGGTGTGAAAATTTTGACAATTCAATCTCTTTGCAGTCGAAACTGGTCCTTACTTATTATGTTAGTCCTGTTAGGTGAGACCTGAGACATTGCAGCTTATACAGTTCACTGTTTGGTTAGACAGACACAGCTTCTGAACATTTGAAGACATCTTTTAATCATAAGTAAAAGTAATGTGTTATTTCATAAAACAGCTATAACCTTGATTTCATATTATTGCCAAGTATTATGGTTAAGGAGCCTATTATTATGTTGGCACATATAGTTGTTGGAGCGAAAAAGATAAATAAGTAACTTGCCAAAGCCCTCCTCCATTACTCATTACCATATTTTTAGTATGTTTTTTAGACTATTTTACTTTACTTGAGTGTAAAATGTACTACTTTCACTTTTACTTCACTACATTTTCATATTTAAATAGCTACTTGCACTTCCATTTTGCTACTTACATTTGTTACTGCAATATTACACTAGGAAACAAATAGGTTACATAGATGCATACAATGCTTTACAGAGGCAATTATGTAAATGCAGACTTCCCACATTTTAGGAACAACCTTTTAAGAAAATTCAATGAAATGTGTGCTGCTTGTGCTGCTGAAATGAGCTCCTATATTCACATGCTTAACAGCATTCACCTTATCACATGTGTTGCTCATGGCTTCCCACAATATCCTGAGAATCATAGGTTCAAAACAGATTATGAAACATTAGGATATGCCCAAGTAAAATCAAAAGGTTATCAATTTGAATGTGAAACTAGAAGTGATAAAGTCTAATTAAAGTGCTTTATTAAACATTATTTAATTAAGGGTAATGTCTTATTAGGATTTATTTTCATGACTAATGTTTTTGGAATAAAAATTAGGCCACTTTTGGGATACAGAATGCTTAAAAATTTTCTATTTAAATGAATTAGGTTATGAAGCTTGACTTTATGAAGTGGTTTTCAGGAATGGATTAGCTCCTTGTACACATCTTTCCTATTAGCACACTCGCTGAATTACAATCATTAAGATGTCTGTTAATATGAATTGGAGTTTTCTCCAAGGTGTAATGGTTGAGGAAGCAGGCGAAAATCGTACCTGGTCTGCCCAGTAGAGACTCACAATAAGGCACCTGCTGGATTCAGTTTGAGCAGGCCTGAAAAACAGTGAGATGGCAAAAAACTGTAAATATCTCAAAATCAGGCCAAAAGTCCTGCAAGGAGAAGGATGACTGTTAACCATCAGCTTGTAAAAACAGGGCAGGCGAAGAACGTTTATAAATAAACGAATTTATTTTCAGAAAATAGAAAATACAAAGAAATACCCAAAAGAGCAAAGTAAGTAATAAAGGAGTTGCCTTCAATCCAAAACAAACAGAGTCCCAATGTACTGTCCAGTAATGAGAATCCTGGAAAAAAGGAAAGAAATCTGAAAAATAAATCTAGATAGTGTGGCGTATGGCCGGGGCCCTTGCCTGGCCAAGATGCCTCTTTTGTATATGGTCCCAGGGAACAGGCATGGACTGAACAGTACCTCACTTGGAATGCTAGATGGCAGCCCCCCTGGGTGGCTGTGGTGCCTTGGATTCCCTCAGGGCTCCATTGGAGATGGAGTTCTCTATGACCCTGTTGGGAACTATGGGTGCCACCAAAAGGCACTGCAGTGGTCCCTGAGCCCATGTGGGCAGTTCGTCCGCCACACCTGGACGTGCAGCCCATAGACATAGAATTACTAGATGCCGCATGACCAGCAGCATCGTATGTCAATGTCGCTGCCATATTGTGAGTAGCACTGCTGTGGAGTGAAGTAATGGATAAAGATGCCTCACACATGTGCTGCTTGGGATTGTACAAACCTCTGTACTCTCCAAACCAGATCCCGGGGGATTACATTTCATAGGTAAGGCTGAACAATTGTTTTGGTTATATTCGGCCATTAGAAAATCCCGTTTTATAATCTTAACTTTAGCTTCGCCAGGCTAAGCTAGCAAAGCTATGCATTTATGTGCTCAATTGAGCCTCTAAACAACGTTTTGGCTAAACGTATTTAGTCACTAACTATGTAGATTGTTGTTAGCTGTTAACATTTCTCAAACTTTGAAGGTTTCCCAAAGAAATACACCTCAGGAAGCAGTGGGAGTTAGCCCTTAGACGGGATTTCGAGAAAGCTGTCCTGAGACGTGTGCTGTGCTAGTTTGGTAACAGATGCTGTACCGGCATCACATGATCAAAGCTACCACTTGCTCACATTAAAAAACAAAGGAGGTTTGATGATTCCTTCTGAGGGTACAGTCAAGGTGGTCAAAGTAGCTGAGAGTGTTATCCAACAGTCTACATTAGGGCAAGCTGTCAGTGTATCTTTGATCAATCAGTTTGTTTGGGCTGAGATTGGTTCAGATGATGTTTTTTTTCTCAAGGAGCACATTGAAAAAACACAGTTTGAAATTGACAACCATCATTTTATGCTCATGTCTTTAGTTGTGTCTGTCTTCCACAAACTAAGGCTGCAGCATATTGCCAGACTGAATACTCTCAAATTACAGAGTGGCAACACACGGAAAAAGCTATGTAAGACAGTTGTTTCATGCATTTTAGATCCTATCCTGTATATATTTAAGTAACCACATTGTGTGTGTGTGCGCGTGTGTGTGTGAGAGAGAGAGAGATTGAGAGAGGAATGAGTGAAATGTTTTCAGAAATTATTAAGCCGATTTGTATACAATAAAATTGTTTATTTTTGTCATTGAGTGTATCATTTCACTGTTAAAAGAAAGACCAGACTGCCATTTGCAGTTTTACTATTTTGACTTTCAGACATTGGTCAAGTTTTCGCCTCAATAATTAATAATAATAATAATAATGCATTTTATTTACCAGGCGCCTTTTTTAGCACTCAAGGTCACCTTACAATAAAATTAAACAACATTAGTAAAATTAAAACAAGAGAATGATAAATCAAAAAGCAATAATTAGCAAACAAACAAAGATAACAGGTAGTAACAGTGCAAAATTCACAATTGGTATGCCAGTTTGAATAGATAAGTTTTGAGGACAGTTTTAAAATGTGATATTGAGTCAAGCTGACTAATATGAGGGGGAAGAGAATTCCAGAGTTGAGGAGCACTATGAGACATACTCCCATAGAACAGAGTTTGATGTGTGGTACAGAAAGCAGAGCTGCAGATGAGGATCTGAGTGAGCGAGAGGGAGTGTAAATCTGTAGGAGATCAGTGAGGTAGGGGGGAGCTTTAAATGTTAAGAGCAGTACTGTATTTTGTATTGTTTTCTGTAGTGAACAGGAAGCCAGTGAAGTTGAGAGAGAATAGGTGTAATATGTTCAGTGGATTTAGAACAGCAGGTTATTATCCTGGCAGCAGAACTTTGTATAAATTGTAAGCGATGGATAAGTTTTTGTGGGATGCTAGACAGAATACATTACAGTAGTCTATACGTGAGGTGACTAGGGCACTAACCAATACTTCAGTACTGTGTTGTGTAAGAACAGGACGAAGTCTAGAAATGTTTCGGAGATGGAAGAAGGAAGTCCGAGAAATGTTACTTATATGGGAGGAATTATTTAATAATAATAATAATTATTATTATTATTTAATAATTGCCATTATTAGTGTATAAATGGATATAAATAATTGCATTTAAACGATTCGCCAAAATCTGTTGTATCTAAATAATACTGTTTTAAATGTTATTGTTTTTTCTTCAGAAAACCCTGTTTCTATGTCTACCTGTATTAGTTTAAATGGCACTTTTCCCACTCGCAATATGGCGGACGCACTGACGTATCGTGTCTACTCTGCAATACAGTGAATGCGGCGTCTATCTATATATGTCTATGGTTCAGCCGGAAATAGGTCATCAAACACCTGAAGCACTTCCGGGTGGGTTATAAAAGGAGCCAGCAACCACCACTCTGGGAACCAGAGTCGGGAGGAGGGAGACAAAGCTTGCTGGAGAGGAGTGGAGGAAAAAGAGAAGAAGTATTGTGGTGATTGTGATATTGTGCTTGTGGGACTGTGTTGTGCCTGTGGGAACGGGGAAGAAGAAAATAAAATAAAACATTTATTTGTTTTATAAGTGTGCCTCCTATGTCTGTCTGTGTTGGGTTGAGCGCTCGTATAGCACCTTTTGTCACAATAGAAACAGTGATATTTGCAAAACACCAATAAATGACAAATGGTTACCACTTCTGAGCCTTCTCAATCAGTTTAAATTATCTGAGGGAGAGCTCAGAAGTTGTGATGTCAGGGTGGCCCTACTTCTTTGGGCTCCACCGACAAAGAACAAATAAATTAAAAGATACATTACATAACTAACCAATAATGAACAAAACCAAAAAAAAGTTACATTCAAATATGTAAAATAATAATACAAAGACAACTAAAACAACAATAAAACTATCTAAGCATATGGTAATACATAACATCTGCTCACACTGAATGTCACTGCTTCAAGATGCAGTTTCTTGGCTCATACTTTAGTGATTGTAATATAATTCATATGCAAAAAGAACATTTAGCCTTATTATTTTAGGTTTTTTAAAAACATTTTTTGACTATGTTTATAAAAGAGGTGGAGTTCCTACATATAAACTTTAAACTCTCTATTTGATTAGTTTTCCCATGGGAAGGTTTTAGTTTTACTGAAGTCAGTTTCCAGAAAGGTAACTTATGTCCTTCCCTATTTAGCAAACACCAAAACTGAAGAGCTAATGTTTCCAAATCAATATTGTCTCTGTAATTTACTCTTCCTCGTATAGTAATTCTCTGCATTCTAGAGTAAAAATTCCAATGTTATGTTGCTAGGCCTCATAAATACAGATAGGCCTGAAACTTCAAAAAAGGCCTAAGGCCTAAATATTTTAAAGGGGAAAATAGGAACTGCTTAACCCCTGCCAAAAAAACAACATTTTCATTTTAAATATAATTTATGTAATAATTGAAATATCCCCAAAAATTCAAATTATTTCTATAAAAAAAACGCACATTTATTTTGAGATCTACAACACAAAAGATACATTCTGAAATAGTAAGTTAAAACTAATACTACTAATAAACTGCTATTAAGTTACTACTGCTAGTAATCAGAGCTACTGATTAATTGTGTATGTGATTAACATGTTAAAAATTTGTATGATTACATTTTTAATGCAGCCCCATAATGTGTTAATTTGATCCTGTCAATGTGGCTGTGCTTCACACTTAATGAAGTAGCACCAAATGAATCCAAGTCTATTAAGAGCAGTAATGGGTCACTGGTTCTTGATCGTTTCCCATGTTATTTCCCGATAATATACAGAATCATCCCATATTGGAACATAAAATGCTGTGTACCACATTGAATCAAAAAGGGACACAATTTGACCGGTGTTTTTGCACACATTGCTAAATATATACTCTAGCTCTTCAAAGTGCAGAGAATAACATCAGAACAATTAAAACTAAATCAGTTATTTAAGTGGAGTGAATGAGTTTCATTTTAGAGTCCTGCTAATGTTGCAGACAGACAAGCGCTGTGCTCTGAGTGAGACTGCACATCAGCGTCACCCTTGCCATTATGCTGCTTCCACACAATGACTGTAAAAAAAAGAGAATAAAAAATAACAGTCACGTCACACAGTTTATCTGAATGTTCAAAACAAGACACTACACTCAATGTAAACATTACTATGGTGTTGCCTGCTAATCCAAGTCTGCCTGTAAAAGGGGTTGTTAAGGTATAGGTCTGAGTGGGAGACAGAATATCAGTAGGTCAGCTATGTCCCTGTTGACAAATGCTGTTGAGCTTTTTCGGTCGCCCATGGGGGGATATCTGACCTGCAACAGCACGGTGCAAGTCCTACTCACGTCCAAGGAGATAAAGAGCAGATGACAAAGAATGGAATCACTCAGTTCCTTATACCTCACTCAGACTTCTCCCAGCACAGACATGGTGTGTTGTTTAATTTATTGTATGTAACCTAGTGTAGCCAACATTATTGCCTACCCATATTGCACAGGAAACAATAAAAACAAGGCAATAATCAGTGGAAATTGATCATGATTATATTTCCATCCATTTGGGCCGAATGTTAAGAGATTTAGACTCAGTCAGTTATAACACATTCTAGGACATTATACCATTTAAGGCATCTAAATAAATAGCCCTATTTATCCGTTGCTAGTTTAAAAGCCTAATCTATACACGTTTTTAATCTAATTATTGACTCCACCTCTCCAGGTAACAGTGGTGGAGTTGAATCGTGTGTATCATGCAGTTAAGCACAACCTGAGCTATAACAGTGCTGATTGTACAGAACTACTGATTGTGGTTTTCCCAAATATTATAGCAACCCCCGGTGAATGGAATACATGTTACTTTTACACAAAACTGTTCAATACACTAACTGAAATAATTTCTTATCATAGGCAAGTTACAGTATTTGAGTTATTTCTGCTTTATGGAAAAACATTAATATGCTTGAAGCCAATACGATAAATTGCAATTAATATGCAGTTAATTTTGAATAAAATTTTAATCATGTGTGTAATTGTTTTTAATTTTTTTAATCGAGCAGCAGCCCTACTAATAAGCTACTACTAATACTACTAATAAGTAATGGGAGATTAATAATAACCAAATAATAACCAAAACCAATCTGCAAAATTAAGTCAGAAACCAAGAATAAAAGCAAGAGTCAAAAATCCAGAAAAGAGCAAAACAAAATGGTCATAAAAAAACAGCAAATTTACAAAAAGGGGAAAGCACAAAAAGAAGTTTTGCCATTTGAATGCATATGAATTTGAATGGTAGTGACCTTAAACTAAAGGAAAAAGTTGATACCACAGATAAAGTTCTACTGTTGGAAATGGAAAGACTAACCAGAAATGAAAGTTGAAAAACAAAGCAAAAGGTGTAATACCAGATTTCCCACCTGAAAGCACACTAACACAATGGTTTTGCTTTGACAAATCCATTAAGTTGGAAGACCAGCAAATACACAGTGATGATCATTTAGAGAATCACATTGATGCATGTTACCTGCTGTGCACTCCTGGTCAAAACCATAGTAACTGCAAGCAAAATATTTTATTTAATTATGGTACCCAGCTACCTTGGCATTGCGATAAAACACAAAACATTTCTATTATTTTAAATAACATTCAAATAATTTTCCAAGTGTCAAAAATGAACTTTCCACGTCATAAAAAAAAGAAAAAAAAAGCTCAAAGAAATCAAGAAGAATATAGACATAACACAGCCCTCCTCCTTGTTATAAGAGTTTTAATTTTCTGTTTTATTGTGCACATTTGAGACCTTTTTGTTCCATTTTATGTGAATATAGGTTTTAAGAGAATACAGAATTAATTTCTATGGTTACTAACATTCTAGAAGATTATTCTAGAATATAACTAGGGGGCTCTGCCCACTGTTCGCTTTGCTCGCCAACCCCCGGGTTTGGTTAACCGGAAATACAATTTAAAGAGATTGTTTTTTCATGGGAATTGTTACATATGCATTATGTTCACTTTTACTTTAAAACTTCAGTAAAAACAATATTTGAGAGTTGGTCTCGTCCGTTATAGGAGATGGATGTCTGAAGCAGAGCTCCACTAGCAGCGGCTTTATTTTCCCATGTATTTCATATTGTTTAGAGGTATCCTGTATTTAACCCAACCCAAGGAACTTCCACAAAATGAGTAACAAGAAGAGAAGTCAGAAAGAACCAGAATAGAAACTTAAAGCTGCATCAAATTCTGGAATGACATCCGGCCCGAGTGCGAGGTATGGCCTCTCGGAGACTGACCTGGAACAGGCAGACGAATGCGCAGATTTCCTAGGACCCCGCTCCATTGTATCATCTCCAGTCGAGAGTGAAAATGGGAGCGAAGGTGCAAGTGATACAGGTCAAGATGGATCGCCGATTTCTGAGGATCATTCGAGACTAGAAAAGGCCCTGCAGAACGTGCTCTCATCTACTCATTGCGAGCCTGCAGCATCTGCTGTAACAGGAGCTACAATCCCACTCGCGGAGCATGACAGCTGAAGTGAACTGTCTGAACTGAGAGAGATGATGAAAGAGATGATCTCTACACTGGCCACTGCCACGGCTACGGCCATAAGTGAGCTTAAGAAGGAGCTTAAGAAGGATAACAAAGACCGGGAAATGCGTCTATTTAAACGTTTTGACACGACCTTTAAAGGCATCTTGGAGAAATTAGAGGAACACATTGAAGAAAATAGATCCAAACTGAAAAAACTTGCCGATCAGATGAATGACGTTACAGATCAGCTGGAGGATGTTAAGCAGGCATTCACGGCTCGAGTTGAAACAGCGGAACAATTAGCATCTAACGCCGATGAAAAAGTTACAGCTGCGAATTCCGAATGCAAAAATCTCGGAGACAGACTTGCGGCCTGGAAGATGGGTGCAGAAGAAATAATATAATAACTGAAGGTATAGCTGAGAAACGAGAAAGCTCAAACCCAGTGAAATTTGCAGTAGAATTACTCTCTAAAATAATTGGAGATGACTTTAAATTTGATACCGAGATAGCAGCAGCTTATCGCATACTCAGATCAAGTACCTTTAAACCCAGATCTTTTATTGTCCGCTTCAAGCGATTATGATGTAAGCTTAATGTGATGGCACTTCTCAGACACAAGCAAGAGATTATATTTGAAAATAATCTTATTCGTATTTTCCCCGACTTCTCACCGTTAACAGCTGCAAAACGCGCAGCCTACTTTAACATTAAAAAGCTGCTACAGAAAGCCGATATCAAATACAGCCTCTTGTATCCCGCCAAACTGAAAGTGAAAGTTCAAGACCAATATTATGTATTTTCAAGCAAGGAGGAAGCTGAAAAGGAATTAAAGAAGCTGAACTCAAAATCTTGACAACTAAAGAAACTGAACAACTTATTTATAAGTCAAGACATCATTACTATGAACACGGAGAAAAAGCTAATAAGCTTTTAGCTCAACAAATTCACAAACAAGAAGTTTGCAATGCAATCCCAGTAATCACCAACATGAATGGAGAAGAAATCATTCACCATAAAAATATAATGCACACATTTAGAGATTATTATAAATCCTTATATTCTACTGAGTTCAAAGAAGACAACACACAATCTAATGCATTTCTGGATACATTACAGACACCACAAATAGATGCTTTAAGTGCTGAGGAACTGGATAAACCTCTAACGCTAACAGAATTACTAGATGCTATAAAGTCACTTCAAAGCGGGAAATCAGCAGGCCCTGATGGTTACCCGTAGAATTTTATAAGAAATTCTTCGCTCAGCTAGCTCCCCTCTTATTGACAACATTTACAGAAGCTAGAGACAATCAAATTCTACCTCAAACTTTTCGTCAAGCATTAATCACAGTCTTTCCTAAACAAAATAAGGACTTGTTACAATGTGCATCATACAGACCAATTTCACTCCTGAATAATGATGTTAAGATACTCTCAAAAATTATAGCTAGAAGCATGGAGAAAGTGCTGTCCTCAGTAATATCACAGGATCAAACTGGATTTATTAAAGGCTGACACTTATCTTCAAATCTCCGACTCCTGTTTAATGTAATATATTTACCAGCAAAGTCAAACACCCCAGAGATATTACTATCATTAGATGCAGAAAAAGCATTTGATATGATTGACTGTAACTACCTTTCCACTGCATTGGAGAAATTTGGGTTGGCCCGAATATTTGTGCATGGAATCAAACTTCTGTATACCAATCCAGAAGCTTCAGTTTGTATTAACAACATTTATTCAGACTACTTTAAGCTAGAATGTGGCACCAGACAAGGATGCCCCTTGTCACCACTGCTGTTTGCAATTGCAATTGAACCACTGGTGGTTCACTGTCTAAATTCTTATCAGATAAAGGGGATTATCAGAGAAGGACTGGAACAGAAAATTTCTCTATATGCAGATGATATGGTTTTATATATATCAGACCCAGAAAACACTGTGCCTGCAGTTTTAACAGCACTCACAGAATTTCTAAAGATATCTGGTCTCAGAATTAATCTGAATAAAAGTATTCTCTTTCCAGTAAATTCACAAGCATATAATATTAGGATTGGACACCCTACCTTTTACCATAGCAGATCAGTTTAAATACCTTGGGATAAATATCACAAGTAAACATAAAGCTCTTTATCAACAAAATTTTTCTGTCTGTATGGAAAAAATTAAGCAAGACTTGCATAGATGGTCAATCCTTCATCTCACTCTAGCCGGAAGAATTAACGTTGTTAAGATGAATATCCTTCCTAAACTTCTTTTTTTATTTCAAAATATTCCAATATATATCAATAAATTGTTTTTAAGAAATTAGATTCAACTATAACCTCATTTATTTGGAACTCAAAACACTCACGTATCCGAAGAGCGACCCTACAAAGACCTCAGGCAGAAGGTGGCATGGCTTTACCTAATTTCCAGTTTTATTACTGGGCAGCAAACATACAACCCATAAAAACCTGGACACAAAAAAATGAACATACACAGGCTTGGCCCACAATAGAATTAAAATTCTGTAGTACTTCTTTATACTCTCTGCTCTGGCGCTCCAATAAATGCAAGTTATCGCAAATATACTAATAACCCAATTGTGCTTTACTCACTCAGAATATGGAACCAACTTAGAAAGCATTTTAAGATGGAAAATCTTTTATCTGTGGCACCTCTGCAAGAGAACCACCTCTTTCAACCCTCGCAAACATATCCAGTTTTTAATACCTGGAAAAGATTTGGGATTAAATTGCTCAGAGATCTTTATATAGACAATATCTTTGCATCCTTTGAACAATTATGTTCCAAATTCAACCTCCCAGCTACACATTTCCTTCACTATCTTCAAATTAGAAACTTTGTTAAACACAAACTGTCCTCCACCATGCTGGAAAAAATACTGCTCAATTTCGAGGAATTAGACACCATTTCCGCATTATATAAAATCTTATTAGAATCCCTTCCTTTCAAAGATCCAAGAGGACATTGGGAAAAAGATCTCTTAATCAATATATCAGAAAAGGAGTGGAAGGTAGCATTGTAGAGAATTCACTCGAGCTCCATATGCGCAAAGCATAGAATTATTCAACTAAAAATTATATATTGAGCTCATCTGTCTTGCTTAAAACTGTCCAAAATGCTTCCAGAGCAAGATTCAACCTGCGAACACTGCAACCAAGCTTCTGCCTCACTGGGTCACATGTTTTGGGCCTGCACCAAATTAACATCATTTTGGACACAAAATTTTTAAGTGCCTTTCAGACAGCCTTGGTGTCACAATCCCTCCTAACCCATTAACAGCTGTGTTCAGTGTTCTTCCAGACGGACTTGAAGTGGAGAAGGACATGCAAACGGTGACTACACTTTTGGCACGCAGACTTATTTTGTTAAATTGGAAGAATCCTAACTCTCCTCTGATAAGTCAGTGGGAAACCGATGTTTTATATTATTTGAAATTGGAAAAAATCAAATTCTCAGTTAGAGGATATGTACAGAATTTTTTCAAAACCTGGCAGGATCTAATCAATAATATTTTAGAATAAGAAGAAATAATTATTTCCGCATTTCTTTCCCTTCTCCATTTTTTATTTACCTATATATATATTTTCCTTTCTTTTGTTTATTTTTGCCCTATTAAAAAGCCCATCTCCTTTGGCCATGCTATCCTTCTCAAGGGTGGGGTTTGATTTGTCTTCAATTATTTTTTGTATAAATTAATCTATTTGTATGGAATGATTACAATAAAATTAATAAATAAAATTTAAAAAAAAAACAATATTTGGAATTAACTTTTCTTCAAGATCGCATTGAATTTTGATTCCTTGTTTGGTCTTACATCGTGATAATGCAATGTATAACTGCCCGTGAGTGAATATCTTTTCTTTCTCTCGTATAAATAAACCGACTTGATCGAAAGAGCTGTTTGTTCATTCGACTTTTCTGATAATGGTCCTTTGAACGCTTCCCATAATTGTAAAGTATCAACTTCACCCGTCAAAATTAAGTACACAAAGAAGTGTCTTAATTTGTCAGGCATCATTACAGAAGTAGCAGCAGACATCATTTCAAACATATAGTCGTCGGATTTACAAAACCCAGTTGCTTGTGCCATTTCTTGAAAGGTACCGTACGTAGTTCCATCTATATTTAGAACATCTTTATACAACGTTGCTCCTTTTGATTCACGTAACAATTTTAAATGAAACCATTCAATATCATTTGGTGATACAATTTTTAATCGAACAACACTTTTGCAATTAATTTTTCTTGGATGCCACACTTTTTTGTTTCTGCCTTGTATAATGTTGAGGAATTTGCTCATACGTATATGCTTTTGTATTTATGTCTGTTTTATTAAGTTCAAAATAAGCCAATAATTTTGTTTTTCTATTTTTCGCTCCCTCTAAAGCTTCTTTCTCTTCGCCCTTTTTAAACTGAATCATATTCTGACCTGGTAAATGAATCGGTAATAATTCAACCGAATGACTTTTCAGTGGTTTGGAAAATGGATGGATGGATGGACTATGACCGTGCATTGTCAATTCCATTAAATGCCACCCACTTTCCATTGCACTGACATGATTTGACCGAACACAGTTTTGAGTTCTTTAATAAAAATAAGACTTTCTGATAAAACAATCTATTTATGAAAGTGGGAATATCCAGAGCCGATTTAGCCGGTGGCATTGTTCTCAAGAATCTGCAGATTCTTTCTGGCTATTGTGGAGTGCACGTGATTGTAATAAATAAATCTGGCCGACTGATAGTTAGGGATATTGCCATTGCATCATGATATAACTGTTGCAATGCTTTTGGACTACCCTGATATGATGATGGTAATATTACCTATTTTGAATTTGTCTGAACTATTGATATTTTATATCAATGAGACCTTGCATATGTTCCATTCTAAGTTTTGCTTGATTCAATTTAATAAAGAAGAGACGATTAGCTTCGACTTTTATTTACACATTAATAGTGTAATGTTGCACTAGACGTTGAGATGACAGAAGTGGGTTACATACATTGGAATGTATCGCTAATTTTGACCCAAAAAATTGTGTGGGTGATATTTGTTTTTCAGAATTCCTTTGTTTCATATTGTACAACCATCCTGTTTCACCATCTCAGAAAAGCAAAGGAAAGAGTAAAGGATCGGAATGTGACGCTTTATTTGACTGATTTGACAAATCGTGCTTTGCTTTTGGATATTGTCGTACATGGCTGGGAGTCAGACCCGGCCGGGACGCCTGGAAAGAACGGAGTTGTGGCATATTTGTCCTCCGAGCCACGAGGGGGCAACCGCCCTGGAGTAGAAGAGGCCCACAGAAGGAGAGCAGGGAGGCTCAAGACCATTGGGGCCTCTGGTCACCGCCAGGGGGCTCCCCGAGCCTCATGGAGCCCGGAACTTATTTACTTCCGCCGCACATATGGAGGACGATCCTTCCAGGGTCACCCGGAGTGCTTCCGGGTGCTCTCCTGATGCTTCCGCCACACCAGGACGTGACGTCAGGTAGAGCAGCTGAAGCTCATGGTGAGGATAAGAGGGGCCACCTCCCTCCAATCAACGAGCTGGAGTCGGGAGCAGGAGCAGGACGAAGCTCCTGGAGAGAGAGTGCAGGTGGCCCAGGGACAAGGAGAGACAAGGCCCAGGAGAAGTGAGACTGGGGTTAGAGGCACTGTGTGAGTTGTGCGGGACTGACTTGTGTTGTTGTGGAGAAGAAAATAAAGAGTGTATTTGGATAAAGATGTGGTCTCCGACTGGTGGTGTCCGGGAAAATATCACAATATACACGAATATCTGCTCTGTCTTTGATATCTCCGTCTTTCGAAATTATTATCGCTAACAATTCGTCACATGTTGGTTTATTATAAATGTGACTGTGATCTTTCGGATTCATATAGAAATCCATATATATATATATATCGCTTCTCGGCCTTTTGGCTAAGATCAAGTGTAGTATCTGTTCTTATCAGTTTAATATCTGATACGTCCCCTATCTGGGGACCATATATTAAATTGATTTTTGGAACAGGGAGATGGAATAGGGGCTTGCTCCGTAGAAAAAAAAAAAAAAAAAAAAGAAATCCAAGAAAATTTGTTTGTCCGTGTTTTGCAGATAAATTTCGTTTAAAGTGCGATACTTTTGGACGTATGGATTTGTATCCATTATTGGCTGTATAATTTGTATTATGTCTGATCGTTCTCTCTTTCGATTCTATGTTGCATCGCTTCTCCTTGATCATAAATGTACACCTGACCAAATTGTGGTTTCTTCGAAATCAAACTTGTTGTAGCTTCAATTGTTGCGGGACCACATCAGAGGCGTGACCACGGGGGGGCTGGGGTGGGCACTGCCCCCGCAGAGACAATCTGTGCCCCCCCTGCGAAATGCTCTGTCTGTCCAGTGAAAACTCTGGAGAAGAATAACATTTGATTTTCAAAACTGAGTTGCTTTCCAATCGGCCCGTTTGAATTTGAGGCGTATCCCTCAGTGTCTCCTCCACTAGACAGACTCCATGCTGCTCACAGTTCACTTCGCCGCACATTTTGCAGCACGTTTTGAACCTGTTGACCGCATTCTTTAATTAAAACAGCGTATACATTCCATTCTTCTTATTTTCTGGTTGGTAACACCAAAGGCTATGCATAGGTGGCTTATTAAAAAGCAGACATCTTCAACCTCTGTTCCTCCGCAAGCTGCTGGCTCCACAGTTGAGCCCAGCACTGCTGCTACCAACCTGGAGCACAGTGCACCCATGTCGGGAACTGAAACTCCAAAACATGTAGATAAGCCTACGCAACCCTCCAGCTCTGCGCCTGTGTCGGGTACTCCAAACCTCTGCCTTCAACAAAATATACAGTCCGGTCTGCCTGACTTAAATATGGATAGCCCATCCCATTTTAATTTACTATCCCAAGCGCGCATTCGGAAAGACACTCAGATGTTTTAGTGCAAGCTGGTATCAGTCTCGACCATGGCATGAATATTCTGTTGTCCGTGATGGCAGCTTTTGCTTTGCCTGCCACAAATTTAGTGTTTCCAATTCGGACCACAAGGACATATTCACCAAACACGGCTACACTAATTGGAAAAAAGCTGTAGAAAAAGACGGTGGTGGTTTCCACAAAAACGCGTCTAGTATCCCGCACGTCAGAGCCATGTTTGCATCACAGTACTCATCTTTGGTGGTGTCTTCAGCTGCATGCGAAAGCTCTTTCTCTACTTTGAACTGCATTCTCACTCCACTCCGCCGAACAATGCTGCATTCAAGGAAGAGAAATTTAGTCATTCTGGTACATGAGAAAAACATCACAGAAAATTAATGAATAGATGCATATTTTATTATACCTACTTAACTTTTATTGACATTT
Organism: Erpetoichthys calabaricus; assembly: GCF_900747795.2. Lineage (NCBI taxonomy): Eukaryota > Metazoa > Chordata > Cladistia > Polypteriformes > Polypteridae > Erpetoichthys > Erpetoichthys calabaricus. The sequence goes on from NC_041395.2 coordinate 180,681,110, forward strand.
ATCTAACTTTATATTTATTTTTCTAGTGTCAGAATGTAGTGTAAGTTAATTTGTTTTGGTTTCAATAGATGTATTGTTCATATTTTCGATTCTTGTTTTCTTTTTTTCACATCTTTGTGCCCCCCTTTTTGTTACTTTGCGGCCCCCTAGGGAGGCCCGCCCCACAGATTGAGAACCACTGAATTAGACGATCTACAAGTCTCCAACTTAAACTTTAAAGCCTTACAATAACTATATACTTCTGACATATCACCTATGTCCATATATTCAATCTCTTTTTGCTGTTCCGTTATTTTACCAAGGAATATTTTTTGTTTGTAAGCACTAATGCGATCTTTACTCTCATTTTTTTGACACTTTCGAATTTTACTATTTACATAAGCTTTAACTTGCTCTGTATGTGTATCACACCAACCTTTTTCCTTCGCTTAGTCATTACTTACTTTCCTTATTTTCAAAATTTGCACATAGATTTATTATTGTTCTTTTTTGCCTTTTTTTGGGCATTCTTTTCTCTCTAATGCTTTAGTGTCTATTTTCGACGCGCTGCTCTTTCTTCTTTGCTTAGTCTTGGATGTGTCATCTTTAACTTAGACATTTTTTTAGAGCTGCTCTTTCTTCTTTGCTTAGTCGTTTGGAAGTTCTATCTAACAACTGAGAGGTTAGATGACCATGATCTTGTTTGAAAATGGTTGTAAGAATGGCGTGCCAACAACTGAGAGGTTAGATGACCACGATCATGTTGGAAAATGTTTGTAAGTAGGGCGTGACTTGCCAAGGTCAACGTCTCACAGGACTTACTTCCAAAGGATGTCAGTATGACGTGACTGGACTGTGTCGCGGGACGTGAAAGTGTCTCTCTGAAGTGTCTTTCTGTCCCTGTGTCTCTCTTCAAAAGATCACGTCTCTTCACCAAAAAGTCTCATCTCGTCCCAAGTTTTTTTTTTATAATAGATTATTCTGAGCCTTTTTTGTGTGTCATTTTGAATTCTGTTCTGCTGCCATTTTGTGGACTTTTGTTTTGGGTTTGCTAGGCAATTGACCCAGACATGAATTTCACAGGTTTAAAGTTCTTCCGAAACAGTTTCTGCCTATCTGAGTTTGCAGAATAATAACAAAATAATAGTGTGTGTTTATTTAGTTAGAGCTTCTGGTGAAGGACTTCTGATGTACATATTTTTATCTGTGATTCTGGTTCAACAATAATTGTCCTTTACCTTTATTTAAAAATAGCTCTGTCATCTTCATGGTGTCAGAACACTCCTAGAACGTGGTCTCTAAACATGCCCATCAGGTTTATAGGGACAAATGGCATGAAAACAGATTAATAAATGAAAAGCCTGAACATCTTTAGCAAGTACTTTTTATGTGGGGGAAATTCCAAGGATTTCTCTTTATTAAATACATCTTGAAGTTCCATATAGTCAGTTGGTAACAAAGTGACTGTATTAAAAATTACAGAAATCCAAGTTGCCATACATAAACAGTTTGCAGTCTTTATTCCAACTCATGATGTAATTTGTCTGCGAGTCTACTAATGGATTGTGTTGTTTAAGCAAAGGCATGGTAAGATTAGCTCTGGACTAGATGATTACAAACTAAACAAAATTAAAGCTTCTCGGTTCAATGGTCCAACACAAAATGTAAGAGGTGGCATAGTATATCCAAAAACATGCAACCCAATAAAACAAGGACAGAACACAAAGAATGTATTTCCTGACTATTTCATTAATAGTTAATTTTCGTAGAGGTGCTGAGCTAATGAAACTTCGGTTTCATTTATAGTTGCAGGTATTTGTAATAAACCAAAGAGAGCTTGACCACAAGTGTCCACCCTATCACCCCTCACATAAAGCAGACACTTTAGTGTTCCTGTTGCAAATTTGAAACTCACCTGCCTCACTCATCACTAATAGCAAGAAAGATGTAAAAATATTTAAACTAAACAATTTCATAAAAGAATGCCATATTTAGGCTGAGGGCCATCCTCAGAGCTTCAATATTTGGGGGCCCACCTCCTTAGGATCAGTTTACATAACACAGGGCAAATATTCAGCAGAATTAACATAAAATAACAAAAGCAAAATGAATAACAAACAAGAAAATACATAAAACAGCATATTTAACAACAAACAACACAAAATGATTCAGAAGTAAACAGATAAACAGTACATAAACTAAAGCCAGAGACAGAGCCCCTGATTGAACCATAACAAAAACCTTAAAAAGCAAAGAACAAACCAATTACTGTATATACTGTAATCTGTAAAGATGAAGCAATAAATGTAAAAATGTTTGGTGTACCTGCCAGTAAACCCCATTTAATGGCAATGATAAGAAAAAAGGGCAAAGAAAAGTGCATTTCAGAGTACAAAATTATTGGCATCATTGAAGTAAAAGAAGAAAAAGTGAGGTATCAATCCAGCTTAATGGACAGCCCTCAAATGAACATTGACTTTGATGGTTTTATGTTATTCACATGGAATGGGCTTCATAAAGAAGTTGGAGCTGGGTCAGTCTTCTTCTGGCTGGCAAGCATTTAACTATGGATGGTATAGGGGATGGTATTAGTGAAAGTGACTTCTCTCTTCCCGGGGTGGTATTGCTACCTTTGGAGCCTTCAAGATGTTCCCTAAGCACACAGGCTTAACAATACTAATTAGAACTAGCATTTACACACACGTCACAAGCTTTGTTTCTGTTGCAGTTATGCGCAAAATAAAAGTGACACTTCTGAGAAGTCGACAAAACACAAATGCAAATTGTCTGTTTCCATTGAGTGATTTTATGCGAATAAAGTTTGCTTCATCACCTGAAATTAAAAACAGTGACAGATATGTTCTGTGTATTGTATTGTATTGACCCCCTTCTTCTGACACCCACTGCACGTCCAACCTACCTGGAAAGGGGTCTCTCTTTGAACTGCCTTTCCCAAGGTTTCTTCCATTTTTCCATACAAGGTTTTTTTTTTTGGGAGTTTTTCCTTGTCTTCTTAGAGAGTCAAGGCTGGGGGGCTGTCAAGAGACAGGGCCTGTTAAAGCCCATTGCGGCACTTCTTGTGTGATTTTGGGCTATACAAAAATAAATTGTATTATATTGTATTGTATATGATGGGTGTTACTTCTGTTATTTTAACTGCATCTTGTTCACTTTAATCGGAGGTGATGAGAGCGAGTGAATACAATAAAGGAAAGGCAAGCTTCCTATACTTGGCAGAGGCCACGTATTAGAGATTTCTTTGAAATTGTCCGCAGTGATTTTATGGAGGAGCTGGGGGTACAAAATTTTAGGATGAGTAGCTCAACATTCATGGACTTATAGATTGTTCCTTGTGTTCCTGGCATAGCATACACGAGGGAGCCAGTCCAGACCGAGAAGCACATAGCCAACATGCTTTATAAACTGGCTACCTGTGTAGAGTACAGTGTTGTTGCTGTGGCTTTTGGTGTGAGCAAAACCACCATTGACAGTTGTGTATATGGGGTGTGTCAGGCCATATAATGTAAACAAATGAGGTAATACATCACTTTACCTGATGTGGAAGAGGCATGGCAGATTTCGCAGCATAAACACGTGGCACACAAAATACCTCATGGTGCAATTCACGGCTCACATATCCCTATTCGTGCACCAAGTGATGGGTATCAAGATTATGTTAACAGGAAAGGCTGGACATCTACTGTTCTGCAGGCATTCCTTAATGACAGATTAATGATCAGGGACATTTATGTTGCGTCACATGATGCTGCTGTATTTGCCATATATCACATCTGCACAGGTATTAGAAAATTTATGTCATGTCATGTGACCTAGATGTAAAAAAAGTGTTTCCATTGCAGTTTTGTGAATTATTGCTTTGTCAAATCGCCAGAAAAACCACCTCAAGCGAACGCATAAACTTTTTTGCAAATTTTGACAGTTTTTTTTTTTTAATTCACGTGTTACTGTGTTTTTGTTTCGGAATTTCAAAATGCGCATTAAGGATGTTAATGGAAATGCAGCTACTGGCGTGTGTCATGCGTCTCATGGTCAGTAGTGGTTACAGTTTGTCGTGGCCGCGTCACTGTGACTTTGATGTTCGTCATGATGGTTTGCTTTAAGAATGACCGGAAGTGGCCAGTGCAATGTCAGTTAGTCATTGTCCAACCCGCTATAGCTAACACAGGGTCACGGGGGTCTGCTGGAGCCAATCCCAGCCAACACAGGGTGCAAGGCAGGAACAAACCCCATTGCAGTGCACACACACACACACACACATACCCACACACCAAGCACACACTAGGGACAGTTTAGGATCACCAATGCACCTAACCTGCGTGTCTTTGGACTGTGGGAGGAAACCGGAGCGCCAAGAGGAAATCCACACAGACACGGGGAGAACAGCCTGTGCAATGTGCATCACAGAATTTGATGTAGTTCCTGTCAGGCATGCTGCGTGCCTGTGCATCTGTGTGATTTTCATGCCAGGCATGCAGCATGATCGTCAGCTATTGTTATATGGGCATGTGAGTTGAGGCGCATTGCCTTGTTTTCACAGGCCGTGAAAAATGACTCGTAACTCAATTACAGGGCTGATGTGGACTGAACATTCAGTTCATGGGCCGTGTTGTGTGTGTCACCACATAGCATGTCCATTGAGCCCAAGATAAAATTTCTAGGGCCAGGGTTATTTGGGTTCTTGTGGGAAAGACAGACAACCCTTAAAATTTTGTACAAAAGCACAAATAACCTAACAAAATATGAAGTAAATCATGTATACATGTCTGAAATACATGTGCCTAGTGCCCTCTTCATCACCATTTTATCTTTTCTTGTTAGCACAGGAAAAGAAAGTTAAGTAGAGGTTCCTAGACTGTGTCTCAGTTCACTAACAAGCAAATGAAGCAGGACAACAGTGAAACTGAGTTAAGCATGTGTGACTCCTGCTGTAGCTTACTGCCACCTTTAATATCTTGTAGGTGCATAGAATACATTCATGGATGTTACCAGTTGCCTTCTTATATTGTTTTCATGAGGAATTTTCTTAACTTCTGTACATTATATATTTTTCAAACTGCCTACAAATTAAGAAGACTTCTGCTGGCATTGCACTTTGAAACTGCCTATCCAACCCAGTGATAATGAATTCCTATGGTTTTGGCTAATAATGATCAAGTGGGTCCCAGATGATGCACTTTTGTTTTCTCTCACTTATTAACCCATTAAACATTATTGCTCCTCCAGTGATTATTTTAAAGGGGCAACTTGTATATTCTGACAAAACTGCAAACAATCAACACAAACACACCTCTTTATTCAGTTTTACTGATGTAGTGCCTCTCAGAGAGTTTCTATTGCCTGCGACATTAAGAACTGATAGCCTTCCTGGTAGACAGTTGGAGCTGGGTTAGAAACCACAAGGCTCTAGTTTCAAATCACACTTTGTGACCTTGAGAAATCACTCCAACAACCTATTGACTAAATGTCAAATATACTTAGTTACTAAGCTGTATTGCATTGTTCAGATAAAAATGGACAGTGCCACCCCACAGGCCCAGGGTTCTGGGTTTAAATACTAGTCTGGTCATTGCCAATGTGGAGTTTGCACACTCTATGTATTGGTTTTCTGACAAATGTCCAGTATTAGTGACATCTGTGTGAAAATTACGTGTTCTTCCATATTCTGTGTGCATCTCTCGCTGAGACCTTTCAATTTTCTTCCATATGTCACATAGTTTAATTGGCAATTGTGTTAGTGATTGTTAGTTTGTGCATGAGTGTGTCCTGATATGGACTGGCATCTAGGGGTTTCTCGTAACCATGAAATGGAAAAGGAGGTTAGAAAATGAACAGCTGCATACAAGCAATTTAGTTAATATGCCTATTAATGCTGCATTGTTTAAAATAGCATTAAAAAGGTAAATACTTACCATCTTACAGATTGGTAGCCACAGAGTTATAAGTCCAGAGAGATTAACAAATGCTTCAGATACACCCGAAGCACCCTGCCGACTCCACATTCATAAAACCTTAGCAGGCAAGCCATAATAAAGCCTGTCCTCCCTCACAGGAAATGTTTAACTTAGCTGTCAACAGAATGCTGTTCCAACTTTAGCCAGTCGCTGAGAACCACAAATAATTATCTTGTACCCACAGTTTAACCACACAAGGAATGTTGCTGTTAAAATCCTGCTAATTACACAAGGAAAGGGGCTCACATCACGACTCCAGGATTAACTGCCGCCTCCTCATAGCAGTTAGAGATAGCAGAATTAAAAGAATCTGAACTTTCTAAGGGGTGGGTCTTGATTTAGTGCTGCTACTTCACGACTCAAGGGACAAGGGTTCTGCCACTGTGTATGTGGAGTTTGCATATTATTCATTCATTAAAGGAAGGACAGGGGGATGGCTTTTGAAGGGCGCTATCTCCCTCGAACTGCTACTTGGCAGTCCCCCTCAGGTTGCAATGGCACCTCAAGGCTCTATAGAAATTGGTATTTTTGACCACCAGGGAGAAATATGGAAGCTGCAGAGCCCTACTTTGGGCTTTCACCAAACCTGGGAGTGATTCCAGATCTCACTAACAAGCCACCTGGAGCACTCCCAGGTGCAGCATATAGGGATCTGCCCACCTTCATTCCGGGAGCCAGAGCTGGAAGGGAGAGGACGACACTTGGCTGAGGAGGAGTGGAGATGGAAGCACAGAAGGAAGAAGTGCTGTGTGCTTTGTTTATTGTGCTGCTGTGGGAACGGTTTGGGAAGCTTTTCCCACCTGTAAATAAAACATGTGTTACTGGACTTTTGCCTGTGTCTGTTGTGTCGGGTGTTTGGGGAGCTGGCGCACCTCCTGGTGGTCACGTGTACTTGAATTAGTTTTTTTTCAGGTGATCTGGTTTCATCCAAAAGAAGTGCATTTTAGGTTAATTACTGGCTGTGTATTGATCCCTTATGAATATATATGGATGTACCCTGTGCCGGGTTTGAGTTTAATTTCCCTCCCAATCCAACTAATGGAGAAGGCACACTCAGAAAATGGACAGATGAGTTTGGGATCTGTACTGATCACTCAAGTCCTTTATAATCATAATTTAAAAGTCACTTCCAGGCACTCTGAATATACAGGTGGGTTTTGGTTTTCCAGTTCTCTTTGGTTTGTGACAGTTTTAATTATTGAGGAATTCACAAGCTTTGTTTTTTCTTCTCTTCCACATTCTTGCCATGTTACATGTACCAAGTCTCTTCTGCGATAAATGTATCTTTGATTACATTTCTGCATTAGTTCATAATTTTGCACTTCAGAATCTCTGCTGTGCTTTGAGCCAACATTGTGGCCATTGCATTCTTTAAAACAAAAAATATTTTATACTAATGAAACACTGGGACATATTGTATATTTCAAAAATAAAGGTGGTTCACACAGAGCAAGCTGAACTTTTCCATTCTGGCAACTCATTCTTTAGTTTTGACCATAAAAAAATACAGCTTCACAGAGATCACATTGGTGATGTAACTTTCCTAAGTATATTTTGTTTGTCAGTATGCATTTTTCTCTTTTTCCCATTCTTGCATGCTGTATCCTTGATTTTGTCTTGCATATAAGCCTACTGTTCAGTTGCTGTGTCCTAAGCTCAGCAGATGTCACTGCTCTCCTTCTTCCTTCTTCCAATTACAGACTTTCCCATCACATTTTGATGATCAATAAACACAACTCTTTCACTTGATTCTGAATTCTGAACACATGTACCATGTCCTGGGGGATTATCAGTAGATGGGCTTGTGGGGACTATGGTTTTATTACAATAAACTCTTCTGCCCACCAGTAAAGTGGTCAACAGATTACTGCAACCTAAAATGTTTAAAATTTACAGAACATATCTGGCTACATTCATGATTACTTGTTGATTGTATATATGTGTCAATGTCATGTCTGCCAATTCTTTCTCAGTCCTTGTCACTTAATCGCCCTTTGTGTTGTGCTTAGTGTTAAGCAGATGACGTCACTCTTCCTCTTTCTGTTACAGTGTTAGGTGTAACATAAGCAGCTTCTATGATATTCTTGATACCTTGGCGCTCAGGAGATTTCGCTGATCTTCTTTTACTTCCCTCTTACTTTGTTTGCCTATCAGTTTGCTGAGGCTGCTGCTAGCTCCAGTGTTTTGACTTACTAGCATGATGTCATACAGTAAGCTTTCAATCAAGACTAAGATCAAGGTTCTAGCCCCAGTAGCTAGCAAGTATTCTTGTGAGAGATGTATAGGCCTTACTATTTTTAGTCATGAGATACAAGATCAACACTTAAAATGCTTGAATTTTAACATCCATGACTTGCAACCAACTTTCTAACATGTGAATATCTCCAGTTTTTATAGTGAATATGTCTCAGTGACTTTTTGGATGTCACTGTAGCAACACTTACAGTGTACTTTGTGAATGTGACAATACTACTACCACAAACAGAAGCATAGAAACAGAGCTAAGTAGAACCTCAAGCAAGCTGATTTGTGTGGTCTGTTAAGTACAATGAACTTCTGTATTTTTAATACCTTCTTCTTTATAGTGACACCAGAGAGTGTTGACATGTTGAACATTGGTCAGTCATGCAAGTACATAATTTGAAGTACTCAGTATATGTGACATTATTAACACCACCACCACTACTATTACTACTATTACTAATACTATTACATCTACTACGAGATATGGTTTCAAGGAAAAAAACAACTTCAGAATAGCCAAAGCCCAAATGCAGCAAGTTTGTTGGGACTCTATGTTCTCCCATTTGAAGACCACATTGTCTGCACTCAGTGTTTTTTAATTACCAGTAAGCCCGCGATTCTCAAAAGAATCACAAATCCAAGAATGGCAATCACTTTCTGTTCCCAAACACATTTGTACTAAAGTGGTTTCTTTGTGTGGGCTTCTTCGTTCATTGTGTTTATCCATATGGGCTCGTTTAATGACGTCCTTGCTTGTGGTGTTTCTGAAGGGCGTTGTAGGAGCCTCCGTGTATTGTTTTAATCCATGCGGTCTCGTCTTTGTTGTTCTGTGGCTGTGTCGTTAGGTAGAAGTCGTGTACTGTTACTTTTAATATTGAATAACCGTTATGTGATTGCAATATGCCACACTGACTGCTGGCACAGTGGATTAGACCAAGTTTAGTTTACAGGTTGTGTTGTTTGGGTGCCACCTACTGAATCTGGGAAGCCGCTGGGTTTGACTCTGGGGCGCTGAAGCGCTGTGCGCATGCGCCTCGGTGATCAAAAAAATGAAATGAGTGTTTAAGAAAAGCACACAGAGACATAAAGCTTCAAGTACTATCTTTGCATAAACCCTCAGCTTTTGTATTGGCTTCTTTTTCAACCTCATGTAGCATTTTTATAGAGTTAGCTAATGGGTGATTGTTTATGACTTCAGCTACGTTTCTCATTATCAGCTCTGTGCAATGCTTGTTTTCAGGCAGGTTCATTCGTTGATAAACTGCGTCATCTAGATCTAACACGTAAATCTGTGCAAATTTGCGGTCGTGATTTGGCTCAGGGTGCACTGTTCCAATCCGATGCAATATTTGTCCACACACGCGAAAGCAGTATGGGCCATTCCCAGGTGGTGGCTTGATATTAACCCCAGTAGATGCAAAAGCAAATGAACTATTGTAGGATCTAATGCATTCCATAAAGCTTTTACTTTCGGGTACATTGTTAGTCAAAAGCTTCCGTAAATATTCAGGATATTCATCCAAAGGAGGCAGCTTAACCTGACCTGTTTGACAACAACATGTAAACTCATCAGTTGTACTGCCAGTTTTTTCTTCAAGGAAGTTAAGTGAATGACAATGACTGCAAATGACACTCATTAATCCCAATTTTCATGAACAGTAGACTCATTATAGAATGCTTTCTCACCTACCTGGCGGAATTGTTCAGCGTCTGTCCGTCGTTCCTGTCTTTGGCTTTTTCTTTGTTGGAATACTGAACGTCTTAAACCTTTTAAACGACTTTGTAGCCTTTCTGCAGTTTCTTTTTGGATTCGTGCTTCTCTTGCATCTGGTGTTGCAGAAGAAAGTTTTAGGCGCCTTCGTTCATTGTTTTTATCCATATGGGCTCGGTTTTGTATTTGTAATCGTTGAGCTCTTTGTTTTTGGAGCCATGACTCCTTTGCTTGTGCTGTTTCAGAGGCGCATTGTAGGCGCCTTCGTTCATTGTTTTTATCCTTTCATGCTCGTTTTTGTATTTCCCTTAGTTAAGCTATTTCTTTTTGGAGCTGTGACTTCTTTGCTTCTGGTGTTTGTGAAGCACGTTGTAAGAGCCTCCGTTTATTGTTTTTATCCATGCGGTCTCGTTTTTGTTTCTCTGTGGCTGTGTCGTTAGGTACAACTCTTACTTTTAATACTGAATTTCCGTTATGGCACAGTGGATTAGAGCAGGTTTAGTTCACAGGTTGTGTTGTTTGGGCGCCACCTACTGACTCTGGGAAGCCGCTGGGTTTGACTCTGAGGTGCAGTGCGCATGCGGTGCGTCCGCCGTCCATGCATAAATTAAACTGTGGTTTAGTAATATAGATTTTTTCATCTCGCCATTACAGCCCTGCATGTTTCTTAGTAACACAGTGCAGTGTTTAAATTATTAGTGCACAGAAGCTATATGTATTTAAAATACACTTAAGAGTTATGTACACAGGAGTATATATCACCTGTTTGTATGAGGAATTGCTTTCTAGAATGATCAAATTTTTTGACCTTTCCTCACTACATACATTTTGTACAAATGCCATCCCAGTTCACACTATAATATCACTAAAATATAATAAAGTGAATTTTCAGTGGTTCATTATCTGAAGAAGGCTTTTGCAGTGCTTACTACTGCTGCCTTGTAACTCCCGTGTTCATAACCAGGCATGCACACTGTTGATATGCCGTTTGCATGTTCTGTCTGTGCTTACCAGCAAGTATTCCAACGTAACCCTTTGTGGTAAACCAGCCCAAACCCAAACAGGGAGACACCAGCAGTTCCTAAACACACACATTTATTTACATAAAAGTGTCCCGCACAAGCACAGTACCCCTCCGCCAATCACCCTTCACAGTCTGGGCCTCCTCAATGGTCCTTCTGCCACCACCTCTGCTCCTCTCTCCCGAGCGTTGCCTTCTTCCACTCAACGCCGGCTTCCCGGCTGGAGGAAGGCGGCCTCTTTTATATTCACCCGGATGTGCTCCAGGTGCCCTCTGACGATCTTCCTGGTGTGGCGGAAGTGCTGACATCCATGGCTCTACGCCTTGGGGTGACCACAGGCCCCAGTAGGGTTGAGCTTCCACGCTCAGTTCCCATGGCCCCCATACCGACCGGGGCGGCTGCCCTCTCGTGGCCTGGGGGAGGGATAGTCCCTCTCACGGTACTTCCAGGCGTGCCGGCTGGGCACAGCCCCCAACAGTCCGCCACACCTTAAATCCCGAGACATATGAATATCAGATTAAGCACCCGGAGGAAACCCACGCATACACGGGGAAAACATGCAAACTCCACGCAGGGAGGACCCAGGACGCAAACCCAGGTCTCCTAACTGCGAGGCATCAGCACTACCACTGCACCACCATGCCGCCCAGAGATGTTAGTATTTTTATTAATTTTTCTTCATATCAAGTCACTGTGGCGGGATGCCCCTTAGATGGAAGGATAGGGGAAGGCAGTTTTTCCAGGACACTGCATCCCCCACAACACTAGATAGCAGCTCCACTGGAATGTAATGGTGCCCCAGATTCCTGCAGGGCATCCTGGGACTTGGAGTGCGGTTTCTCAGCTCTGTTGGGTATTGTGGGTGCCACCAGGAAGAGCTGTGAGAGGACTGGAGGAGCCATGCCTTATCCGTAGTCCAGAAGTACTCCCAAGTCACGAGGAAGGGATGCTGAAGAAAATACAAGTTTTCCATCTGACCTGGAAGTGCAGACGAGTCACGTGGACGGAAGGACAGAAGCACTTCCGTGTCAAGGACTATTTAAAGGCCTGCTGGAGACCCAGCAAGTGAGCCGGAGTCGGGAGGAGTATAAGCTTGCTGGGAGGTGTGGAGGAGAAAATTATTATTGGGAAGATTATTGTGTTTATTACCTGTTTATTGCCTGTGTTTGTGGTGGTTGGAGGGCACTGTTTATTAAGAAAGAAGGCAATAAAAATCATCTTAGTGCTTTTAACCTGTGCCCAGTGTGGCTGTCTGTTGGGGTTAAAGGGGCAACAGCGACCCCTAGCATTCTTACATCACACAGTTATGGTGTAATCAAGGGTCTCCATTTAGAAGCTTATTTGCTTTGACTCTACACGTTGCTGATGGTGTGTTATGTCATAGGAGGGGTCTTATATAAGGGTGAGCGATATGCTCAGTAATTGTGTGCACATTGTGAAAATATATCAATTGAGAAATCATTTTTCAAGCAATTTATTCTAAGGAACAGTTGAGGTTTTCAACTTTTGCTGGCCTAATTAGTTTGAGTTTGTTTTGTCCTTTTGTTTGGTTGCTGGTCTTTTGTCTTCTGGTATTTGATCCCTGCTCATATTTGTGAAAGCCATTCATCCTTTTATGTATTTGCTATTCACCAAAAGGAAAAAGTGCCATTTTGATCTGTAGATCCTAAAGAGCCTAGCAATGTAAGGTTATGTTAATTAAATGGTTTAATTACCAGACATTAAGAATGATTTACAGCTGCAAAGCAACCTTTTCATTAGTTTTTTCAATTAATGTGTTAAACTGCACCTGGATTGGATTATTATTATTGTTAGCAAATGTAACTAATAAATAATGCCTCGTCAAGCAGCAAATAATTAAAGTCATGGTCAGATCTTGCTCTTTTATAGTATTTAGTGAGTGGGCCTTTCAGAAGAGGAGGAATATTTCAAGGTCACGTTGATCCATTTACAAGTGTTCAATGTTTGTTAAATTCTCTCTTCTTTCAGTTTCTGTTCTGTTCTGGATTCACCAGCAGGTCTCATGCCATTACAGTACATATACTGTACATGTGTATTGTAAGTGCTCACACTGCATTTCTTGGCTGCATGAATTTTCCAGAGAGAGATAAAAAATTAGGTCGGGATTTCTTAGTCCTCTGTGAAACCTGTACTCCCAGGTGTTCTAAATGTCATTGCCTAGAAATAGTTTTCTAATTTTGTATAAAAAACAAATTATTTTTTTTTAAATTGCCAGAATATCAAACACTGTCAGCAGAATTAATTGCACACATCTTTACATCAAAATGTATTTCCATGATGTGTTTTACAACATTAAAAACAAGATATTTACATTTATGCTTATTTGCTAAGCAGATGCTTTTTTTTTTCAAAAGAGATACACATAACTAGTAAACATCAGTCTTGGGGAGGGGGGGGGGGGGCTGTTTGGGTACAAGTGTTACAGGACAAAGTTACAAAATCGACCATCTTAATGGAGGAGCTCAGAACAAAGTACCAGCCCCTTACAACTTGCAGGTTATGACACCTAACAGCTAAAATAAGTTATACAGAAAGTCATCAAATAACAGAATCTTCAAGAAGAGGAAACACCACATGGTAAATGTGATGCCATCTCTGTCATTTAGGAAATGTTATTCTGTTCTGACCATTTTTGATTTTTTTTTGCTTTATTTAACAATTTAAAACAGTGATGTGTCTGCATTAAAGCCAAATGGGGCTACTATCCTCATCTCCCATTAGCTAGTGCCATTGTGCAAAACTAAAGTAGTAACCCACTCACCTCATAAATGTAATATATTATGAAAATCTGGCATCATGGTGTGAGGACAACAACCTCACCCTCAACACAGACAAGACAAAGGAGATGATTTTGGACATGAGGAAGGAGAGGAGACCTCACCAGCCACTGTTCATCCGAGGGCTTGAAGTGGAGAGGGTGAGCATCATTAAATACCTGGGCGTCTACATCAGTGAGGACCTCACTTGGACACTTAATACCACACATCTGGTCAAGAGGGCTCAACAGCGGCTGTACTTTCTGAGGAGGCTGAGGAAGTTTGGTATGTTCACTAAGATCCTCTGCAACTTTTACAGCTGCATGGTTGAGAGCATCTTGACCAGCTGCATCACCATGTGGTACGGCAACACTACTGCTAAGGACCGCAAATGCCAGCAGAGAGTGGTAAAGACTGCTGAGAAGATCACCAGGACCCCACTGTCCTCTCTGCAGAGCATCTACAACTGCAGAGTCTACAGGAGAACTGCCTCGATCCTCAGGGACCCCACCCACCCCCAACATGAACTGTTCACACTTCTACCCTCAGGCAGGAGGTATAGAAGTATGAAATGCAGGACTTCCAAGCTAAAGAGCTCTTTCTTTGCCGAGGCCATTAGACTCCTAAATAACTGACTGGAGTTTATAACCATGGTTCACCACATTCTATCTACCTCACACAACTGTATTTGACTTGTCCTTCACACACCTACCTGCACAATTACACTTTTTACTTCTATTCTGTTTTTATACTTTATGCTGCCTCTGTTACCTATTATCTATCTGCTATTTATTATTTATGTTTATCTTTATATGTTGGTTTTGTCATTTGGTGAGGACAGCAAAGAAAGAATTTCATTGTACAGGGAAATGTGTTTCCTTACTGTGCACATGACAATAAACTTTGAACTTGAACTTGAAATATGTATAGCGATTGCCATAATCAGATTTTTCCCATTTCCATGACATGATCAATGCAATTTCTTTATGGGGGATGTAAAGTTTCCTTTGTGTCACTAGCCTGTTTCTGGGTTGCTCGGACAGGTCCTTGGACCCCGGTGTAGCTTTGTCAGACTTTTATTCATGTGTGTGCATGAGCAGTCTGAACTCAGTGGCACCTTTGAGCTAGAAGGCTAAAGCCCCTTTAACCAGCACATTGGTTGATTTGTTTGTGATGCAATTGAAAGAGTGCTTGAACTTACACATATGGTTGTTTTGGGATACTTGTCATCAATATCATTATTCTCACATTAATTACTTACATACAATACAACTTTGCAGAATGAAACAAAAATTGGAAATTTATTAATATTCATTTGTATTTCCACTTTCAGATTTGAGTATTTGATGTTGAGATTTTTTTTAATACTGTCCTTTGGTGGTTGTACTACAGTATATGCCAATATGTTGATAGAGCTTCATTTTATGTGAGTTTTAATGGCATTATTCCTCTGATATTTTATTATCATGTGTGCTGGTAGCCCAATACATTGTGAAATTCAATATCTCTATCTTGCTCCTTCAAACAAGGTTTACTAGACACCATCTCCTTCCCGCTTCTGCTGCTAATGATATTCCATGACTCCTTTCCTGCAGCTCCAATGCTCTTTTCTCTGCCCACATTCTCTTCCTGCACATTTGTGCAGCTGGGTCCTCCTTATAATTACTCACTTGAGTTTAGAGGCAACATTATCTGCACTTACATTCCCCAACTCTCAGCTGATCCAAGTCATGAATCAAGGCCAGTGGATTTAAGCAGAACTTCAGGGCTCATTAATGCTGTTCTTTAAGTGTTTGATCCTCTCTCCACTTCTCTCTGTAATTAACACACTCAAACACACACACACACACTCGATTTATGGCTTGTTTCTTGCGATGGCTATGTTCTTTTTTCACGTTCTGGGACAGACATAAAAGGAGCCAGCTGCCTCTCGACTCTTACACCCTTTTTTTGTTGGAGCCAGAAAGGCTTTTGGTGACCGAGCATGATTTGTGGGGTACACTTCTGGGTTGTTTGGAAACCAGGGCAGTCCTCCCCTGAGAGTGCCCCCTTGCAGCACTCAAAGACCCCAACTGGGCTGCACTTCTGGACTCCAGTTCCCATGAACCCCAGTGGGTGTCTAAGCTGGAAGGCCCCAGCGGACAACTGCCACCTAATGTATGGGGGATGGAAATGCTCCTGGCCTTCAGCTTCTTCTTGTCCATTCCCTGACACCATCCATTTTGGTAGGATATTGTGCCGTCATCCACTCAGGATTCCCTTATGTCCTACATGGCACTCATACTATCCCTGTACCTAATATACTAAAACTGTGGTACTAAACATGGTGTGATGGCACCATTCACCTGCAAATAAGTTGTTTTCAATGTGTATTCTTATTGTGTGAGGATTTTAATGCGTTCTATATTTTGATTTATTTTGCAGATCAGTTTGATAATAATCATCTGGTTTGTTTTAGTAAAAATATGAGATTAATACCACAGGTGAAAGTAGAGCATTTATATGATCATTTGTCATCCGTTAATAAAATTTAAAGCCTACTTGGAAGTCACTTTTGTTCACTGTCATATCTCACGTAAGTGCTCTGCTATCTGAACTAAGGGAAATTAGTTTTTCTTTTCACCTTCTCACAATTTTCCATAGTGCTCTTGGACAGGCACCTTGAATTGAGCAAAAGCTGCTCTTAGTACTTCATCAGATGTACAGCGACAAGGCCTCATCTCTGTCTCTACAGTGAATCTTTCAGTTTTGCCGTCTCCTTCTCAGTCACAGCTGTGAGAAAAATACTGACTCCCTTCACCTTTACGTAGAGCTACAGCTTCAGACTGTTTAAAGGGGATTAATTTTCATGTTGAACAATAGTGAATCATATTCTGAATTCAGGTAACGGATACTTCACTTAAAGCCTTGTTTTATCTCATTTTATTGAAGTAACGAAGCGTATGAACTCATGATGTGCAACTGGATTGATTGTACTGAGGAGCAATGAAGCGCTGAATGTTTCTTTCTTTCTTTATTTATTTCTTTATTTATTTCTATCAGTACAAATTCAGATTGTGGCTGCATTTGCTTCGCAGAATCCCGAAGGATTGTACCATTAGATGATTTGTGCAAAAGAATATTTAGTAATTTGGCAATATTCTTTCTTTCTTTCTTTCTTTCTTTCTTTCTTTCTTTCTTTCTTTCTTTCTTTCTTTCTTTCTTTCTTTCTTTCTTTCTTTCTTTCTTTCTTTCTTTCTTTCTTTCTTTCTTTCGTCTATAATACAAATAGTGACCCAAATAAATTAGATCTCTGAACCTAGCCCAATAAACTAATGTTCATGTCAGTATATTTCTAAAATAACTTACAGACATATAAGTTGTTTCGTGCTACCCATTTGCTGTAAGCAAGTGCCTAAACATCGTTTTATTACCACAATGTTTAGACCTCTTATACTACTGTCTGATTTTAGATAATACTGGGTAAGAAGCAAAAACGGAAAATTCCTCTAAACCTTCCCACTGCCTTCCTTCTCCCTCTCCCTGGTCAGCACTTGGTCTTTGTGGGAATTAAGTAAACTTGTAATTTTCAAAACCACTGGCAGTAATTCAGCATAGTGACATTCTGGTACATGGATCGGATGTCTCAGAAAGGCCTTTTATTTACCACCTCCTAGGGGTGCTTTCTGTACCACTATTGTATATTTAGTTGAGCCTCCAGAACAATTGGTAATATCACAAACAGGGGGTGCAGTTTTAGTGACCATATTACCCAGTATATTGCCAGCTTAGCCAGAATATATACATACTCACTCATTTTGTAAACAATTATAGAACAAACAATGAACAACAAATAAAGAAACAAAACAACTCAAAGTCACTTTCAGCCAAGCTCTGCAATATTTCTCAGTGTCAAGTCCAACCCTACTTCAACAACAGGCACAAAAAGCTCTAATCTACATTCCTGAGCTTTCATCTCCAGGGTAGTCTATTTAAATACCCCTTTAAATGTACTATGTAGTTTTAACAAGCAGTCCTATTGGGGTCACTCTGATCCACTGGAGGGTGCTAGGGGGTAAGTTTCCCTGTTATTGTCGAACCTCCACCGTGTTGGAGGTTTAGCCAAGAAGCACTTCTGGGTCTGACTCCTCAGCTGGATGAGCTGGGGTTGGAACCATAGGTGGGCAACATTTGTCTGGAGAGAAGGAGGAGGGGGAGGAGGAGGAGGAAGATAAACAAGAAGATTACTATGAGCTGAGGTTATTCTGCTGATGTTGCCATTGGGTATGCTTTGATGCCTTATAAAAACGTTTCTGTGCTAAATAGAATCAGAACTGGTATGATTAGCAGTTGTGTTCTTGGGTTTGGGGTTTGGGGTATGGTATGCTCCCTACAGGCTGCAATATATACATAAGGATATATACGTGAGGAAAAAAAAGTTTTACATCTGAGCTATTAAGAGAAACATCAAAAAATCCATAATTTCTTACATAATCCATGTAAACATTAATAATATTGTTATAACTTTCATTAAGCTTTTCTGTACCTGTCATATAAATTATTATGTTTGAGCAACCACTCTTCTGTAGCTGACTTGATGTCTTCACCATTGGCACAGTGGAGGTGACCCTTCATATCATGGAGCAGATTGTAGTGAAGCAGTGTCAGGTCTGGAGAGTAGGGTGGATTAGCCATTTGTCCAATATTAGATTTTGTTTAAAAACTTAAAAAACATTCACTGCCAAATATTTGCAATAATAGAGGAGCTCAAGAAGAGGGGATAACGTTTTCACTGTGTTTTATTTATATTTATATCTAGTCTTGTATGCAGCAGAGTGGGAAC
Organism: Erpetoichthys calabaricus; assembly: GCF_900747795.2. Lineage (NCBI taxonomy): Eukaryota > Metazoa > Chordata > Cladistia > Polypteriformes > Polypteridae > Erpetoichthys > Erpetoichthys calabaricus. Next base: position 180,699,637 of record NC_041395.2, read on the forward strand.
AGAGCTAAAGCATAATTTAATTTAAATTAAACTACTCCAGCAACTGTCATGGCTGGTAGCAACGTTATTTTCTTTTTAGGTTAGTCGAAAGCACTTCTGACCTTTACCTGTTTTGTGCCTGGGATACGCCATTACTACTCTGCCAGTGAAGCACATAAAGAAGAAATTATAAGGAAAGAGCAGAGTTACACAGAGAGTATTTTATTGTTCTTCTGATTTTCTTTTACACTTCCAAATGATTACTTGAGACAGATTTTCAGAAAGTCTCCCAAAGCCGCTCCTAACTGGGGAAACAATGCCTGACAGGCGGCATCCTAGCACTCTGTCATTGCGGTATTGTCATTGCTTCTTTGTAATACACTCAGCGCCGCTTGTTGTCAATTACGCTGATTAGCCTTCATGGCCAGGAAAGAAATGATCAATCCAGGATGTGAGGAAATCATTGGAGACAACAAATAGGAGATTATTAATCTTCAATCTGGTGGATTTACTGGAAAAGGTCAAACAGGAGGTTATTAATCTCAGAAATGAGAAATGCATTGATGCAATCTGTCCAGGGATTAGAAACCCCAGACTGGAGGGAGCACCAAGAAGCTCAGAAAGAGTTTAAAAATATAATAATTTGAAATAAAATGTAAATTTCAATTTGGAGAATATTGGGTTGTCTATTTCTGTTTGTCTTTACATATCATATTGTGTTCAATGGTCCAAAACCTAACTGATGTAGGGGAGAACTAAGTAAAATGTTAATAATCCAAGATAACTGCTTTTTAGATTTCAAATGTGAAATTATCAATCTCAGATGTGAGGGATTCATTTAAAATGTGAAATGTAAGATTGACAGTATGAAAAGACTAGAAGGGAAGCTCCCAAGATGTATTTGATAGTAATAATATAGGATTGAATCTTAAATCTGTGAGATGCAGTAAGGATGTAAAATAAAAGCCAGTAATCGTGGAGGTACAGTATTTGGTGCCACTGCTTCACATCCCCAGGATACTGGATTTGAACTCTGGAATGACTCACTGTCTTCAAGGAGTTTGCATGCTCTCTCTGTGTCAGTGTAGGCTTTTCTCCAGGTTGGTAGATTTATTTACCTGGGGACTCTAAATTAGTCTTGTACAAGTGGCTCTGAGGCTAGGGATCTGCACTGGCAATCGGAAGGTTGCTGGTTCAAATCCTGTAAATGCCAATAGGGAGTCAGCGCTGTTGAGCTCTTGAGCAAGGCCCTTAACCTGTATTGCTGAGCGCTTTGAGTAGTGAGAAAAGCGCTATATAAATGCAAAGAATTATTATTAAGTGAGTGTGTCTTACAGGGCTGACTCCATCCTTACAACTACTACTGCTAGGGTAAGCTGTGGCTCCTTGTATCCTTGAACTGGGCATAGGGAAAAGGACATATGGATGATGGAAGAAAGGCAAAATATTATATCAGAAATCAAAGATCCATGAGGTTTACTGGAGTTGCAAAAATGGGAAATTAGAGATCTCAGATATAATAGTGCCCTGGAAATTTAAGATTAGTAATTCAAATCAGAGGTTACAATACTATTAATCTTGAATCTATGGACATGGGTCAGTTAGCAGATAGTTTTCTGTGATTCAAAGGTTAATTAAGAAGGCCAGTGAAAAGATTAAAGTCCACGTTTCTTCAGAAATCCACGAGAAGATTATTATCCTCAATTCAAGGGTACAGTGGAGAGGCAATTTTTCGATGTTAATTAAAGTCTTGATTAATGTCCTACTGTATATATATCATCAAATTATGTTAGAAGGACTCTAGATTAATAATGTTGTATTCAAGTGGCACTTTCTAGAAATCAAGCAGGTAACGATTTGATATGAATGTGAAGACAAAGTGAGGTTTAATGGAATGTTTTTCCTCTTGCAGCTGACAAACTGACGGCCTCAAAAAATAAGAGAAAAGTCCTATATTCAAGCAACACCTTGTCAAGTCTGAAACAGATTATTAATTCGGGATCTCATGGATGCACCAAAAAAGCCATATGTGATATTGCACATCTCGCCTCTAATCCACAAAGGAGATATCAGACACGAACAAATTAATGCACGCTCTGCAGACTACACTAAACAGTTTAGAGAGAACAATATTAAAAATCAGAGCTGATGAGCTCATGCAAAAGACAAGTAATCCAAGAGCCAAGGGGCCAGTTTGAAACACTTATTATGGCAAATATGAAAAAACACATTCAGAATTTCAACTGGTTGGGGCCAGATGCTTGTACTTTTCTAAACAAAAGCATCAAAGCTTTCCAACAAAAAAGTATTCCTTCTGCGGCCACGGCAGGTATAATGTTTCCTATCGTTTGCGTTTAATTTTACGGCATATTCTCCCTTGGTTAGTGTCTTGGCAGCACTATAGCATTGGAGGTAGCTTTTTAGAAATGTTGAGTCACGTGAAGCTTTCTTCTCTGTGCATTTTCTTCCCAGTGCTGCTCAGAATTTAATCCTAAGGAGCTCCCAAGCTCCTCTCCAGTAATAAATCACTCTTGTTCGCTAAATTCGTCATAGTGCTGGCCTCAATCGAAAGCTGTGCTCACTTTCTCTGTCATCAGCAGTTTGTGTTTTGCTTCCTGGCAGCTGTAACAGAGTCTGGATTGGGCCTGCTGAGACTCTTTGGCATCAGAGGGTTGATCTTTCTCCTGAAGCCTCATGCCACTCCTCTAACGTTTAAGCATCTCAAAGCAAATTGGGCAACATCCTGAAGCCACTATCTGAGGAGGGACAGGGACTTGGCCTCAATCTTTCAGCCATGTCAGGGTCCTGCTGCTAGTCTTTTAACTGGGAGAAAAATGTAGGCGCAGAGGAACCTTGGCAGATTTGGAGCATGGTGCTATAAAGGTAACAGGCATTGCATGAGGGAAGCTGATGGAAACCCAAGATGTTTGGCCCAGATAATAGTTTGACACATAGATCTGCTCGCCAGACATGCTTGCTACATCAAGGAATATTTCATTATCTGTTGCTAAATGATGTGTGAATTTTTAGAGAATCATACATAGTTTTAAAAAAACACATTTAATAAAGTAGATGAGAGCATGCTGTATAAAGTTGGAGCTGTAAGATAGGGTTGTAAAAAATGGCACAGAAATGGAAAATTAAGAACATGGTTAAAAGTATGGTGCGCAGTATGAATCTTCATGATGCCTATCAAGTTCACAAAAACTCACTAGCATCCTGTTTTCTATCAAATGAACTCCAGTACTTCAGAATATCTTGTCTTGGCTGCTTAATCCAAATAAAGTCAGATGAAATCCACTGATGTGTCTATAAGTGCAAGAGGACAAAGTGGGTGCCCCCAACATGTTACAGCATGTTTCACTTTGCAGGAGTTCCTTCTCCATAACTTACCCAGAAATTATGTAGTTGAAGCATTTTACATTGTGCATTATGGCCCAACGAAATAAGTATGTTTTTGAACTGGTCGCAGCATTTCACATTTAAATAAGCTCCAGCTCATTCTGTTCTGGGTATGTTTTTGGGCAATTATCCTAGCACATTTCACAGGATGGTTTTTATTCTGACTATTTCCCATCAAAATTTGTATGACATTTCACATCATTTGGTTGCCCCCTGACATTATTATCTGCCAAACTGTTCTTACTTGTAATAATAATAATTACTAATGAACGCTTTGAAATTGCTTCAGTTTGCTTTATTGGGGCGCCTCCTGACTCTTACATACGAATGTACCATTCAACTTGTTTTGATGTCAAGTTATGTAAGACATTATGCTTTTTGGGGTTTGCCTCTATTTTTAGCTATTTGACCTAAAAAAAAACCATTTTTGGCCATTTTTGGACTATATTCCATACAGGAAATTAAACCCTTATGGTAAAGAGTAAACCAATAGATGTCTTCAGCAAAATGGATCAGAAGGACCTGAAGTTGTGCATGCCACATCAACTGTCACCCAGGGGTTCACCCCTTGATGAAACACAAGTAATCAAAATTACTCCTTTTCACAAAACTTTGAAAAAATAGGGATTGGTAATATAGGTGTGTGACGGGTCGTTTTATGCTCTTTTGTGGTGGATAATCATGATGAATACGATAATATTATTGATATTTGATTCTTTAGCGGTGGTTCTAGACCTCCAAGAGCCACACCCAGAAGGTAAAAATGACAGACATAATCGCGAAAGGTGTTGTTTTAGACTATTTCATACTCAGTGATTACAAATATGATACTATTTTTGATTTTTGATCATTTAATAGGGAACTAGCCCTCTATGGACCTCTATCAGAGGGTGAATAAAATTCTACCACAATCGAGAATATTTAGACTTTATACATTTAAATTGAAGCATATGTTTTAATATTTCAAATATTTGATGCAACTAGTCTTGCTTATTCTCTTCATCTACCTCATGAAGTCATTACATTTATTAGTAACTCCCTGAATCAGGGTGACTTATGCTGATTCAAGGCTATTTTTGGCCTTCTTCCCACTTAATATTTAGTGTCTCTATGGGAGTTGGATTTCTGTACAGCTCTGTTGGGTCCCATGGGTGCTACTAGGGGGTGCTACATGAACTTTGGAGCCCTATTTTGTCAGGCTTCTACCTCACCTGGAAATGCTTCTGGACCATGCTAATCGGAAGTACTCCCAGGTGCAGCATAAAAGAAGCCCACTGCCTTCATTCCAGGAGCAAGAACAGGGAGGGAGAGGATGACACTTTCAGGGAGGAGTGTAGGCCCAGAGAGGTGCTGAAGAGAGAGGAAAGAAGGAAGGAAAGACAATGTTTTGTGTGCTTCTTGTATTGTGCTTATTTGTACTTGTGTGCTGGCTAGTGGGAAACTATTGGGAAGCATTTCCCACAACTGAATAAAAGCTTGTGATTGTGCTGGTCTTGTGTCTGCATCTGTCTGTGTCAGGTTTGGGGAGCTGGTGCACCCCTTGCAGGCCACAACTGTTAGTGAACCATATTGCCTATTATGCAGGATGAGCAAGGAAGTACAAAGGAACTGGAACTTATTCAAAATAATGTAGCTTCAGTAACAAATATGGTGTATGTAAGGGTAAATGAGATTGTGACAAAAATGAAGAATAAGAGACAGTGAAAATTATGATACATCTGAGTAAACAGTAAGAAATAATAGGGTGTTGGAGTACAACGATATTACTCATTCAATGCTCTTTGAAAATGAAGTAATTTCTAATATTATAAGCAATAATTCTTAAAGAAACATTCCATCAATTTTCTGTGCCCGTTTTGTACAGTTCAGGGCAATAGGGAACTTGAGCCTATCCCAGCAGAACTGGTTGCATAGCAGGAACAATCACTTGAAGAGACAGGTAAAACAGAAGATTGAGATTACAAAAAATGAGTATTTTTTTTTATTAGATACCCCAGATTTTATCCCACTTACCAAAGATGTACAATATAAGGTAGGCTAATTGATGATTCTAAAGTTGCTCTGTTTGCATGCCTATGGGCATGTGTGAATGTGCTCTGAGATGGACGGGCACCCTTGCATTGATATGAAAAGTATTTGAGATGTATAATGTAATGAAGGGAGAATAGTAACATAATTAATTCACTGCTCTTTGATTTGTTGGTCTGAGAATAGACAAACCCCGCACCCACTCCTGACAGATATTACTCTGACTAATGTGAGAGAGATGTTTTCAGTGGCAAAACAGGGGCCATCATTTTCTTTTCAGAATAAACTCTGCTCAGGAGTACCAATCGTAGAGAGCCATGTAGCTGAGGGAGTTTGTATTTAGAGAGCATGACTTCCTTGTACAGGTGTAACCCGCAGACCAGAAACTTACTCTAAGTTTTGGATCACATAGTAATCACGTTTCTCTTTGTATTTTGCAAAGACGTCGATGTCCCTAAGCTAGATTGAAGGCTAAGCACTTATCAGATCAGACAGAAGGAAATTGCAAAGAGACAGTCCCTATTCAGTCCCTGAAATCATTGTGAGAAGTTTTCATTATCCTGCAATGAAATATTAATAACCGGGGGACCAAGCTCTCCTCTCACACTGAAATGTCAATAATACAAAAGAAGAACAATTACTGTTGTGTCAGAAAGAAAGGTGCAGGGAAGAGAATAGAAGAAGAGCACCTTAAAATAAAAAAAAACATACAAGCATTTAAGCAGAAAAAGCCCTTTATACAAGAATTTTTTAGCTTTGTGCATGGCTTTCTCTGACGACCATCCATCAGTGGATGCCGCATTATGAAGGGTGGGGGTGGGGGGGTGGGGGGGGGCACCGCTTTGTTACAGGTAAATCTAGGAAGGCACATTTGCTATAAATCAGTCATTTCAGCCAAAGAATTGCTTATTTTTGAGTGTGATAAAAGCTCATTAACATCAAATTGGATAGAATGTTCCCGCATTAATTACTGACAATTCATCATTTAGTTTGTTTAGGTAAACAGTGATTAATGTGGGTTTTACTGACAAAGAACAGCTTACTGTTGAGATCAAAAGCAAACAGTTTTAGAGCAATTTTTGTCACCTGAACATCCTATTTGCACTTGACCAAAATGGATCATGTCTCGTTTCATCACCATCCGTATCTCAATACCATATACTGTAGAGTGTTGTGAAAAGTGTTTGGCTCTCCTCATCATCATTACACATTTTCACAATAAATGTCATTAGATCCTCAGCCAAAGTCTAATAATAGGTTAAAGGGATATTGAGTAACTGCGGTGGGTTGGCACCCTGCCCGGGATTGGTTCCTGCCTTGTGCCCTGTGTTGGCTGGGATTGGCTCCAGCAGACCCCCGTGACCCTGTGTTCGGATTCAGCGGGTTGGAAAATGGATGGATGGATGGATATTGAGTAAACAAATGCCACAAAATATTGAAACTTTTTGGATTTTTCTAATTAAAGACTAGGGTGTTCTGTCCCCTGCTTGCTTTGCTCGCCAACCCCTGGCCCAGCCAATTCACAGCTCTGCCGGTCGCGTATGGGTCAGTGGATGTATAATTTAAAAAGATTGTTATTTTCATGGGATGTGTTACATATGCATAATAGAACTAACTATTTTACATTACAGCAAGTAATTAACCATAGTAAAAAATAGTCAAATGTCATAAATTGAAAGAAAACGTATATGCTTTTGCATTTACATCATTTTGTTAAAAATAAGTTAAAAATAAGCCAATTTTTTTTTTTTTTGCTAACTGTAAACCTTGTGCTTCTTTGCCCTCTTTAAATTGAATCATATTCTGACCTGGTAAATGAATCGGTAATAATTCAACAGAATGACTTTGACCATGCATTGGCAATTCCATTAAGTGCCACCTGCTTTCCATTGCACTGACATACCGAGTATTTAAATATTCTTGAACTTCATCCTGAGACTGTTCTTTGGATAATGCTACACGTACTCTATCGTGTCATTTATGAATGTACTTGTAGATGTACTTAATACTCATAACTGATGCACAATACTTGACATTAATATGACCATTGAATCGTTTGAGCAAATACAGGTTAAACGGTACAATCATTGAATTATCAATCATCACAATTTTAACAACTTTCTTTCTGTGATAAGTGTGTTGTTCACGACGATTATCTCTGCGTTGATAATCAGGAAAGCCAGCCTTACTCATATCTGTTGAATTAACAAAAGCTTTAGGAAATTTCTTTAAACACTTTTTTTATGGAGTCCCAACATACTGAATCTTTTAAATGTCTGTGAGACATGTGTTTAATGACTTTGTACCATAATTCAGGATAGGTTTCTCTGTTTGGAATTTCAGCACAGACAAAATGATCTACATCATCAGGAGTTAATAATTTTTTTTGCCAACTAACCAATAAATGCATGTGAGAGTTTTGAAGATAAATTTCATGTAAAGTGCAATACTTTTGGATGTATGGATTTGTATCCATTATTGGCTGTAGAATTTCTAATATGTCCGATCATTTAACTCTTTCAGTTCTATTTCGTATCACTTCTCCATGATTATAACATTAAAATTTATAAGAGCTGAGAGAGCAGAAAATATGTCTGTCAAAAGCATTCACACAAATGAGGTGAGAGTACCGTGTGCGTGGTTGTATATGGTTGAGAAGATGGCATGACTCGAAAAAATCTCAAGGCCTAGGTGTCAACTCATGGGACTTGAAAAAATCTTCCAAAAAGTCTCATCTCGTCTTCCAAAAAGTCTTGTCTTGTTGCAGGTTTTTTTTTTTTATTATAATAGAGAGACGTGATGCAACACCAAATATCCATGTATCAAATTAACACTTTCTTTGTCTCAATTACTGTTTTGCCAACTTTAACAGCAGTTAAGTATATACAGATGTTTCCTATAGTTATTGATCAGTCAGTCATGGCCTCTGGAGGAACTTTGGCCCATTCAACCCCCAGCAGAAGTGTATCATCATCATCAAGACATTTTTGGGTTCTTGAGCATAAACTGCCAATTATTAACTCATGCCATAACATTTCATTGCAGTTGGGGCCTACATTTTGACTAGGCCATTCCAAAAAAAAAATCACATCTTGTTGTTCAACCATTCTAATATAAGCATGCCTTGTGCTTCAGTTTCAGCACACACAGAGCAGTTTGGGGATAATTTCAAGAAAATTCCTCTGATATAAAGCAAAATGCAAAGTTCTTCTCTTCTTTTATATTCAAAAGGTTTTTATTCTGGGATTTCACACCCAGGGATTTTGTTTATGTTTTATTTTTGAACTATTTTCATTTGTTTTGAAGTTTATTTATAAATCCTAAATATATTTTCTATTTTGTTTTCTGTGCCAGCCTTTACATAGTCAAAACCATGTAGTTTATGGGCTTCATTGCAAATTGCTGGTCACGTGACATACTGTATTGTATCATGACGTCTCACCTATTTAAGATGGTAGCACACATTAAATGACATCCAATCAAAAGATTTGTCTTCTTTACTAATTTCTTTAGTGTAGTGTAAGCTGAAAGAAACTTCCAAGAATTAACTTGATATAGGATCTTTTTACTACTTTGTTTTGACTTTGACTTTGCTTTGCTTTTGATTTTTTCTTTTGTTTTTTAGCCCTTACCTCTGTTTTGATCACATTTCTATCATTTTCTATTAATTTCTGCCATCACCTGGTCTTTTCCTCTGACCCTGTATTTCTCTGAACACAGTTTTTCTGTCACATGATTTGTAATTAATTTTCACTTGCCTCAGTCCTGATGCTGCAAAATCATCCCAAATCCTTGCACTGTCATCTCCATAATTGACTGTTGGTAGGAGAGACTTACTATGAAATCCCCTTTTATCCTTTGTTCCTAATTAAACAGGGCCTATACTTTTGTCTCACTTTTCTGTACAGCATTGATCCAACGTTCTTGAGGATCATACCAGTAAATTATGGTCATTTTCATCTGCGTATGTTTTTATTACAGAACACTGTTTTCCACCTTGCCACAGATTATTTTTTGTCCAACATCTTTGAAATGGTGGAGACATGAGCATTGACCTTACTTGAGGTGTCAAAGGCGCAACAAGTTCCTTGATGATGTCCTTGGGTACTTTGTAACATCATGAAACTTTTACACATTGCTTTCAGACAGATTTTGAAAAATGTCGTTTGGATTGCATACAGGGTTTTTTCTCTGGTTTATGCACAGCATATTTTCCTTTTTATTGCTGTTTATGTCATTTTAGAAGCATTATTTTCCATGTTTATTATGTAATTACAGTAATACTGAAAATATTTGTCATTTAGCATTTATGTATTATGGTACTCTACATTTCTTGCATTTTGTGGGTGTAATTCCAAGAAGTGAGGCTACCTTAATATTGCTGATGTAGTAACACCATTTAAACTTTACATGTGAGGGTAAGGAGTTGGTCCTTCAGTGGTTCATTGACATTTAAAGTGTGAATTTATAATGTGTTTCTAGATTTATTTTGCTTCTGTTTTTGTTTTTTTGTTCTTGGATATCTTAGTGGAACTTGTTTACTTTGATTTACATTCTAGGCAAACCCTTTATTCACTTTTCATTTATTTCAAATAGATCTCTTCATATAAAATTTTTTATATTGGACTTCTCTCTCAAGCCTGGGGTTTGATGGTTTCTCTCCTTTGTGAGGAGTTTTTGGAACATTAAAAATATGTTTCGAACATTAAAAGTCAAGGCTCCATTTTAGGCCTGTGCCGGCCCTAGCCTGCCTGTTGAGTTTCTATACCAGGCTGCCATCTCTAGACAGGCTAGTAAAGGTCCTAGCCTGTAATGTTTTAATACTTTGTCATTTTCTATTATTTATTTCTATTTTACTCTCTTTTATCACTAATTTATGGTATCATCAGCATTGCTGTTCAGACTAAGTATGGTGTATGATGTCAAAGCAGCTATCCTATATAAGAATGAGTTTTGGTTACAGAAATAGCTTGAATTGTGGTTACATTACATAATTGTAACTTCTAGTGAGACAAAGTTAGTTTCTCAAGTAATTCACTAAACATTTATTACAAAATTTTATTCATTATTAAACTTTTAATATTTTGGTTCATGTGTCCTGTGGTGGGTTGGCACCCTGCCCAGGATTGGTTCCTGCCTTGTGCCCTGTGTTGGCTGGGATTGGCTCCAGCAGACCCCCGTGACCCTGTGTTCGGATTCAGCGGGTTGGAAAATGGATGGATGGCTATTTTGGTTCACTTTTTTACTGATGGTTGAGAATTTTATCCTATATAACATAATATCGAGAGTTACAAATGTAAACATTTACTTCATTCTTCAGATATGTTTACTTTCTAAATGTGTCTTCTCTTCCAAATGTATACATAATTTTACCTGCATGTTGAACTTTGGTTAGGCTCTCTGAAAATTCTAAATTGGCCAGGTTTAAGTAAGTGTGTGCTTGTGCTTGTGATGTCCGCAGGCGGGAGCTGGTGTAATACAAGGACAGGCTTTGTCTTCAAACAACAATAAAGTTTGATTAAGTGGTTCAATAATGACACAATGTGTACATTAAGTTCCATTTTGCCTGTGTTAGTCAAGTTTTTAAAGTTATAAAGATCTTATTGTGTAAAATCATTGTTGCAAGCTATTGAGTATTTGTTGGGTCTTGTATTCTGATATCTACTGTCAGTTTTATAGCCTTATCCCTAAGTATTACATTTATGCTGTTATTGTCAATCCAGTAGTGACCTCACCCCAGATCTCTCTGTTTTATGTCCATTAAACCAGCTTTTGATGCAAGCACCAGTGTTCTACTCATTATTTTTAATACACCCCCTGCGTCATTCTCAGGCATTTCTAATATGTATATTTGACAGGAGCAAATCTCTTAAATCCATGTTACCTGTTATATTCACATCAGTTCCCTCTGCCTGTACACATTTAAATAATAATTCTGAATAATCAATACATTTTATATAGAACTTTCAGTTTTGGTTAAATTGTCAGGAATTGAGGCTCACTCCAAAGCCGGCACATCACACCCAGTCTCACTTTGTTGTCTGTGTGGCCCCTTCACATTCTGAGCTTATACTTTTGTTTTATTTTCTATTTGCGTATTGAAAGCTAGTCTAATCAAAGTCCAGGTTAAACATACAGTATAAGCACATATTTCATGTATCTTAGAAATTTTTAAAATTCCAATCCAGGATTGGAAATAAGATAAGAGATTCTAGTCTGATTTAAACCACAAACTGAAGATAAACAGCACATTTTTAGCTTTGTTGCTTGTTATAATCTAAATTATACTTGCAAACGTACAGAGTCTACACCTGTGCAACTGTAAAGTGATTCCAGGTCTTCGTTGCTGTAATTAAAAAGTCAGCCTACAGCTATACAACTAATAAGCATTATAGTGCAATTATAGGTGTTTTGATTTCTTTAGCACTTACTGCTCTGCTTAAGAAAACAAACACATTATGGAACAAAAAGGCACTGAGTAAATGAAACATTTAAAGTATAAATCCATCAACCATTGTGTCTCAGCTTGCTAACCAACAGCCCATGTTAGATCTGCATCACCTTCTCTGAAATCACTGCTAGCAAAAATGTAGCCATTTGTGAACATGGAAGTCTTGGAAAAGCAGTGGGAAGCCTAAGGAACTTAAGCTAAGGATTCGGATCTGTAAAGCTAAGAGCCAGTGGAGGAAGTGGCATAGTCAAGAACAAACAAAGCTCAGTTGTCACCTCTGGGCTGGCAGGCTGTGGTGTGCTGACAGTTTATCACCGATGGCTGTTTCGTGAACACCGCACGTTGTGTTAAAAAACAGATTTGGGTAAATGATAAGGGAGCCATAATCATGTAAGTGTTAATCAAAATGGGTAAAATAATACAAGTTTCATTTGAAAAGAGGCAAAAATGTATCCAGAATCAAGCACAAGCAGTAGTTCAAGTATGCAGTTCTGTCAAATTCAGAGATAAAAACACCTAGAGACAAGAAAGAAACTTAAAAGTCCAAAAAAAGAAAGCATAAAAGTCTTATAGCACTGCAGTAACTCAGTGTATGAGTTCAGAATTCTGATTAAATACACACAATCCTGATCATGTAACAGTCTGATAATTCATATTTACTGTATAAGAGTGAAAGAAGGTCAGTCCAAATGGACAATATTTCAAGAAAAAGGACTGGAAGACAAATGACCAAGGAATTTATGGAAAAGAACAGTCAAGAAGACACTCAAAAGACAAAGTAAGCCAACAACCTAAAAAAAAAGTGTTAGTCAATAATTGTAGGTCAAAAAATAAAGTGCTGAAGCCCTGAACTAACAGAATCTTTTTCATAACTATAACAAAAGCCTTTGATTAAAAATTCTTTGCGTCATGGGCTACACCTACATGACTGGTAACAGGTCAGGAGCATTAACATCACAACCACAGTCAAGAAAAGCAACCTCAAAATAGTCGTGGTTGAGAAGATATCAATAAAGAAAATCACCTTGAACTATTGTAGAAAAGTTTATGACGGAATTGTCATGGAGCGGCCCTAAAGAATAAGCCACCACCCGGGATGGTACAGTCATTGGCCATTTTGAGCTGGCCTAAGTTCAGTTACAAGGTGGAGGTTTGTTACAGTACAAGAGTCCAGAACTTTCTCTACTTCTGTCTGCATCTAATAAATGTGGGTTCCTGCTGAGTGCCCAACTGTTTTCTATTGTTTTTGCAGATTCATTAACAATGTAGTTTAAGAGCTTAATTAAACATACTTGCTCAAAGACAAAAGACATATGGACACTGCAATTACAAGTTTAAAGTACAGCAAACAAGAATAAAGGATGTGGAGTTTAGAGTCATTGCTGATATCAGCAATTTGGTATTATAAAAGAGAGTCATGGAAAAGCAGAGAAGAGTGAAAAAGGAAACACAGTAAGCATGCTACGAGTGGTCAGGAATCTGTTGAAGTATACAAGCACTTTAAATGGCTTCAGATGACTCTGCCAAACATCTACAGAATGAAGGCTTGATCAGAGATGAACTGGAGCTGTAAGTGGAGGTGGACAATAATGTTTATTCCATTATCTGTACTTATGGAAAATTGTACTTTTCAAAATAGTTTTTTGCAGCAACATTTTTTACTTTTTCCGCAATATGTCTGACTACAAATACATTCAGTTGATTCAGAAAATACAGTATTAAGATCCCATCACTTTCTGCACACTCTGTTGTGTTGTAGATTTAATTTTAAATGGGTACGTCTGCCATTTTTGCCCATCAATCTACACTCAATAACCCATAATGAAAAACTTAAAGTGCTTTCAGAAAGGCATGAAAATTTATTAAAAATCAAAAACTGAAATCTCTCATTCATATAAGTATTCAGACACTTAATTCAGTACTTTGTAGAAGCCTCTTTGGTGGCAATTACAGCTCTGTGTATTCGTGGATAAATCTTTACAAGTTTTGCACACCTGGATTTGGGCAGTTTATCCCATTCTTCATGGCAGACCTTCTCAAAGTTCATTAAAATTTGGTTGTGAAGCATCTGTAAACAGTCATCTTGAGGTCTCTTCCCAGATGTTCTATGGGATTTAATTCCGAGCTTTGGCTGAGACACATAAGGTCAGTCAGAGATCTGTCCCAAAGCCACCGTAGCCTTGTCTTGTCTGAATACTTCCTGCCATTGTCTTGCTGAAAGGTGAACTGTCACCCCAGTCTGAGGTCACGTGCACTCTGGAGCAGGATTTCTTCAAGGACCTTGCTGTATTTGGCTGCATCCTTTCTTGCCTCAGTTCTGACCACTCTCTCTGTCCAGGGCTTTCTTACCAGCATCATGGGCCCTCAAACAAAGTAGTGTGCTGGGGCCTCTGTTTTGATAGCAAAACAGAAATATACATAGACATTAGAAACTTTGTAAGCCCCTATGCTCCTGGGGTCCCCAGCCAGTGTCCATTTTGTCCATACGTTAAGACAATACTCTGTCCTTGCCACTTATAAGCACCCCATAGTGCAATGCTGCCACTGTCATGTCTCACAGTAGAGCTGGTATTAGACAGTTCTTGGTCTTTATCAGACATAGTGCTTAGAGTTCTGCCCTAAGAGTTTAATGTTTGTCTCATCAGACCAGAGAATCTTTGTCATCACCCTTTCAGAGTCCTATGCCTTTTACTCAAGAATGGCCTCTGTCTAGCCATTCTACCATAATTGCCTGATTGATGGAGTGCTGCTGAGATGGTTGTCCTCCCTTATAGCTTCTCCCATCTCAGCAGAAGACATCTCAAGCTCTGTTATGTATGTATAAGCAGTTTAAAAACCAATTGGTTTGTGTAAAATGCACAAGACAGTACTTAAAAATGTTAGTTCAGTTTTGCATTTAATCGTTCCATTCAGCTATTTAATTTTTATTGAAAGTAGATTTACTTTATTGAAAAGATGATTACTGTATTTTTTTAAAGTGTTGAAAATCGTAACAATTGTTATTGTTTCAGTACATTAACAGCCTAACTTAAATCAAACTAACCTGGACATTTGAATATTTTTGATCTGATACTTTTGCTCGACTAAATTACTTTTACTTGTGTAATATTAACTTTAAAATTACCAATACTTCAACTTGAGTACCATCCTCTGTGGGTTTGTCTCTAGGTGTGTCTGAAAGAACAGCATGACAGCAGTTACTTTATTGTTTCATTTCTCACCAGCTTATTACAGTATCTTTGAGACTGTGTGCACCTTCTGTGTGCAGTCCTCTGCATTTTAAGTAGGAATCCAAATTTCAACAGACGTTACTCAGATAATTACATTAAAATACAAATGTATTCATTTAAACTGTCCTGCATATTCCACATACCTTTATTAGAGTTCTCTTGGGGAGGCAGACAGAGGAAAGACATTCCTTAAATTAGACACTTTTGCCATCTGCCCGTCCACATCTGATGAAATGCAACCTTGCTGCCTGGGCTATAGACTTCTCAGATCAGTGCCCTTTCATTAGTTGGGTCAGATCTTCTTTGCACGTTTGTGTCAGGTCTGCTTTACGAGATGTCGGTAAGTCTCCTCTGGAATTGCTTTCACATGGTTTACTCAGTGCTCCAGACAGCTTAGTCTGCAGGAAGCTTTTCTTTCTGAGCACTGGTCAGCTCAGCTCTTAAATTTTTTTTTTTTGTAATTAATGATGGCTTTAATAAGCATTACTTGACATTGTGTTTGATTTTTATATACTGTATTGCACATTTCTTTATAAATTCTAGTTTGTAATGTGTTTTACTATGTAGGATGTGCTGTCTTAGATGAGACTTCTAATTTCAGAATCACTGTAATCTTAATCAGTGCCTCATTTGGTTTTCAATTTTCTGGAGTTTAATTAAAATTTTAGAGTCCCATTAGTGTGGAACCAATGGCACCTGTCTACATTTGTCTATGAGATGGGTCCATGCTCATGCACTCCACTGTTGTACTGTATATGGGCCCCTAGGATCATCTTGGTTCATTATATGTGTGGCATGTAACACATGTCATGTAGCTCCACTTCCTGGCAGCTACTGGCACTCCTGATGCCCCTAGTTCCACATTCTTTAAATGTGAATGGTGACACCTGACCTAACCCAAAGCATCTTCCATCGATATTCTAACTTAATCCAGAAAGACTGACTAAAGCTGTGTCTTCACCATTTGACCAATGTCCTCTGTACTGTTAAATTACTTCTGGACCACCCTCTGACCTTATCATGGGTTTATTCACCCTTTAGTAGTTTCCATAGATGTGTCCTCCCTACTGCCCTCGAGGTGCCCCTTTTATACCTAGGACACTCTTTGACAGAGAGCTGCCACCTTTATCTTTCCCAGACACTGCAGTGTGACTGTGCAGCATACAGATAGGGTGGCAAAGCTTCACTCTAACAATACCAGAGTTTGTTTTGCTACAATGCAGTGAGTAGCATCTAAGAGTGAGCATACACATAATTCCATAATGGATTTGTCTGCAGTAAACAGCCAGCGGCGACGCTCTTGCATGCTGTTAAACTCTTAATCAGTGCTCATTAATTCACCATCACTACTGCTGATGAGCTAACCGGTAATTAAAGGGGAGGGGAATTAAACCGCACTGTTTAGGTGAGCTATTGAGCTGTACAGTCCCTGGGTCACTGCTGCAAGAAAGGCCCATCATTTGTGAGACACAGGCAGTTGATTACAGACACCCCAAGTTATTGATGTTTCCCTGTGCCAGACTGCTGCTGTCACTCAGCCTGACTGACACAAAACAGTGAGGCAGAAAAATAGATGAGGAATATTTAAAGATATACACATAGGAAGCCATTATTGCATATTCTAGAAACACAGTGGACGTGGGAATGATATTTTCATTAAATGACGGCTCACTTGCTGGGCCCTAAATGTGTCCATGGTTTCTAGTTTGGACATTTCTGTCTAGGGTAAGGCTTGACAGAACTTTGATGAATGATGGCTTGAAAAACAAAAAATCTGCTTTTTTTATGGTCCTTCTTTTTATATTGACTGTTTTTTACATTTAGAACGGACAAAAGTGACTGGTGAATTTAAACAGTTTAAAATTAATTGCCTGTCAGGGACTGGTATCAACAGCTAATGAGGGAATAAGTGGGCCTGGTATCATTTACTAGTCAGTGAATATAGAATGACCAGTATCCATTACTGTCAAGACAATCTGGGCAACTGGTTTGATTAAAAAGTGACTTGTGCCACTTGACTGGCAAGGATTATTGTGCAACAATTACTCAGTTGGCACAGTTACTAGGTGCTAGGTATAATTCTAACTAGTTAAGATTTCTTCAGGCACACAGATATGAAAGCCATATATGCTGGATTCATTGGCCACTCCAAATTATGGCTGAGTGTGGATCCATCTGTGTGAACATGACCTGCAATGGACCAGTGTTGAAGGCTGGTCTTGGCTTTGTGTCCATTCAAACTATGGTGGATTAACAATCTTGATAAAACAGATTGATGTTAATATGTGCTGATGTACAGTTAAGGAGTTCTATGCTAAAAGTGTCAGTGCCAGCCACTGAAGGATGTTTTCTTGAAGAAGTAACACAATATGTTCTTTATCAGGTCTACTCAAATGTTAGAATCTAAGAATTTATAAAAGACAAGCGACCATTCAGTCTATCAGTCATGTCAAGGGTAGCGAACAGATGAATTGTCTCTAAATCATCCAGAGTATCCTTTTCCACTACATGATTTTGTAATCACTTCTGCATTCTCACAGTTCTCTGTTTGATGCAAGTATGTATTTGGCACATAGAGTTACATCTTGTTATAGAACTTTAGATGAAGTATATTTCCTTTGAAAATACTGATTTTCTCACAAATCTAGTCAGTTACAGCAAGTCTACCAATACTCACTGTACACAGTCACATAAAAATCTGACCCAGTGGTCATGTTTTCTCCCTACTCTGATAACTCTTACTGCCTGCACATGTGTGTATCTGTGTTATATCAGGGTTGGCTTCTGCATTTTGGCCAGTGTTGTATGCATAGGTTATTGCCCCGTGTGACCCTAAAAATGGAGTATATCAGTTCAATAATGGATGGATGGATTATTTGTAATACATTTGGTGTAACGTAGCAAGCCCACACCTTACATGATATGATTTTGAGGACATGCAGTTTTCTTTTACTGCTCCCAACTTCGTCCTCTTCCCTGCACCTGCTCACCTTCTTCAACTGTTTTCTCTTGCTGTATTGCTACAAATATGGAGTCAAAGCATATGCCGAGTTCTAGTGGTACCATTCTAATCTGTAAGATTTGACATGAAGTAACTTAAACTCATTATGCTTACCAGCAGCATTTAGCTGGTCAATTCAATTATTTAAAAAAGCTGATAAGTTCATCAAAAAGCAAAAATACTATTTGTCAGAAGAAGTGGCAATGTAATAGCCCTAAACCCCAAAAGAAACCAAAGAGAAACTAGCACTCTTTAATAAGTAAAATGCATACAGGATCAGAAGAATAAAGGGTTAACCTAAACCATAGTAAATGTAGATGTAAAATCATTGCTAAAGCCTCCCTGGGTCTTCCAAAATATTTTAATGGGGTGGCTAATGTATTTAAAACCTGCAGACTTTTGCACCATCACATACCTTGTGAATTTCCCCTTGGGGATTAATAAAGTATCTATCTATCTATCTATCTATCTATCTATCTATCTATCTATCTATCTATCTATCTATCTATCTATCTATCTATCTATCTATCTATCTATCTATCTATCTATCTATCTATCTTTTTTCACCGCTCATACCTTCCTCTTTAAATCTGTAATTTTCTTCCTTCTACTAATTGATTGCCTGTCACCAGCTCTCATCCTGACTCTACACTCTCCCAGTCCATAAGTGTATGTGGCTTTTAACACCCTTCCCCAAGATACCTCACCGGGAACCAGAGTCAAGAAAGTCACTCCAGATCGCCTTCTCTTGGCCTGAGACTTTTCTTCAACACTAAATTAAAAGGCTCATTTGCCACATCCCAACAGTCCATCTTCAATTGCATGCAGTGAGAATGCAGACATTATGTGTTGGCCCCACTTGCTGCTACCTATGAACAAAGAGGACTTCTTTATTTTTCCCTTGTATACTCATTAAATGGATCATTTACTTTAGGGGCACCCACCCCATTTGCTAACCATACCACCTCTTGATTTTGCCTCTGAGATGTTTAAGATCAAAAATTGCCTCAGTTATACCAATGGCCCTACATTTGAAAGTGTTTCTTCAAAACAGTGCACTGATAGCACTAAATCATGTCATCCATCCATCCATTTACCAACCCGCTGAATCCGAACACAGGATCACGGGGGTCTGCTGGAGCCAATCCCAGCCAACACAGGGCACAAGGCAGGAAACAATCCTGGGCAGGGTGCCAACCCACCGCAGTAAATCATGTCATCTATGATGTAACCTAAAGAATATAAAAAAAGCAAAGATAAAGGTTATTCAAAGAAGGGTGTCTCATGGCTCCAGTGTTCTGTGTTCAAATTCTGTACTTGATTGTTGCCATTGTGGAGTTGGCCTATTTTTCCCATGTCTGTGTCAACGTTTTCTCTGAAATTGCCTAAGCCGTCATAGTTAGGCTGATTGGCGATTCCAGATTGAGACTTTTGAATGTGGTAGTGGGTGTGAATGGGCCCTGTGATAAACTGATGCTCTGCCTTGCACCCAGATTCCTGTCAACTGAAACCTTGAAGTGGTTTGAAAATTATTAGTTAATTCGAGAAACAAAACAATCAAAATATTCAAAACTCCCCCAGATAAACTTGAAAAGCTGCAGATTCTAAAAATATGACCATGTCTCTTAATGTTGGCTTCAAGTCGCATGAGACAGCAATTGTAAAAGAGTAGTCCTCAGAATGCAGATCAACTGACTAGTCTGGGTTGCTCACTATCATAAAAAGCTTTGCCTTGGCTCTTCAATCTTGGATAACCTGAAATTCCCTGTTTTCTTTTCCCATTTTTCCATTCTCTAGTGTGGGGTGGTTGGACAGAGATGTGAAGATCATGTGGATGCTCTAGTGGCAGTTAGGAGGCAGTGCCACCTGATGGACTCCCTAAGAACTACAACTGAATAAAAATAGACAAGGATTATCAGCCAAGGCATTACAGGCTTCCAATCCTCTCTTATTTGTGCATATTAACGTGGTGTGTTAGTTTCAGTTTAGTATATGTGTGCATGTATGCAGTGTGATTACAATTATTTATTTAGCACAGTCTTTCATCCTAATTTATTTACAAGTGGCAAGTGCATAAGAGCAAATCACAAGGTAACAAATAAAAGTGGTGGCCAAAAGTACAGAACCAAGTAGTCAAGGGTCAAGAAAGCTAGATACTTTAAAAGGTAAGCGCATTTAAATAAAATAAAATTTAAAATCTAAAAAAAAATTGTATTTATAAGTGAATACTAGTGACAAAAAATAATAATAATAAAAAAAAAACTTCTCCAAGAACTCTGAAGGGCAGCAGGCAAGGTGGTATACCAGTTAGAGTGAAGCTGTCCCACTATTCAACTGTCATGGGACATCGCCAGTGCTTGATTTTCATGTTCTTCCTGTGCCCACATGGGCTTTCTTCAGGTATTCTGAAGATGTGCATATTATGGTGGTTTGGCAAATTGGGTAAGGGTATAGACCATATATCAGAAGGCTGATGATTCAGGTCCTAAAATTATGTTAGTAGTTATACAACATATCTTAATTTGTGAATCACCTTAAGAAGGGGTTCAATAGAGAAAGGTGCTATAAAAGGAAAAACTGTTTGTTTGTTTGTTTGTTTGTTTGTTTAGGGTGACTTGCAGTTCTAAATGAGTCTGGCAACCATGTGTTCTGCAGTGGGCTTAAGCCCCATCCAGGTTTGGGACCTATCCCCTTTCATGACCCTATATTGAAATAAGTTTAATAAATGAAACACTGTAATAGTTTATAGTAATATTGGGGAGAAGGCCTGGCCTTTGGTCAATTTTAAAAATTAGAGGTGGATTTAGCCATAATGACAGATGAGAAGTAACTGAGGAAAACATTTGGTGCCTTCATTAATAGTGACACTCTCGATATCTTTGCAAAAGGATGAAGGTCCAAGTCTTTAGAGTCCTGGTGCTTCCTCTCTTGCTATATATGGTTGTGAGACATGGACACTATCCAGTGACTTGAGATGAAGACTGGACTCCTTTGATACTGTTTCTCTTCGTGGGATCCTTGGGGACCGCTGGTTTGACTTGTGTTAAATGAGCGGTTGCTCATGGAATCCCAAATGATGCACATACATTACCTGCATTGTGTGGGAGCATCAGTTACAGCACTACAGTCATGTGGCGCGATTCCCCGAAGGTGATTCACCTCACAGGATCTTCCTTATTGGGGATCCAAGTGACTGGACCAGACCTAGGGGATATCCATATAACACCTGGCTGCAGCAGATGGATGGTCATTTCCTGTAAGGTGGGACTGGACCATGTGTCTGTCTGGGGGGTTGCCAACCAGGATACTGAGCTGTTTCATCATGTGGTGGGTGCGGCAATGCTCTGTACCAGTGCATGGTCCCCCAACCTAACCTGACCTGACCTCATTAATAGACAATATGCAGAGGCAGAGTATAGAACCTTGGCTGGCATCAGTGGTGTCTTAGTGTCCTGAAAGTACCTGAGGCCATTTTGTCTTCACCCAGCTGTAAGGCTTTTGAGTCTGTCTGCATATATATATATATATATATATATATATATATATATATATATATATATATATATATATATATATATATATCCACATATAGAATACTGTAAATATATATATATATATATATCCACATATAGAATACTGTAAATATATATATATATATATATATATATATATATATATATATATATATATATGTATACACACATGATATTTACAGTATGTCTAAATGTGGAGACACTCTGTTGTCCATTTTGCTTAGGTCATATGGGCCTCATCCTTTCTTCTGGCAGCATTATATCACCTTGTTAAGTGGGATCTGAGTCGTAATTCAGCAGCTCAACAAGCGATCAATAGCATAGCTTGTTAGCAATTTTAAAAGTTGATGAGCATGCCAGCTTCAGACCGCCTTCGCTCTACCGGCACAAAAATAACAAACAGCGGCCATTACGAAGCAAAAAGATTTTGAATGCTGTTCACTTGCTCCCAAAAAAATAAATTTAATCAAAGCCGAGTTTTTCACCTCTCTGATTGCCAATGAAAACTGGCCTGTTCTGGCCATCACGCTATAATACTTTAAAGGCCAATCAGGAAAACAGTTTTATATAGCATCTTTCACAAACACCTCCATCCCAAAACACTTACAAAACATTTTACAAATCGGTTAGTTGGATTTATAGATACCTTGTGTAGAGTTCATTAATGTTTTTCACCCAATGCTCTGTGAGACTGAATTAGGTAAATATGTACCAAAAATGAATTACTAATCCTGAGCCCATGACTTTGGGGTTTCAAATCCAACCACACTGGCTGCTCAGTCGGAGTCATCTAGTAGCCAGTCTTTGAACTCCATGATGTGTCTTAGTCCAATCAGCTTTACACTAAGATTCAGTCTCTGCACATCTATGCATGTACATAATGTGCAGGCTGAGCTTCTAGTGCCATTACAAATGTCCAGTCTGTTCAGAATTCTTTGCATTGTTCTTTTGAGAAGTGATGAATTACTCACTGGTTAGTCCACATTTTTCCACCCTTCTGCATTACAGACCAGCGAATATGCTGGACCTTTCTGGATGTGCAGGCTAAACCTTTGCACCTGTGATATTTTATTTGTGGAGATGATAGAGCTGCAAGTCAAAGAACTGTGAACTAGAGGAGGAAGAGGTTCAGACTGTCAGCTTTTTACACAAGACTTTAGGACAGTACTTAGGAAGTCAAGTAAAATGACAACTTTTATTGGCTAACTAAAAAGATTACACTATGCAAGCTTCGAGGCAACTCAGGCCCCTTCTTCAGGTAAGATGTAAAAGTGTGAAATATACATTTTCACTCTCTGTGTTCTTCTCCTTGGTTCCTGGTTAATATAGTCTGTATCAACTGCAACGCACAGCGATCACATTCATCTGTCCATTTTCCAAATCCACTTTTCCTGTGGTAATGTTGAGTTTCAGTCAGCAACACCATTGCACGGCAAACAGTCCCATTCAGCTATACATGAAATGCATCTCACAGGACTACAGGGGGAATATGCAAATTCTGTAGAGGTAGAAATTGAACCCAGGTCCTTAGAAAGGGATTAACCTCTTTGCTCTTTTGCTACGTTTCGATCAATTAATTATCTGATAAATTTCCTTCCATGGCTGGTGCATGCCTGGCAGTGCAATAGTTTGTACTGCTGCCTCACAGCTCCAGGATGATCTTTTCTGGGTTTTTCTCCCAGTTAGCAAAGATATAGACTATCGATATAAGTGTGTGTGTGTGTGTGCATTGAGACAGACAGTCATTATGTAAAGGGTCCCTGCCTTGCACCCAATGCTTTCATGGATATGCATAAGTTCCTTATAACTCTTGAGTCAACTGGCTTTAAGAATGTTATATTAGTCTAAAAAGAGTGAGCTTTAAGAAAGACGCTAAATAATAACGATCGGTTCATTGCAGCTCCTCCAGGTCAGTCCCCACCTCCATTAAAGCCTTCCACGTACAGCACCTTTCAACCATACAGTCCTGCCTGTTCAGAACTGGGATGACTGTACCCCCCCCCCCTTCAATGGTCCAACTTTCAGGTCCCCTGCTGACCTCAAATTAATGGTGGGTGCAGGACAAGTGAAAGTGACAGAAAGAGATTGACAAACAGAAGGAGCAGGGTGGCCTGCAGTTTGGAAAAGCATTTCAGCCTAAATTTGAACTTGTTTTCCATCGTATTGGAAACATATTAGTGAGGCTAGAGCTGTGCTCTTAAGTAGATAAGTGATACATTTTTATAACATCTGCTTTCTCTGCTATTACATTTCCATTGATTTTTTTTTTTTTAACATGGTGTTAAATCGAATACAATGCTGAATGCCATTAACCATGCCAACATCGCCGGATCCAGACCTCCCCCTTCTGCTCTGCTGCTAATATAAATCTGCCATGCAGCTTTCTCCAGCAGCACATCCATTAGAGCCCATTTGTGTTACTTTTTAAGACCTCTTAATTACTCGACTGGCCCAGGTAGTCTTATAATGAAGGAATAGTATTGATAAGAAATCAAAGAAGCTAAGAGAACACTTCAGATTAAGGGATGAGGTGAAGAGACCTCTGATCAGTGAAAAAAAAAAAAAGAAAAACTCAACGGCATTAAAGAAAGTGGACACTGAGACCGAGACACTGCCAGAGCATGTGTGTCTGACAAGAATTGTGATTTATGACTGCTATTGTTTTCAGTAATGGAACTGTTATTATTATTACTATCTACATTTGAACAGAACTGCCGTGCTGTCTTGAATTCTCCTTGACTGAAACAAAAGGGTGTACAAGAATCAGTCCATCATCAAGTTCCCCTAGCTTTACACCAGCTGTGATATTTTGGGGTGCTGGGCAGAATGAATACCTACTGTACATATGTTGAAATCCCCCTGCACAAATATGCCCTGGCCGTATGACCTCTCATGGTTTTTCTGCACACTGGAGAGGCACAAAAGCTCCAGCTGCCTGCCTAACATGCTCTTTTTGCACCCCTGTCTTTTCCGTTGCTTTATACGCCAAGTTATGTAATCACTCTGCACTTTCCCCCCCACTGCTCTTTATATTCTCTTCTAATTAATGAAATCAGTGGACAAGAACAAGTAAGAAATCCATTGTACTTGTGACATATGGTAAATAAAACTGAAATGAATTGAAGGCAAAAGGAACCTGCTGCGACAAAGATGTCAGACTGCTGTGCTCTGTGAGCTCCCTGGTGGGGGTGTAATGTCTGGCCAGTCTGTGTTACATCTGGTCTGATGATGCAATGGACCTGTTTGTGGCTTGGTAGCTGAAGATGCTGTGCCTTAACTCAGAGCAATGTCCTGATTAGACAGAATGAGAAACTCCCTGTGATCGGACAAAGGGAAGGTCACTGGTCATGGCCATATTTGGCTTATTTACAATGCTGTGCAGAAGATGAAAGGCTGAATTGATTGACCCATATGTGTTTTGATTTTGATTGGTCTGTATAAGAAAAATGATCTGTGTTCCATTGGGAATGCGGCACATTGGATTTGACATTCAGTTTCCATCTGGTGTAAACAATCTGAACAGAATTGGGGTTGAGATAAATAACATGGTTTGACCTCTTTGTAGTCCATTCAGATAAAGAGCTGCAGTTATTGAGTTTAACATTTGAATTCTTTGTGCGGTAGGGCACATTATTTGACCTTTTATTGTTATAATTGGTGAAAATATATCTGAATACACACACTGTGAACTGGCCCACTGGGTTCAATATATATATGGTGTAAATAATATGAACACAACTGGGTCTTCATAAAACATATTGTTTGACCTTCTTCTGTCCAATCACACTTTGCCCTAAATAATGCGTGGCTTCAATATGATCATCATTTGAATTTTTCACTGTAAAAATACACTGTGAAGCAGCGGCGGTCTAATAGCATGCAATGTTTGAACTCACTGTAGTCTGATTGGGATTTTTAACTGTGATCTGAAATGATTTCAGATAGAGAATTGGTCTAACCAGGTTCATTGTTTAATTTCTTTATAAAAAGCAGTTTCCTGGTGGGATATGTTGTTTGGTTTGAGGACAGAGAGCACAATCTGATTTGTACTAGGACAAGAATTGGCCTCAATGAGTTTCTATTTCATCTTCTTAATGGGGTTGAAGTGATTTCCTGCTGGGACCTGACCTTTATATAATCCTATTCCATTGTGGAAAAATGAAATTACCGTTCCAAGATCTCATGTGTGTATTTTAACTTTGGAAGGGACCTGGTGCTTCAGAATACCTGAGGGCTCCTTGGTTTGTATTGTCCAATGAGGAGGACCAACTTGGTAGGGTGCAGTGTTAAACACATCTGTGGAGGAACAAGTTTCAGAAGAAACAGGAGGCTGATGAAGAAGTAGAATTTTAAATTTAGTGTATCTTATGTTCAGTCTTTGGTTGTTTCAGTTGCATTCTTGGGTGTAAACCACCATGGGATGGTGCTCTTTATGAAAGACATTCTATAAAATAAAGGCTCATTGTCAGTGCCAGTGTCATGGAGACATAATGATAATGCTACTATCTCACAGCTCTAGGGATCCGCTTTGCAGTTCTGAAACAGAACTGCAGAACAGTCTGCATAGTGTGTACATATTCATATGGATTTTCTTTCCAGCACAATGGTTTCTTTCTGAATACCAAAGGTGTGCATATGAAGTTAATCAACAACATTAAATTGGTCTTTTGTGAGTGAGTATGTCCTCTAACTGTAAGCAATATGGCCACTGTAATGCAGAGATGGTCACAAAATGGCATGGTCATTAACAAGCAATAAAAACGAATGTACATAGCCCAAAACAGATATGTACTGCATCCCAGATTAATGACAGCAAGTCCCTGACACTAATCTACTACTTGTTATTACGTGGCCTGTAATAATATAACTTCTAGCTTATGGCGCAAGTTCTGAACTACTTGACTCCACTACCATATGATTTATTAAGGTATAAATATTCAGTCTAAGGGTTGCAAGCCATAGGTTCAAAGTATTTGCAGGGCTTCATAGTAGATGTAGTCACACAGTTCCTTTTTAATTTTGTTTTTACTTCTTTGTTATGAACATTTATGACACCTTTTTAGCTTATTCATTATTTTGTTGCAAATAGTTGCAGACGTACATTCAGAAAAGGTAGACAGATGTTTCAAGGTGAGGTAGATAGACTCACTAGTGAAGCGTGATGCACTTCGCAAGTAAAATTTCACTGTACTCTGTACACGTGACAATACCAATCCTATGAACACTATAAAACTATGATAGCTGTGAAAAGTTAACATGGAGATGGAAAAAGGTTTGGGGTACCCACCCTGTATACTTGAAACAGATAAATAAAAATCAGCAATTCAAAGGTCACTGCAGACTGAATTCAAGACAGAGCTGAATTAACAGGAACAAGATGGTATTTTTATAGGTGGGTTGGAGGAAATTATGCCATTGGGTCTGGAACTGGAAGTGATATTGACAGACTCAGGTGGGATTTCCCTCGGGTGGTCTGCAGGAGAAAGGGAGAAAGGGTCAGTACACACTGCCACCCCCTGGATCGGCATGATATTACTTGCCATCTTTTGAGTCTGTTGGTTGCCTCCAACTCACACGTGTGTTGAAAGCATTAAAGCTCATCAAAAGTGTTTGCTTTGCACCGTCTGTTCTTATAGTTTACATATCCAAATGAATACAGATAGGCTATGAATCGATAATATAATAAAACGCTGCTGTCTGTGTGTGTGCATTGTGCAATCTGATTGGTCAGTTTGGCTTTGGTCTGATTGGGCAGTTTTGGTTTGGTTGCTCAGTGGTAGGAATGATGACATGATAGTTTAGGGAAGTGAAGTTCAATTCCTTATTGAGAGAATTGAATGGAAAATTTTAATGACAACAAATCGATTAACAATACCGACTAATATTGGGTCACTAAATACTAATGATATGCAACCCAAGTCACATTTAAAGATTGAAAGTTTTAACAAGAATATGACTGCTGTTTCCACAGAGGGCAATGGGGGTGCTATCTACCACTGCTAGCCAAAAAGTGGAGAGGAGGAGAGCAAAGCACATCAAAATGATATAGTCTGATTGACATAGGAAGTACTGGACAAGAGAGGTTGAGACATCTGAGGGTACTGAGGAGAGGAGTATATGGATACGTGAAGGGTGAGAGACATTAACACTGCATGTACAAGGATGGCAAAGCAGTCTCAAAATCACTAGCAAAGAACTGCACAGTTTATCATATCAAATCAAATCAAATAGTTTTCATATTTATTCTATAAACTGTCTTTGACAGGAAACCATAGCTAGGGAATAAATAAAGCACATATCCACCTTTAATTTTCTGTAATTTGTTTTTTTTCTTTGTAAGGAAGATTTATTAGATTAAAATGACTTTCAGAAAGATACATTTGCATTAGAGAATGGTGCTGTCAATAAAAAGAGGTGGGACGAGACAGCAGTTTAACTCACTGTAAAAAATAGAACAAACTTAAACTAAGAATTGAGTGACATGTTACTCATTCAAGTAACAGTCTCTTTGCAGATGCTAAATACACTGTGGTGCCATAGACTCGTGAGCCACCAGAAAAGCAGAGTGCTGCCACAAGCTGAGTCTGGGTGCAGAACGTGACAGCCTGGCATCTCACACCCTGAGAAACGTGTGCCACTAGCAGGATTACACAGCAAATTGACTGGTGCCTTGTCACTCTGCCAATTGTCGGATGTCTGCCTTTGTAAATGAATCATATCGCATCATTTGAGAGGGCGGAGATTGTTCCAGAAGCCTCAGAAACCACAAAGCTCTGCTAAGGGAAATTTGTTCAACAACAGGCCTGTGGATGAAGTGATACAGCCTTTTAATCTTCTGGAAAGCCAGGAAGAAAAAGACACATACTTGAAGTTTTATTTTATTTCAAAGATATATACTTCTAAGATGCAGTATTTAAAGTAAGTAAAGTCAGGCCTTTACATGTGTAAAGGATGGCAAACATGGGCTGGCGGCCTACTCTGGTCAAGGACTCTTGCCCAGGCCAGGAAGCCAAACCAGTTCTGGGACAGGAACAAAGTCAGCACATTCCCAGCCTCAACCAAAAGATAGGCAGAGGGGGCCAATGACACAATGGAGATGCTGGCATCCTGGAGGGACTCTATAAAAGATCCATACCCAGCTGTGAGGCCAGCATAACAGAGAGACAAGGAGAGGCAACTTGCTGGAGCTATTTGGTCCTCTAACTCGTAAGGAGGCAGCACCTGTGGGCTTCAGTATGTTCTCAGGTACCCACAGGCCATGCCTGGATTCATAGTCCTGTGGTACAGCCCTGTTGGCCTCTGTGGGTCCCAGATGGTACTCAAGGGATTTGGCACCCCTACTTTGTGGGTCTTCCACATGACCATATCTTAGCCCTGGAAGTAATCCCGTGTCCTAGATAGAATGAGTTGCTCTTCTTCATCTGAGCAAGTCAGAGTCGGTACACAAAGGAGATCACTTGCTTGGAAAAAGAGGAATAGGATGGAGAAGGATGAAGATCTTTATTCTTATTGTTGTGGTGTACTGTACAGGAGGATTCTAAAAGGGCCTGTAAAGCTACTGGAATTAATAAAAATTATTCTCTTTGATACTGTGACTGTTGTCATGTCTATTGTATTGAGGGTTTGGGGTGCTGCTGCACCCACTGGAGGTCACAAAAAGTACACTGACAAGGAAATTGCTCACCAGGCAAAGTAAGCTGGTTTGGATGGTGCTGTCTGGTCCCTCTCTTCTCCTCTTTTTGATGGGTCCATTGTTGTTTGAAGTGATAAACTCTTTCAATTATGGTCTGTCTCCAAAGTGTGCGATGCCCAGTAAGTCTCACAAGCTGCTTATGTGGAATGGAGAAAATCCTGACAGAATGCTTCAAGCAGTCCTTCCAGCTATACTTTGGGCCACCATGAGGTCTGGATCCTTCGGTGAGATCACCATAGAGAACCATCTGAGGAAGCCAAGACTCATCCATGCAGATAACATATCTAGTCCAGTGGAAAATATGGCTGAAGAGCATGGCCTCAAAACTGGTTGATGAGTAGTGTTCCAGATTTTTAGTATGTAGAACCCTGTCCTCCTAAGTGATACCCAGGATCTTCTGGAGGTAGTGGAACACTTCTAACGTTTGTATTTGCTTGGGAGACTCACCAAGCACCCTTTTGAAGTCACGTTAGTTTCTGTGATTCTTGCATTGATTGTGGCTTCCAAAAATGAGTAGCTAAATTTCCTTCAGAAACTTTTTGTGACCTCTCAGTCAGCTAATGATGACATCTACAAATGCAAAGTTATGTTTAAAGTCCACCCCAAGCACTTCCTTGCTTCTTCTTCTTCTTTCGGCTGCTCCCATGAGGGGTCGCCACAGTGGATCATCTTCTTCCATATCTTTCTGTCCTCTGTATCTTGTTCTGTTACACCCATCACCTGGATGTCCTCTCTCACCACATCCATAAACCTGCTCTTAGGTCTTCCTCTTTTTCTCTTGCCTGGCAGCTCTATCCTTAGCATCTTTCTCCCAATATACTCAGCATTTCTCCTCTGCACATGTCCAAAGCAGCACAATCTCGTCTCTCTGACTCTCCTAACCGTCCAACTTGAGCTGACCCTCTAATGTACTCATTTCTAATCCTGTCCATCCTTGTCACACCCCATGCAAATCTTAGCATCTTTAACTCTGCTACTTCCAGCTCTGTCTCCTGCTTTCTGGTCAGTGCCACCGTCTCCAACCCATAACATAGCTGATCTCACTTCTGTCCTGTAGACTTTCCCTTTCACTCTTGCTGATGGCTGTCTGTCACAAATCACTCCTGACACTCTTCTCCACCCATTCCACCTTGCTTGCACTCCTTTTTTAACCTCTCTTCCACAATCCCCATTACTCTGTACTGTTGAGTATTTAAACCAGCGCTTCCCGATTGGGGGTGCTCGCACCCCAACTGTTGCTGGGGGTGCCAGAATCCATCAAGGAAGAAAAATGAAAAACATTATTTGTACAAAATCTTAATTTATTTATCCATTCCTAAATAATTAAATGAGTAGGCCATTTAGTATCAGTGCAATACTCTGCTTGTTAAAACGGATGACTTCCGCTCTTACGTGCACTTAGTGCTGCGTGGGTATTATGAACTATCGTATCTGTTCAAGTTCTATTTAAATTTTAAATATAAGTAAGTTTTATTTAGTCGACAGAAATATCTTTGGTAGGAATGTAAGTTAAATTTAGTCATAATTGCATACATTTTTCTTCACCATAGAAAGTTAAAGACTAAATTCAACTTACATTCCTACCAAAGATATTTCTGTCGACTAAATAGAACCTACTTATATCCAAATAGAACTTGAAAAGATATATTTTTTCGAATCTGACAGCGCATTTTAGATCGACTTGACGCACACTACATCGAGCCCGCGTGCTATTGTGCTCTCGCCTGCCTGTCTCAATAAGTCACCGTCGCTTCGCTCTTACTTTTTTACCGTTCATTTAATCATGGCTAGTCACGAAAAAATTTGAAAATGGAAGGAGGATTACACTGAGTATGGCTTTACCAAAACAATTATTGATGGAGTAGACAGACCACAGTGCGTGCTTTGCAATGCAATATTTTCCAATTCCAACTTGAAGCCATCAAAGCTCGGTGAACATTTTCAAGTTAAACATGGTGGAAACATGAGAGAAGGGAATGATCCTAATTTCTTGAAGGCTAAAAGAGCACGCTACGACATTAAAGGAACGCTTCCGAAGTTTGGGTTCGCTCCTGTGGATAAGCCCCTGCTCTGGCATCATTCAAAGTTGCATATGAAGTGGCAAAAATGAAAAAGCCGCACACTGTTGCAGAGACTCTTATCAAACCATGTGTTTTACATATAGTGAAGACTATCCTGAGTGCAGAGGCCGCACGGAAAGTTCAACAGATTCCTCTGTCAAACAATGTTATCCGAAGTAGGATTGATGACATCAGCGCTGATATTCTCGATCAAGTGGTTTCGGATATCAAAGCTTCCCCCGTCAAGATCTCAATTCAGTTAGATGAATCGACAGACGTCGATAATTGTAGCCAACTCATCATTTTCATTCGTTAAGAATTCCTGTTTTTCAAATCACTCGAAACAACGACAACTGCAAGGGATGTTTTCAATACAGTGAAAAGATTTTTCAATACTAACAAGATTCCGTTGCAAATTATCAGATCTATTTGTACTGACGGTGCTCCTGTTATGTTAGGAAACTGATCTGGCTTTGTTACTCTTATAAGAAATGAAGTACCAGAGGTGACGGTTACTCATTGTATCCTTCATCGCCAAGCTCTTGTGTCGAAGACCTTGCCGGTTACTTTGAAAAATGTAATGGATTCGTGTGTTAAAATTATACATTTTATTCGTGGAAGAGCTTTGAATCACAGGTGATGATGATGCTTCTATTTTCCTGTTTCATACGGAGGTCAGATGGCTTTCTAGAGGTCGAGTTTTGACAAGGTTTTTTCAGCTCAGAAAGGAAATCAAACAGTTTCTACGAGAACAGAAATGTGACCTTCTGCATTCTTTCGAATTTCCTTATTTTACACCATTGTTGGCATACCTGGCAGATATTTTCCAACATCTCAATGATTTGAATTGTTCGATTCAGGGAAAAGAAATGAATATTGTGGCCGCCTGCGACAAGCTGCGTGCTTTCAGGAATAAGTTGTTGTTGTGGAGTTTACGTATCCAGAATAAGAATTTCGCTAATTTTCCTTCGCTGGACGAAGTCATTGTGGAGTGCAGCAGCTTAAATTTTAAAGACAGTGTCAAAGAAGAAATCAGTCAGCACCTGGAAAGCCTGAAAGAGTCATTTGACGGTTATTTCTGCCTGGGAGATCTGGAAGAATCAGAAACCTGGATCGTCAACCCTTTTGCTTTCAAATTAGAAAAGATGAGAGATGAGGATGAAGAAAAAGAACATTTAATTGAGATGCAAGCATGCCAAGCAATGAAGCTGCTTTACGAGTCCAGTTCACTTGAATCCTTTTGGTGCAGTGTTCAAACTGGGTATTCAACTCTTGTAAAAAGAGCATTGAAAGTCCTTGTCCCATTTGCCACCACTTGGCTATGTGAATCGGGATTTTCATCTCTACTGTACATCAAAAATAAATATCGTAACACACTGAACCCCAAAAATGACCTACGCATTTCATTAACACATAAAGAACCACGTTTCGAAGAGATAATTACAAAGACGAAGCAGGAGAAAAGTCAAAGAACCTAAACAACATAAAATTCTCAAACTATTTATTCCTTCTATAAATTTCTTTATAAAGAACATCGTTTCATACTTAACCTCATATTTTTTCATACTTCTTCTCAAACCAAGGGGGTGCAAAATCGGCCTTGTCCGTCACAGGGGGTGCGAGGGTAAAATGAATCAGGAAGCGCTGATTTAAACTCATCCACCTTCGCCAACTCTACTCCTTGCATCCACCATTCTCCCTCTCATTTACACACATGTATTCTATCTTGTTCCTATTGACCTTCATTCCTCTCCTTTCTAGAGCATATCTCCACCTCTCCAGGGTCTCCTCAACCTGCTCCATACTATCGCTACAGATCACAATGTCTTCAGCAAACATCATAGTCCACGGGGACTCCTGTCTAATCTTGTTTGTCAACCTGTCCATCACCATTGGAAATAAGAAAGGGCTCAGAGCTGATCCCTGATGTAATCACACATCCACCTTGAATGCATCCATCACTCCTACTGCAGACCTCACCACTGTCACACTTCCCTCGTACATATCCTGTACAACTCTTACATACTTCTCTGCCACTCCCGACTTCCTCAAACAATACCACAACTCCTCTCAAGGCACCCTGTAATATCCTTTCTCCAAGTCCACAAAGACACAATGCAACTCCTTCTGGCCTTCTCTATACTTCTCCATCAACACTCTCAGAGCAAACATCACATCTGTGGTGCTCTTCCTTGGCATGAAACCATACTACTGCTCACTAAACATCACCTCACTTCTTAACCTAGCTTCCACTACTCTTTCCCATAACTTCATGCTGTGGCTCATCAATTTTATCCCCCTGTAGTTACTACCAATGTTCCCTCTAAGCTGAGCGCGTGAGCGATCGCTCACACGAATTCAGAGCGTCGCTCATACTTCCTGCACGATCGCTCATTCCAACAGCGTCACTCGTACTTATCGCACAATCGCTCACTCCGACCGTCGGATTTGGTGCTCATAAATTTTTGACTTAAACAAAATGTCGCTCATAAACAATGTTTTTTGCTCACTATATGCTACTTCTTAGAGGGAACATTGGTTACTACAGTCCTGCACATCCCCCTTATTCTTAAATATCGGCACCAGTACACTTCTTCTCCACTCCTCAGGCATCCTCTCACTTTCCAAGATTCCATTGAACAATCTGGTTAAAAACTCCATTGCCATCTCTACTAAACACCTTCATGATTCCCCAGGTATATCATCTGGACCAACGGCTTTTCCATTCTTCATCCTCTTCATAGCTGTCCTTACTTCCTCCTTGCTAATCCGTTGCACTTCCTGATTCACTATCTCCACATCATCCAACCTCTTCTCTCTCTCGTTCTTTTCATTCATCAACCTCTCAAAGTACTCTTTCCATCTGCTCGACACACTCTCCTCGCTTGTGAGTATGTTTCCATCTTCATCCTTTATTACCCTAACCTGCTGCACATCTTTCCCATCTTGGTCCCTCTGTCTAGCCAATTGGTACAGGTCCTTTTCTCCCTCCTTAGTGTCCAACCCCTCATACAACTCATTATACGCCTTTTCTTTAGCCTTCGCCACCTCTCTCTTCACCTTGTGCCTTTATCTCCTTTTTAATCTTGTCTACTTTTTGCATCTCTCTGACTATCCCACTTCTTCTTTGTCATCCTCTTCCTCTGTATACTCTCCTGTACTTCCCCATTCCACCACCATGTTTCCTTTTCCTCCTTCCTCTGTCCAGATGTCATGCCAAGAACCCTTCTTGCTTTTACCCTTACTACATCTGCTGTAGTTTCACAACTGTCTGGTAATTCTTCTCTACCACCCAGTGCCTGTCTTACCTTCTCCCTAAACTCAACCTTGCAGTCTTCCTTTGTCAAATTCCACCATTTGATCCTTGGCTCTGCCCTCATTCTCTTCCTCTTCTTGATCTCCAACGTCATCCTACAGACCACCATCCTATGCTGCTTAACTACACTTTCCTCTGCCACCACTTTGCAGTCTTCAATCACCTTCAGATCAACTCTTCTGCATAGGATGTAATCTACCTGTGTGCATCTTCTTCCACTCTCTTACATAACCCTATCTTCCTCCCTCTTCTTAAAATATGTATTCACCACCTCAATGTCCATCCTTTAGGCAAAATCCACTATCCTTTGACCTTCTTCATTCCTCTCCTTGTCACCATACCTACCCATCACCTCCTCATCTCCTCTGTTCCCTTCACCCACATGTCCGTTGAAATCCGCTCCAATCACCACTTTCTGTCCTTTGGTTACATTGTTCATCACTTCATCCAACTCACTCCAAAAATCTTCTTTCTCAACCATCACACACCCAACTTGCAGGGCATATGCACTAACAACATTCATCATCACACCTCCAATTTCCGGCTTCATAATCAATACTCTGTCTGACACTCTTTTCACCTACAAAACACTCGACATACTGTTCCTTCAGAGTAACCCCTACTCCATTTCTCATCCTATCCACACCATGACAGAATAATTTGAATCCACCTCCAATCCACCTGGCCTTACTCCCCTTCCATTTAGTCTCTTGCACGCACAATATATCAACCTTCCTTCTCTCCATCATATCTGCTAACTCTCTCTCCTTACCAGTCATACTGCCAACAATCAAAGTTCCTACCCTCAGTTCCACTCTCTTTACCTTCCACCTCTCCTCCTGCCTCCGGACACGTCTCCCCCCTCTTCTTCTCCTTCTTCAGCCAACAGTAGCCCAATTTCCGCCAGCACCCTGTTGGCTAACAGTACTGGTGGCGGTCGTTGTTAACCCAGGGCTCAACCGATCCGGTATGGAAATTTGTATTGTTGTCCACATATTGATTTAGCAAAATTTTACACCGGATGCCCTTCCTGACGTAACCCTCCCCATTTATCCGGGCTTGGGACCGGCACGAAGAAACACACTGGTTTGTGCATCCCGTGTGGCTGGGTTAAGTAATTGCTAAAGTAATTTAAATTATTTAAAATGAAACATGCAGTATCAAGAATCACCCATTAAAACTCTCTTTGTGTAATTTTTAAATCTAATTATTGTTTCAAATGTGGTACACCTAACATATAATAGAAAATAAAACAGAAGAATGGCCAGGAAATGCCACTGGCCTGGCCATCTCCTCCATTAGCCATTTTTAACAAAGTCTCTGTGAAGTCCCAAATTATTACAAATTACACATTTGCATTTCCTTTCCACATAGTAAGCAATGCTGACAACCTTGCTTGACCATTGCCCAGAGGGTCACCAGAAAATTCATGACCTACACTAATTCACTAATTCAGCTATGGTGAACATAGGCACAGTTTAGGGGAGGACATTGTTTCAGTTGATTCATTTACTGTCACACCCATAAAACTTAGTTCATATGTCCCTATCACACTGAGTCTATATGTTGCTACAAGTTATTTATTTGGATGGATCTATGCTTCACTTCTAGCATACCCGATAAAGCAATACATCTAAATTCTAGTATACAGTCATGCTGTTGTGCTAATCCCTTCATTTTATTTTGCAGAATATGCATCTCATAAGATACTCCATTTGGAGATAATAATAATAATAATAATAATAATAATAATAATAATAATAATAATAATAATAATAATAACAAATCCATCCATTTTCCAACCCACTGAATCCAAACACAGGGTCACGGGGGTCTGCTGGAGCCAATCCCAGCCAACACAGGGCACAAGGCAGGAACCAATCCTGGGCAGGGTGCCAACCCACTGCAGGACACACACAAACACACGCACACACCAAGCACACACTAGGGCCAATTTAGAATCGCCAATCCACCTAACCTGCATGTCTTTGGACTGTGGGAGGAAACCGGAGCGCCCAGAGGAAACCCACGCAGACACGGGGAGAACATGCAAACTCCACGCAGGGAGGACCCGGGAAGTGAACCCAGGTCCCCAGGTCTCCCAGCTGCGAGGCAGCAGGGCTACCCACTGCGCCACCGTGCCGCCCAATAATAATAATAATAATAATAATAACAATAGTAGTAATAATAATAATTCAGATCAGTTTATTTTTCTATAGTGCTGTTCATTGAGTGCAGGTTCCGAGGACTGTAAGAAGTTCACAGTTAAAATACGATTAGAAACTTGACAAATTACTAATTACATAATGCATATGCATAAACGTTTGAATATACAGCAAAACAAAGCAATTTCAATCTAATTGACAAAGTATCTGTTCATTAATAAAACTGTTGATCTGTGGTCAGTTAATTACACAGGAGAGAAAAATGAACATTCAGCAGAATCCCTTTGGAAAATGAGCCTCTGGGACCTCGCTTACACCAGTCATAGACAAAGTCTAACTCATCCACAGTTCTAGGGACCTTGGCCAACTGACAAGTCACCCCCTCCTGGTCATTCTACAGTATAAGATTTTGTTGGGTTTTATAACATGAGAACAGAATATTTTCATCCTTGGATTCCAAAGCTGCCAGTCTTAATTGAGTCTTTCCCAGGGAAACACCTTGGAGTAGAGCAGTGACATCCGGTAGGATTTCGAAAATGTCATGTTTCAGCCAGATCAAAAATCTCATATTTGAATATTTTGTTAATTTTTTTTTTATGTTAATATTGTTTTTCTTTTAGTTTCTTACCTTCAAAGTTTCTTCTACTGTATTTCGTCTGTTCTGGAGGTGGTTCCTTAAGTGGCAGGGCCACCACAGGAGAGCACTTTCACCCCTTTAAAGGCTGAGGAAAAAAACAATGAATGTGAACATTGAATATGCTCATTGTGGTTGTGAGTTCTCATGTGTTTATTGCTTTTGATTTACGAATTACTGGATTTTTGACCTTCTGCTCTGTTCTTGACTTTGTATTCTGGATTTGTGGTTGGGACTTGTTTGCCTTCGGTTGCCTTTGCCTTTTTCCGGCATTCCCTGCTGTGTCTTTTGTGGTCTTCGAAGCTTCACTGTTTAACAGAGCCTTTTTTTGAAAATAAATCTTTTAATTATAAAATTCTTTGTTGCCGTTTTTGTCTGACTAGCCGGGTATTGACGGTTTTCCCCTCTAGTGGGCATTCTGAGTCATTGTTCGGGACTTTTTGCTTTAGGACTCATGAGTTCATAATAGAGAAGAGAAACAGAATGGAGGAGGACTAGTAACTGTTCATAATTTCCATAATACTTGCATTTTTTTATAAAAATGACAAACAAACAGATGTAATATGTACAACTAATCAGGAGCTCTAATTAGAGTATGCTAGACTAAATTATTATTGCTATGGTTGTTTTTGCTTTATGAAAAATGAAGCACTGCAAATAAAAGCTTCACGCAAGCAATCAGCATTGATCTAGTTATTCCAAATAGCAAAAATATTTCATATAATTGAAATGAAAAAAGTTCAAAGCAGCATATAAAGGCCCTGCTTCACTGCCTATCAAAGACCACACTCCTTAAACATGTATGAGTTTTTAATTCTTTAATTAAATTAAAGCTTAACTGTGGTATCTTTTACTATAAATAGCCAGTTTCTAAACTCAAGCAATAAGTGTTTCCAATGGTAGACTGCTGTATATGACCAAATTTAATTATTATCATTTATGTTGTGGCATACAATTTTTTTGTTTCCACCCAGTACTCATGACAAGTTGGTGCCAATGATATTAAATGCACATTGGCCTGGGTGATAGAATCATGTAAGCCAAATAAAAGGGAAATTTATTAAAATCTTGCCATGAATAGCTGAAGGACCTAATATATTTAAATAAGGTGTGACATAAAAATATAATTAGAGCTTGAACAAGTTAATTAAACAATGACCAATAAACAACAAGGACTTGCTTAAGGCTACTGAAACATGGGGAGGTTTTAAGAATTCTCAAGTAAGGGCAGATAATCGCCTGGAGGAGCCTTGCCTATTGTGATTAATATGTCAAGGGAAGAACAAACTTCTATTGCCATAGCGCATGATTGAGCAGCAATTGACCAGTATTGAAAATCGCAGGCATGTTGATGGTAAAATGCATAAAGGGGACCCATTTGATTGAGCAGCAAGCAATTGATTGTTAAAAAAAATACTCATTTAGGATGTAAATTCGATCCAGTGATTTGAGCAACAAGTGCTTGATTGATTGTGTAAACCATATCCAATTTGACTATAAAATATTGAGGTTGGAACTGAGTGAATAAAATGGTATACAGCATTACCTTTACTACAGTTCCTCATGCAACATTGTGCCAAAACAAGTAGAATTTATTGTGCAACAGTTGGTTATTGCTAATGTTTATGGTTTAGCAAATTGGAAGCACCATTCCTCCATCATTTTTTCCCATGCAGGGTTATAATAAGTACAAACGTTCACACTCACATTCATTCATATCAGGTCAATTTAAAATAGCCACGACATGAATGTATATTAGGATGTGGATGTGGGAGGACACCAGAGTACTGAGGGCAATAAGGGAAGCAAACTTCACACAGACAGTAATTGCCCTGAAATTCAAACATTGGGTCCTTCATCCAGAGTACAGACAAATACTACATTAATACAAGAGAACAAATATAGGAATGTAACAAATTAATTTACTTAAAAAAGCTAAATTAAATGAATTGATTGAGTTGGATCACTTACTTTTTATTAACATTTTTACTACCTCCATTTGAAACGTTCCCTTTTAATGTTCTGCATGTGAGCGTCAAACGCTGAGAAAGGATTTGATGTAGTACTGACTTGGAATTCAGATCATAAGTTTTTTAAACTTGTATTGACAAACAATTTTAAATGTAGCACTAAGAGCACATTTACACTGTTAGGTCTTGATGGTCAAAGTGGAACTGGTTAAGACGTCCAATCCAATGTCTATGGTGCTTAAATTACTTTGCCTAAATGTGCCCTGAGCGTTTACATCCACATTAAGTTGTAAACATGGATCAGCACCATTTTTTCTAAGTTTTAGATTTAATATTCTAGATACGGTGAAGCAGCGCAGTAGGGCTATGGCATTACTGTATATGTCCTAGCAACTTCAGATGTTATTTCTTCCAATTACACCTCCAATTAGAGAACAATGTGGATACACAACAGGAGCCAGGACTGGTGGGATGGCTATTGTTAATTGTTCTGATGAGCCTCAGAGGCAGGCAAAACTTTAAATTAAGTGAATAGCATGAAAAAATCTGTGAAGTTGTCTTTCTCCATGTTTCTCTCCCTTTTTTTTGCATAATGCTTGAGAATTATATAATCAAGCCACATCCTCCAGTAAAAATCAAATCATACTTTTTAAACTCAGATCAGATATCAGCAAGCAGAATTCAGAATTTAATACTGCATGCAAAAGTAGCCCTTATCCAATCAGAAAAATATCTGATACTATGTGGTTTTTAGGTGTTTACACCAAAATCCACACTGTTATGATTGGTGTTTTT
This sequence comes from Erpetoichthys calabaricus, assembly GCF_900747795.2. Taxonomy (NCBI): domain Eukaryota; kingdom Metazoa; phylum Chordata; class Cladistia; order Polypteriformes; family Polypteridae; genus Erpetoichthys; species Erpetoichthys calabaricus. The sequence goes on from NC_041395.2 coordinate 180,739,894, forward strand.
ATACATTATTTGTTTCTGGTTATTAACTTCTTTTGGAGGTTTTGAGAGACCCTGAATCCATTTCTGTCCTTAGAGATTTCAGATTCAGCCATTCTAGATGTCCTAGGGGATTTGTGTCTTCCAGTAATGACATTTTGATTTTCGCTGACAAGTTAATTTTGAATGAGTGCTATGGCATTGCAATGGGTTACATTCTGGTCATGTTAAACATGATGTTTGTTGTCAAAGGTATACAGACTGGCTGCTGAAACTTCTGAATTGCCTAATTTTGCAGATTAAACTTGTAAAACAGTTTGTGATTTAAATCTCCAACCTGTTTCTGTTTTCTTCAGATATGTCTTCAGGATTTTGTTTTGGCTTTGCCACTAGGTTCTAGTTTGTTTCATGGTTTCAACATTCGGGTTTGATTATGAGTCCTCTTATGTCGCATCCCCTAAATCAGCCCTTGTGATCTGCAGCTTCCAAATGAAGGTTCAATACAGATTGGGTCAGATACTTTATATAGATGGATTGGATTCATGTCACATCAGGTTGGTATTGTAAATGCAACATAAAACACAAGATTAAGCATGATGAACTAGGACGCTGGAAAAATTCAGCCCTTAATAACTTTGATGTTCTACACTTGCTTCATGCATCCACAGTCACTGATGTTCAGTTCTGGAATGGATATCTGTAGAGAGAAGTTGTGGCAGATGTTTGACTCCACAGGTTGACTTTTGAATCAAAGTTCAGTATGTTCTTAACTTAAAGTCAAATCCTCTCACATGTAGCCAGTGTTTTGACCCTTGGGTTGACCCTTACTACACTCATTCTTGAAGTCAAGCCATATCAAACAAGTCATCTTTGTTTGGCTCAAATAAAGTAAAACCTAAAGGACGATTGAATTTATGTTCAGAGTCACTGGTGTATGGTTTAAATCCATGATGAAGTGCATAATTTATGTAAATCTTGTGTACCATGCTCCCTCAGAAGAGGCTGGGCGATGGGTAAAGTAGATATACAAATGCACCATGAATCTTTTCTCCTGTTCCAATAGCATTTTATGTTTGTGTTGATCATCACTGTGACTATACCATTTCCATTTCATTCTCTGCTTGAAGACAAGGGCACCTCAGTGCCACTTCCATCTTCAGACCATAGACCTTTCCATTCCATGACCCAGAACCTTACTGAATATTCTTGAGTGAACATGTTGGACTGTTCCCATCAAAACCTTTTTCTGATATTGTCATGTTTTAATGGTTGGAAAGCTCATTTCAGTCTTAGAGAATGAGCTCCCATGAGGTTTGAATGAATGACTGATAGAGGCCAATGGCTTGCGTATTGATGGACTATAGACAGAAGTGAGGGAAGCCTTTGCAGAAGAGCTACTGTATAAGCATTGAGCTCCTTGTGGTTCTCACTGTGTCAGTCTTTTGCTGACTGTGTTGGTTCTGGTGGCTTATGTAGCATCTGCTGTGAGTAATGAGCCTGTAAATACATTTAAAACAGGGCTTTTAAAGGCAAGGCGCTGCCCCTGTGCTTTCTCGGCGATTGCATGCAGTCTGAAAGCCCCAGTGGGCTCTAGCACAGTCCCGCAGAGGAGCATTATTGCCTGGCCAAACTCGACAGAAACACCCGAGTCAGTAGTTTTCAGAGCGGTTGACTACAGGGAATCATAACATCAATTTAGAAAGTCCCTGTTCCTTGGTTCCCACTTCTCCTTTTTGAATTTGTCTCCCATGTTTCACCTCACTTGTGTCTGTATTCACTATTTCTCAATTTTTCCTTCCTGTATTTTTTTAATTTAATTCTTAGTATCTACTCCCCTATGTTTTGTTTCCATTAATATTTTTCTCAGTTTAATCTCTTACAATATAATCCAAGTGTAGAATCCCCATGCTGTTTGCTTCTTCATTGGTTAGATGCAATTAAAAAACAATCACTGCATACATCGCCTGGCAGATGTACAGACTGTTAACCTGTTCTTGTAGCATTTATAACCCTTCCACTACAAGCAGCGGCTTTTAACTCTGTGATGAACACATTGAGTCTTAATTTGAAATTGGGTAACTACTAAGAAGATGGCCCTCATGGGTAACGTATTTGCAAAGAAAGACATAATGACTATGCTATTGTACCATACAGTTGTCTCCTTAAACTTGTCTCATGGCTCACTGTGTTATTTCATGCAATTCAGTCTCACCAGTATGTGTACACATTTGCACTATGGCTCTGCACTTATAAAATGACCCATCCATTCTGGTTAATCCTTTTCAGTGTCATGGTGACCACAGTCTATTGCAACAATATCAGGGTCAGGGTCAGACTGTGAGTGAAACAATCCAGTTTGGATCATCAGTCCATACTCGCACGCCTACACACATAGTCAGGGATGGTTTAGAGTTGGCAAATAACCTTACATAAGCAAGACTTTTGGATGTGAGAACACTGTAGCAAGGAGTACCAAGAAAAAACTGACATATATACAGTATGGAGAGATCCAACAAATTCCATAATGCAGTGACTTGGCTGGAATTTGATCTCAGGACTCTGGAGAAGTAAGGCAGCCACCTATAGTTGGCTGTAGGATCCTGCCAACTATATTAAAATGTGGTACTTTCCATTTTAAAAAAATATAATAAATATTTTTACTGAGAGCTGTTCCCATGTTCAAAGCACTTAATGGGTATTCAAACAACAGAAACAACTGCAATAAACATTACAGCATAGAAACTAATATCAGTAGTATTAGAAACTAAGGAAATAAAGTAATAAATGCATTAAACAAACTACAGTGCTGTGTCAACAAAAGCAAGCAAACAAAAATATAAAATACTAGAAAGCAGGGAGCAATAAAAGCACAGTATTAAAAATGGTGTAATATAACAATAAAAAGAGGTAGGAATGAGAATATCTAATAAAGCAAGAATACCTTTCCCTCACAGAGCTGAAATTCCTCACTAAACTGCTTCTTCGAGTGTAAACATCTGGACACAGTTCTGTGAGGAAGGTGACATTCGCTGCCAATCAATCCAAAATTCTCTGAACTTACTGAATGCTGTCCTTTGTATACTCCAGCCCCCCACACTGCTATGGTCTCTTGTCAGGATCAGAGGTTATTATCAAAAGGATTGAGGCCTCTGAAGCAAACAAGACTAGAGCATGCACACCAGTTGGGTTCAGGGTTTGATATTTCACTTCATCCTACAGCATTTTGGGTCAAATCTATTTCAGATGTGTAGCACATCCCTGTCTGGCATGTGTTATTTTTAGTTTATCTGTGTACGCTGATTTCCTTGGTACCTTTGTGCATTTATGATGACTGGGAACGTTGTCAATGGGACTTCATAAAGTGTGGTTAATTATGATGGTATCACTTGGGGACTGTTCTTGCTTAGACGTAATCTGTCCCATCACCCCAGGACTGTGTTCTATTATCTCCAATGCTGACATGGCAAGAGCCAGAGAGCCAGATGAGGGCAGGAAAGTGGAGACACATTGCACAACTGGGATAGGGATTGGCTAGCCAGCAGGACTAGTTCTCACAGTATCCTGAATTCAGTTAGAAACATGAAGTCATATGTGTCATTTACAAACTTGGCTGCTTGTAGCTATTGAAAACAATTCATGATATGAGAAAGCCCAGACTAGTTGTCTTATTTGCCAAGTCAGGTCTGTCATATCAAGTTTATAGCTCTGAAGATAAAGCACACAGATTGGCAAAAAACACAGATTAGGGCAACATCAGTAAATCAATGGTTGGAGGTCCACTAAACAGGATAAAGATATACTGATCAGGAGTGACTCAAAACCATTGGACCTTCAGTCCAGGTGAATACAGACTAGAAGAACAACAATGAAGATTGGCCTTTATATGCAGGAGGTGCTGATGGGGCCAGTGGTTCCTCCCAAAGCTGACATATAACTGTACAACCAGTGAGACAAGGTGCCCATTTCACACTTATTTTGCATCCATGCCTATTATTTTTCTGGAGATAATGATACATAGATATGATCATGCTGTATATGAGAGGAGTGGTGTATTTCAAGATGAGTTGTAAGACAGCTATTCCAAAAGGGATGTGTTAAGGTGCCCAAGAGAGCAAGCCATTAATAAATAGACTTGGGATTGGCTCAGGCTCACTGCAACAGTAAAACTGAATTAAGTGTGTTACAAATATCTGATAAATGGATAGATGGTGTCACAAAAATGAGACATACACATATAAAGGTTTGGGGCAGCCACCCATATAATCTGGTATCCTGGCTGCAAAGTCATTTTTTATCAATAAAGAGCACTGATGTGCATACAACAGAGTCCAGAACAAGACTGACAAACAGGGAAAAGGTGTAGACTTTTAAAGGGGAAGACAGGAAGTGAGGTCATAGGGATCTGGCTCTTGTTCTTCAACCATTCGTTCAAGCCTGGAGGTGACATCACAGGGGCCGGAGCTGGTAAGGTCTTCTTCCATTGGCTCGGTCCCGGAAGTGACGTCAAGAGAGCCAGGTGAAATCTACCGGGACTGGTCTACAGGTAAGGGAAAAAAAGAGTCAGTGCACTCTGCCACATCCCGGCATGCCTCAGAACTGCCTTCACTCAAGCCCTTTAGCTGCCTCCCATGTGCACGTGTGTGACAAGGCCCCCCCACTTAGCCCAGACCCGTCGGGTCGGGCGGACCTAACCGAGAGGTCGTGAACCCTAGAAAGAGCATCAGCGTTGGCATGGAGAGCGCCCCGGCGATGAACGAGCGAAAACTTGTATGGCTGTAGGTCAAGAAACCACCGGGTGACCCGCGGATTCGACTCCTTGTGCAGGGCCATCCACTGTAGAGGTGCATGGTCCGTAACAAGGGTGAATTCCCTGCCCAACAGGTAGTACCTAAGCTGAGTGATCGCCCATTTAATCGCCAAAGCCTCCCTTTCCACCGCTGCATACCTGGTCTCCCGGTCCAACAGTTTCCGGCTCAGGAACATAATGGGGTGTTCCACACCATCGACACTTTGGCTCAGCACGGCCCAAAGGTCCTATGTCCGAAGCGTCTGTCTGGAGAATGAAAGGCAGAGAAAAGTTAGGTGCCCTCAAAATAGGTGCGGACGTAAGGGCCTGTTTCAAGTCACCAAATGCAGTGCCTGTCTTCTCAGTCCATACCACAATGTTTGGGGCCCTCTTCTTTGTTAAGTCAGTCAAGGGCGCCGCTCTCTCCGAGAACCGGGGTACAAACCGGCGGTAGTACCCCGCTAACCCGAGAAAGGCTTGGACTTGCCGCTTGGTTTGCGGACGGGGCCATTTCAAAATAGCATCTACTTTGGAGCACTGTGGCCTTACGGTACCCCGACCCACCAGGTAGCCTAAATATTTGGCCTCGCTTAATCTAAAGAAGCATTTCTTGGGTTTAATCCGGAGCCTGGCCTCACCAAGTGTCCGCAATACCGCTAGGACCTGCTGTAGGTGTTCCCTCCATGTGCTGGAATAGATGACCACGTCATCCAGGTAGGCAGCACTATATGAGTCATGAGGCCGGAGCACTTTGTCCACCAGACGCTGGAAGGTTGCTGGTGCCCTGTGTAACCCAAATGGAAGGACACAATACTGCCAGTGTCCGCTAGGGGTACTAAACGCATTTTTTTCCTTCGCGGAGTCCGTTAAAGGAACCTGCCAGTACCCTTTTGTCATGTTAAGTGTGGTCAAATATCGAGCCTGCCCAAGCCACTCGAGGAGGTCGTCTACTCATGGCATTGGATAGGCATCAAATTGGGAGACTTGATTAAGCCGACGGAAGTCATTGCAAAACCTCCAACTCCCGTCAGGCTTACTGACCAGCACAATGGGACTGGACCAGGGACTATAACTTTCCTCAATCACACCTAGTTCCAGCATGCGCTTGATCTCAAGCTCCACTTCAGCCCTTTTTGCCTCGGGAAGACGATACAAGTGTTCTCGGACAATAACCCCGGGCTCCGTCACTATGTTGTGCTCAACCAGAGAGGTTCTTCCAGGTTCTCACTGACTACCTCCCGAACGGACCGGATAACTGTTTCCAGCTCCTGCCGTTGTCTAGGACTTAAATCCTCACCGAAGTTAAGGATAGCCGTGTGAGCGAAGAGTGAGCAGGGCTGGCCGGAGGAGGGATCGGGATCCCTGTCCTTCCATGGTTTCGGCAGGTTCACATGATAAACCCGCTCCCTCGGCCGACGATTGGGTTGACTCACCAAATAGTCGACAAGGCCCTTCCTCTCCTTAACTTCGTAGGGGCCTTGCCAATGGGCAAGCAACTTAGAGTGGGAGGTAGGCACTAGGACCATGACACGATCTCCCGGTTGGAACTCCCAGAGAGACGTGCCACGGTTGTAACAACGGACCTGTGCTGCTTGGGCCTCTTCCATGTGACTTTTAAGGAGGGGCCTAATCTTCCTGAATCTATCGTGTAATTGCGTGATATATTCTAGTATGTTTGTAGAGGGAAGAGCCTCTTCTTCCCATCCTTCTTTTAGGATATCTAATATGCCCTGGGGTTGCCGCCCATACAGTAATTCAAAAGGGGAGAACCCCGTGGAGGCTTTTGGGACTTCCCGATAGGCAAAAAGGACGAGGGGGAGGAGCTGATCCCAGTTCCTTCCATCCTTGCTGACCACCTTACGCAGCATTTGTTTGAGAGTCTGATTAAAGCTCTCCACTAGACCGTCAGTTTGAGGATGATACACCGCAGTCTTTAAATGCTTTATGTTCAGTAATTTGGCAATTTCCTTGAATGTCTCTGAGGTGAAAGGTGTCCCCTGGTCCGTCAAGACTTCCTTGGGGATACCCATGCGTGCAAAGACCCCTAGTAATTCCCGTGCGATGGCTTTAGAAGTGTCTGAGCGCAACGGAACAGCTTCGGGGTATTTGGTAGCATAATCCACGAGGACTAGGATGTACTTGTGTCCTCGGGCTGAGGGCTCTAGAGGTCCGACTATATCGACCCCAATTCGATGGAAAGGAATGTCAATCAGGGGAATGGGAACTAGAGGAGCACGGTCCTTTCTTTGAATTTGTCGCAATTGACACTCCGGGCAGAAAGTGCAAAAGCGACAGACCTCCTCATTGATTACAGGCCAGTAGAAACGGAGCTTGATCCGCTCCAGGGCTTTTTCGGTGCCCAAGTGGCCACCGAGGAGGTGGGCGTGTGCTAACTTGCAGACCTGCCGCCAGAAGGCTCGCGGGATTAGCAGTAGCCTTCTCTCCTGCCTGTCATGCATTGCTACACGATAGAGAAGGTCGTTGTCTAATACAAAGTGAGGACCCTGTGGCATTGACTGGTTAATTGCGCTGGCCGTTGACTAGGACCACCGCATTTTTTGCAAATTTCAGGGAATCGTCACTCCACTGCTCTCTTTTAAAAGAAGCCGGCGTCTCTCTAAATTGAAACCGTAAAATGGAGAGAGGGTCTGGACCGACCTCAAGGGGGGTGGTTTCCTCCCGCTTTGCCGCGGCGCTGGTGGATGACGTGTCGGCATGCGATGGCCCTGGAGTTGCCACGTCACTCAGGACGGCCGCTTCGTCTCTCTCTGCCGGCTGATTACGCGGCGTGGAGGCAGCTTGAGACGACTCATCTCTGTCCATAACTATCCATCCATCCATCCATTGTCCAACCCGCTGAATCCGAACACACAGGGTCACGGGGGTCTGCTGGAGCCAATCCCAGCCAACACAGGGCACAAGGCAGGGAACCAATCCCGGGCAGGGTGCCAACCCACCGTGTCCATAACTAGGCCCAAGTTAACCCCAGGAGTGGTATGTGTCTCACCGCTTTTAATATTAGTCCAGTCCCGCCCTAGTATCACCGGGTGTGGAGGATCAGGGAGGATTGCCATGGTTAATTTCTGAACTGATCCTCCGTAGCTGATGACACAAATGGCGGTCCTGTACCAGCGGGTTTCCCCATGGACATGGGTTATACCGGACTTAAATTTCAACCACTGTTGCGGGAGCACAAAGTGGCGGGCAACAATGGAAATGTTGCTGCCGGTATCGAACAGAGCAAAAGTTTTAAACCCGTTAACGATCACCACGCCTGTGTGTGGGACCGCCAACGGGTTTGTCAGAGCACACCAACCCCTCTTACCCCTCCACCTGCATTCCACCTCATTCCCAAGCGGTTTGCATGCCCGCGACCTCGGGGACGTTGGCACAAACTCTGGGTTGTATTCGGGGTTCTAGGTTTTGGGACATACTCCAGTTTTGTTCGACCAAGGGACGGTTCAGCTCCCCCAGATTGTGAGGCCATCCTTTGTCTTTCTACAAGCTCTATGAGCTCTGCCATGTTTTTGAATTGTCTACCCCAGACCGGCTGGGTGAAGCCCTGGCGTAGTGTGTCCAGAAGCAGATAGCAAGCCACCTGCTCTATTATTTGGAAAGGCTTGAGTTCCTGTGGCCGTAGCCACTGCCCTACTTTTGCCTATAGGGGCCAGGTTTGTTGAGGGGTCGGCCGCTCTGGGTCGAACCTCCAGTTTCTCAGGCTACTCACCTTCCAGTCTGGGGCACCCCTAGGTGGAAATCGGGGCTCTGGCTTCACAGGGAGGTGGGCACTCTCCTCCGAGAGAGCATAAACAGCCCTCTTTGCCTCCCCCTTCCGAAGCAGCCCAATTCTGTGAGCCCCTCCCGCACACTCCCCGGCCTGCTTAGGTTGCCTAGTGGAGCATGCCGGGGGCAGAGCCTGTACCGGGCCACTCCGAAACACGGGACACCCTCGCCGCCTGGAAACTTGGCCCCGGTACGCTCCCACCTGGATGTGTTGCAGGTCCTGTCCCCTTCTCTTCCAGGACTTCTTCATCCTGCCGACTACGCCAATGTCACAAAAATGAGACATACACAGATAAAGGTTTGGGGCAGCAACCCATATAATCTGGTATCCTGGCTGCAAAGTCATTTTTTATCAATAAAGAGCACTGATGTGCATACAAATGAGTCCAGAACAAGACTGACAAATAGGGAAAAGGTCTAGCCTTTTAAAGGGGAAGACAGGAAGTGAGGTCATAGGGATCTGGCTCATGTTCTTCAGCCATTGGTTCAAGCCCGGAGGTGACATCACAGGGACCGGAGCCGGAAAGGTCTTCTTCCATTGGCTCGGTCCTGGAAGTGACGTCAAAAGAGCCAGGTGAAATCTCCCGGGACTGGACTACAGGTAAGGGAAAAAAGAGTCAGTGCACTCTGCCACATCCTGGCATGCCTCAGAACTGCCTTCACTCAAGCCCTTTAGCTGCCTCCCATGTGCACGTGTGTGACAATGGATAGCTAATAATAATAAACTACAGCTCAAGCTATATAAAGAAGTAATTAAATCAAAGGGAACACTTTAGATTGTGTCTTTTCTTACAGTGGGCAGCATGTCTACATTGTTTTTTGTCATTTGCATTGTTCTGTTCAATTAATTCTGTTAGTTTGTTGTCCTTTTAAAGAACTGTTAATTGTTCATTGTGTAGAATGCAACCTCCTATTCAGATAGAATTGAGAAGACACATAATTGACAGCTGCTGACCCTTTGAGCTGGGACTTCCTGTATCCTGTCAAAAAGATGTCCATAGTACTTCTATATAAAGGACTTTAGACTTCATTTTCTCCTCCATTTTGTTTTCATTTCACAACTTTCACCATCTTGATTGCACATTATAAGACCACAACCAGGGCCAAGGAACTTTACCTCACCTAAGTTTGACATTTTCTCTGATTTCAGCCTGGAAAAGAATTCACACCTGGAACTCCGACTGGTGAGACTGTCCTGGTTTTGCTTAACTTTCTGTACTTTGGGAAGGCTTCACCATTGCTGTCAATAATTTTGCATCCATTTTGCTTCAAGGCTTAAGGCTGGCTGCAATGTTTTTCACCATCTCCTGTGTCACTGTTTCAGTTCAGACTTTGCGTGCATTTGTTTTGTGGGATTTTTTGTATGTATTGTGTATAATGTTTTTTAGGGGAAAATTTTATGAATGGATTTTAAATAATGTTTATTAGCTAAAGGGAACATGGGAGGGCAATTACTTTTTTGAGTATAATTAGTTTTGGTTGATTTTCTTATTTATTAATTCATTATGCATTTTGGGGCACTCTCTATTATCATTATTTACATTTCTTTACAATATATTATTTTTCACCTTTATATTTTGTAATTTATTGTCTTTTCTTTGTTGATTGAGGAAATAAAACTGGGAAATTTGAGTGGAGTACAAACTTGACTTGGCCTAATCCAAGCTTTTTCCAGGCCTCGGGCATGGAAATGCAGCAGCCAGCCAAGATATTTTGATCACGTTGTTACTATTGTACCTGCCTTGTGTACATTGTGTACTTTACTGTGTAACTGAAGTAGCGGTGTAGGTACTAACTCATTTACCTTATTCTATACCTGATTATGTACTTACCTATATCATTACTCTGTAACTGTGGAGTGGTGGCTCTGAGGCTAGGGATCTGCACTGGCAATTGGAAGGTTGCCGGTTTGAATCCCGTAAATGCCAAAAAGGGACTCTGCTCTGCTGGGCCCTTAAGTAAGGTCCTTAACCTGCAATTGCTGAGTGCTTTGAGTAATGAGAAAAGCGCTATATAAATGCAAAGAATTATTATTATTAAGTATACTTTAATAAGAGACAATGTAAAGATGTTACCAAATCAAAATAAGTAGACCTTGCACACATTGTAATAATCTAACATGTCACTCTATCATGTGTGTGCTGAAAATCTAGAAAAATACATAGGAGGATCACATAGGAAGTAGACAATCAATCCATTCATTCATATTATGAATCCAGTTTTTCTATTGTATGCTTCTGGGGAATGTTAACCTGGCAATGTTAGGTGCAAGTCAGGGGGTTGCCCCTGAATGGGACAGGTCTACATATCTCACACATTCACACTCAGTTATACAGAACAAGATTTATGGCGCCCATCTAACCTAACATTGCTTGTCTTTGGGATGTGTGGGAAATCTCAGTGCTATGTGGAGTACACAACATCTAATACCGTACAGTAAATGTAAAACACTACAGTAGAATGTTCAAGCTTGAATTAAATTGCTGTTTTGTAAGTGATTAATTCATCTACTTCAGTGAGACTTTTAAAATTTTGCTCAACTCTATGCCAGCCATCATTGTTATACGTCCACTGTTACGTTTGGGGATCCTACCAAGTTTAACTTTCTCTTTTCCAGGTTCATTATACAAGACGTTGTGCAAATCCTTTGTGAAAGCATTTAATTTCCATGCCATTTGTAAGCAACAGTGTTGTAGTGGCTGCAGGGCTTTTAAATACATAACATATGAACCGAAGTGACTTCTTATAATGAGGGGGCTTCTTCCATTATCATGCCACAAACTCATTTACAAGAAGTTTGACGTGGTATGTCATTTTTACCACTTTGTCTAAACGGTGTGCTTAAGTTGTGACTGTCTGAAAGTCACTTTCTGCACCTTTCTGTATTCTTCATCTGTAGAATTTATAGGTAGGACCTTTTATCACTAAACTGGCTTTTATCGTGATTCCATCATTTTCCTGTCAAGTCTTAGAGTTCTTTTTCATGGGAGTTGTAATTGCTTGGAATAATTATTCTAGCAGTTAAATAGGATAAAACATTTGAACCTTTTTTTCTTCCAAAAAGACATTGAAAGCATAATTGAAAAATCATTCCATATGCTAATGTTAAAAGCTGAAGTTGACATTAATGGATACATCAGTAATAATGAAAGCAATGTCACCTCCTCCTGACCGAAAAAATGGGATCAATGACATACCATGGAAAAACTGAGCGAGGCAAGAAACATCCCCAGTCACAACAGGATGTGAAAAGTTGGCCTGTATCCCAAACCAATGCCAACTGGTCTATTGGCAGCACCATTAAAAATTAAAGTAAGAGAAGAAATCAATTTTTCACTTACAAATATAAAAAAATATATAAGCAATTTTTATTAAGAATAGAATTGGGCTGTGCAAAAACCACAGGAAATATGTTACTGTAGGTTACTAACATGGCTTTACTGATCCTTTTAGAGGAACTTTAAAACATGCCGATGCACTCTTTTATGCTCTCCTTGACTGGGTCACTGTCAGACAATGTAGTGCCCCATTGTGGCAGCAAGATATCATTACAGGTGTCACAAGGGACTCCAGGCCTTTTAATTGGGCTCTTGTTTGTTTAGTACACTTACTGGCAAATTTGTAGTACAGTAGAAACCTGATTTAGATTTTTTTCAGAAGACAAAATGATTGGTTCTAAAACTTGATTTTCTCTGTGAAATTGTTTTAATTTTATTCTCAATCTATAGAACTATAGAAATAAGACAATACAATTTTTTAACACAAAATCCAACATTATAGTGGATTTTCAAAATAAGCCTTTTTATTATAGACACCATGATTAGTTTAGGTTTGATAATCAAGCCAACATGATCACATTTAGGAAGAATGGAACCTAAGTTTCTGTAGATGTGAGGCAGCCACAAACATGCAATGAAGCTGTATTCACAGGCTCTCCATACCACATTATTTCTAAGCACTAGGGAGTACATCTACAGTACACAAAATATTAAACACAATGAAACATTCTTCTGTTCTTCCATTTGAAATTTAATTTGTTTCCTTCTGCTCTGCTATAACTTGGCTGTAGTTCAATAAACTCAATAACTCCACCCATGACTTGGAAAGTATCCTAAGTTTTGAGTGAATTTTAGAATGATGACTCTTGTGTGCCATTTAGCGGTATACAACATAAACATCCATTCTCCGAATCTATTTTCCCAGGGTTGTACTGGGTTGCATGGAGCGTAACAATGTCAAAGGTGATAAAAAACATTACGAGTTCATCTGACTGCTCTGTTCTCTTTTAAAATGATCCATCCACCCATCTCCTGTATCCAATTATTTAGTTATAAGTGCATACAAAAGCATAACATTCTCAAAGACTCCCTCAGGGTCTTGAGGAGACCATGCATGGCAACATTGGGTGCAAGGCAGAAATCACCACTGGTAGAGCTAACAGTCCATCATGGGATTTACTCACATATAAAAACAGGACTATTATTATTATTATTAAATTGTCAATAATTCCAACACAGGGTCGTCTTAATGCATGGGCATGCTGGGCAGTTGCCTGGGGGTCCCACAAGCATAGGGGCCCCATGCTAATCTATGTATTTTGTGACTTGCTGAGTGGTTGTGTAGGTAGGGGCCCCAGTGCACTGCTTTGCCTGGGGGCATATAATGCTGTTAAGACGGCTCTGTTCCAACATACACATCCTTGGGAGTGTGTACAATAAATGTGTTGAAATAATAATGATAGATAGATAGATAGATAGATAGATAGATAGATAGATAGATAGATAGATAGATAGATAGATAGATAGATAGATAGATAGATAGATAGATAGATAGATAGATAGAAATTCTGTTAACTCTATTTTGCACCTTTCATTTCTATTTACATGTCTTTGCATCTAACAATGAACTCAATGCAAAACTTCACTAATATTTTCAAATTATTAATATCATTGAAATAATGAAAATTCGTTTCTAAGACATTTAACTTTCTTTTTTGTCCTGTATACTCAATTTTGGGAATATTACAGGAACAGCATCTACTGTACCTAGTAATAAAAGAATGCATCATCTGTGTAAAATGTAATCTCAGTCACTGTGGCAATAATAATATTAGCATTGACAGGTAATTAATAATCTTACAGACAAAACCCATTTTGCTGAGTTATTGGCAATACTTAATACACTTAAAAAGCTTGATGGTACCAACGTCTACATCTGTCAATCACGGCAGAGCTCCATTACACTGGGTTATGTGGTCTCATGACTGCAAAGCCTATGGCTAAAATAAGCATTGCCATTCACTCAGTGAATCTATTTTCTCAAAGAGCTTTAGTCTGTTATTTAAAATACATGCTTTTTTGAAGTAACCACCCAAAGGTCAACATATATTTGATATGTTACAGTGTAGAACTGCCCTCTTTGGAAAATAATGAGTTAGAATCTACTATTTTTCACCTCAGTCCTGCCCTTGCTATTCCAAAGACAAGATCTTATTGGTACTTAGGCAATTTAAATTCAGAGCTCTGGTTTTCCGCATAAAATGAAACATTGCAAGAAGCATAGAGCTGTTTATTCAATTATGGAAAGCGTTGAAAGTACTAATTTACAGTCTGACCAGGACATCAGCAGATAATCCTAAGAGGATGTAAAACCCAGATATTGATGTGCAACACAGTGATATTTTTTGTTAAACAAAATCATTTAATAAAACAAGATAATTGAAACAAATGAAGTATTGAACCTTTACAAATGCTTGAATTATTAATGAAATTGCATCCACAATGAACTGTGGTAACTTACTGGGGTTAAAAATGTTTGGATCTTGATGGGGGTTATATTATTGCAGTTACTTCATTGTGTATTAAAAGATTGATGTATACTCTATGTCTGTGAAAAGTACTCCCCACTGGAAATTTTCACTGTATTTTTCAATGTTCACTGTAATTTTCAATGTAAAACATTGAATCACAGTGAATATGAAGAGGCTTTTTTGCACTGATCAGACTTTTTAATGCCAAAGCGAAAGCAGATCTTTGCAAAGTCTAAATGAAGTCTAAATTAATTAGAAATATTAAACACAAAATAACTGATTGGAGCAGCTAGTTAGTTTTAGAAGTCACAAACCCGTCTAATGGAGCTCGCCTGTCTCCAGTCAAGGGAATTCAATTTGGCCGTAGTATCAATGCACCTTATCTGAAAGGACTAACTGGTGGTTAAGTCAGTATCATGGGCTGAGCTAGCCAATAAATTAAAAAGAACACTCCGCACAAATCTGAGAAAAGGGACTGAAAGCACAAGTAAGGGAATGGATACAAGAAAATATCCACAACATGAAATTAAATTTGATAAAATTTACTAATCCCATAAATAAACTGAGAGGCTTTCAACTGCAGAATAAAAAAACAAGGATACAGAATCACAGGACAGATACTACAGACAGTCAATCAATCAATCAATAAATAAATGTATATTATGCAGATATTTCAAAATGAACTTTAAACAGTTGTAAAAGAGGACACAAGAACAAAGTGAAAGTTTTGAGGATCCACCTCGTACACTAGGAAAAAAGGTTGTTGTAGATATATCTTTACAGACGTGAGCTCAAAACAGAACTGAGGACAAAAAAAACATGGATAGCATATATATCAGGTAGACTGAAAGTGATGTAACAGGTCGATGGAATTCTGGGATTGGAAATGACATCAGATGGAGGTGGAATCTGGAGGACCAGACGAGGAAGTGATGTTGGCTGTCTTCTGAGGACCAGAAGTGACTTTAGGCTAAGGGTTCGTCGGCTGGTCTTCAAGGAAAGAGGAGAAAGAGTTAGAGGGCAGCACCAAACCCATGTCTGGCGGAAACATCCAGGTTTTTGAGCCCATAAGATATCTCCCAAGTGCACGTGTGTGATGCATTACATCAGGAGGAAGCATTGAATTGCCTGATAGCATTGGGCAGAAAAGAACTCCAGAGGCACTTCTTAGCACACCATGGTGGAATGAGTCTGTGTTTAAAAGTGTTCCAAGAGAGCACCTCCTGTAGGGGATGGAGGGTATATTTCATGATGGCATCCAATTTTGCCAGTATTCCCTTTTCCACAACAGCTTCCTGTGTGTCCAGGGCTCACCATGTGATGGTGCAGGCTTTCATGATAAATTTGTTCAGGCATTATGCTTCTTTTGAGCTCAAGTTGCTTCCCTAGGAGACAGCAGCATAGAACACCACATTGGCTACTATGGACTGAGAGAACACTTCCATCAGCTTGCAGCACACATCAACAGACCTGAATCTCCTTAGGAAGTACACTGTGCTCTGCCCCTTCTTGTTCAGTGCCACTGTGTTGTCAGACCAGTCCAGTTTGTGAATTCCCAGGTACTTGTAACTCTGCACTGCTTCTACATCTTCTCCTGAATGGTCTCGGAGGCTCTTGGCACACCAGAAGTCCATCACCAGTTCTTTTGTCTTGCTGATGTTGAGTTTCAGGTTGGGTTCCCTGCACTACATGACAAAGTCCTTCATAACTTTCCAGTACTCTGACTTGTCTCCATTATTAATGCTGCCTACAATGGATGAGTCATCTGAAAATTTCTATAGGTGGCAAGTGCTGTTATTGTGCTAGAAGTCTGTTGTGTAGATATCAATCATTAAGGAATGGAAAGAGTATAGCACTGCTCTCTGCCTAACACAGACTGTCCACAAAATCTTAGTGATCATGAAAGAAGAAGACTTATGAAAGGCAACCAAGAGACCTATGATAACTCTAAAGGAGTTACAACCTATGCTGACTGAGATCAGAGAGACTGTGTTTCACCAAAAACAGCTTTATGGGAGAGTGACAAAGAGAATGCCACTGCTTAAAAAAAAAGTATAGTCTGATGAGGCCAAAATTATACATTTTGGCTATCAGACTAAATGCCATGCTGGAACGGTGCATATTATTATTATTAAAAAGATACCATTCTCATCATGAAGGAAGGCGGTGGCAGCATCATGCTTTCTGGATGCATCTCTGCAGCAGGCCCTGAGAGGCTTGTGAGGCTGGAGGGTAAAATGATGCAGCAAAATAAAGGGAAATCCTGGAGGAAAATCTGATGAAGTCTGCAAGAAATCTGCACCATGGGACAATGACCCCAAGCACAAAGCCAAACTTACCTAGGAATGGTTTAAAAACAACAATGTTAATGTCCTGGAGTAGCCAAGTCAGAGTCCAGATTTGAATCCAATTGAGAATTGTTCATGAACGATCATCTTGCTACCTGTCAGAGCTTGAGCAGTTTTGCAAAGGAAAAAAGAGGAAAATTGTCAGTTTCCACATGTGTAGAGCTATTAGAGAAAGGTGAATACTTATGCGATCAGTCATTTTGTGTTTTATATTTTTAATTAATTTAGATCACTTTGCAGAGATCTGGTTTCAAAGTCTTTTTTGTTGATCAATGTCAAAAAAGCCAAATTAAATCATCTGTGCTTCAGTGTTGTATAAGAATAAAATGTGAAAACTTCCAAGGGGATGAATACTTATTTTAGGTTCTTTGTTTTTTATATAATTATGTTTTTTTTTCAAAATTACGTTTTTTATGTGTTGCATTTTGATGAATGATGAATTTATAGTTAATGTATTGCACACTTGGCTTATAAGTTCAAATGTGCTTTGTAAGAGTAAATTGAGCGAAAT
The DNA here is from genome assembly GCF_900747795.2 of Erpetoichthys calabaricus. Taxonomy (NCBI): domain Eukaryota; kingdom Metazoa; phylum Chordata; class Cladistia; order Polypteriformes; family Polypteridae; genus Erpetoichthys; species Erpetoichthys calabaricus. Next base: position 180,757,107 of record NC_041395.2, read on the forward strand.
TAATTTAGCTTTCCTGTCATATCCCAGATGCATGTGTTTGGTTACTGATGATTCTACATTGGTGCTATGAAAGTGTGTGTGTGTGTGTGTGTGTGTGTGTGTGTGTGTGTGTGTGTGTGTGTGTGTGTGTGTGTGTGAACAGACCCTTTAATGGACTGGATCCCCACCCTGGGTTGGTTCTTGCCTTATACCCAACGTTGCTGGGATAGGCTCTAGCCCCATGGTCCTGAAGTTGATTAAGGTAGCTTAAAATTGTTCTATTAAGTATTGAAATGCTGTATTGCAAAAATAAATAAAGAAATAAATAAATAACTGGTCAACAGGATAGCCTCCGTGTTTTCATGCAATTAATTTGGGGTACCATTCTACACTAAATGGATACACCAGGATTATTGCGACTTCAACTGCCTGATGACGGTGTGTAAATCAGCGTCTACAATTTCCTGTATAATAAAAAGGTTTTGTTTGTCATTCAGGCCATGGACAGAACAAAATATATATCTCTACTGTAAGCAGCTAGGAAAATAAGGGATAAAGCAAATCCTTTTTGTTGCCCCGAAAATTGTGCACAGCCAAAGTAAACAAATCTTTAAAGAATAAAAGATGAGAATATCCAGTATAATGCACAGCTTTCACTTGTAAAAGCAAAAGGTAAAAGCATCAGGCATTTGGCTTCAAAACCAAAACAATGTTCAGAGTTAGGGCATCTCAGTTATTATTTAGTTGTGTTAAACATGTATGACCTACACATTGTGGTGGTCTGGTGCCCTGACTGCTGCTGAAAGCACTGTATTGCTTCAGGGGCTCACACTGACAACAACAACTTAGGTAGAAAACAAAAGCCAGGGTCAAAATATACCAAAAGGAATATCCATCCATCCATTTTCCAACCCGCTGAATCCGAACACAGGGTCACGGGGGTCTGCTGGAGCCAATCCCAGCCAACACAGCGCACAAGGCAGGAAACAATCCCGGGCAGGGTGCCAACCCACCGCAGGACACACACAAACACACCCACACACCAAGCACACACTAGGGCCAATTTTAGAATCGCCAATCCACCTAACCTGCATGTCTTTGGAATGTGGGAGGAAACCGGAGCGCCCGGAGGAAACCCACGCAGACACGGGGAGAACATGCAAACTCCACGCAGGGAGGACCCAGGAATCGAACCCAGGTCCCCAGATCTCCCAACTGCGAGGCAGCAGCGCTACCCACTGCGCCACCGTGCCGCCCCAAAAGGAATATAAGCATCTTATTTCAATAAAACCATTAGTAATTAGCATAACTTGCTTTTGATTTTGAACATTGTCAGTTGAAGGGATATTAATAGAAAACAGGAGAGGCCTCATTCAGCAAGGCTTTATGTTGTTAGCGTGAGCAGTGCCAATCAAAGCCCATTTTGAGCCATAGGTGGAGTGGATGGATGATGCCCCTCATTGCCCACAGCAGGAGGTCAGTATTATTAGGCTTCATCAAATGGTTCTCCATTTTTGTCAGAAGCACATGCTCCTTAACTTTAATAAATGGTGCCCCACAGATGATAGTGCCCGAGATGGCTGCCTGCATCGCCTAATGGATTGACTGGCTCTGAGTGTGGGCCTATCCTTAATTTAAAATTATACAGGTGTTTCCTTGGGGTGTGTTTAGAAATCCCTAACACCCACATTCTAGATATTAGTATATGTGTTTATATATGTTTGGGTTTTCATATATGGACTTTATATTTTGCATGCACATGCAAAAACACACATACACACATATAGTCATGCATACACTATTAATAATCTGCACTTTGTTTCTAGTAAAGCAAAGATTCTAGCACAAGTAAGCCAATTTCTTAAAGACTTTTGTTTTCAAGCATCCTTGGTTTTTGGTTTTGAGTTTGATTTGCCCCAGCTTCTTTCAGAATCTCATTATTGTTTTGCTACTAGTTCAACGTTTCTGCTTGTCTTTTCTCTTTTTATTTTTCTTGGCTTGTTCTTCTGTGTCTTCTTTTCTTCTTTGGTTTATTTGATATGTTAATTAATAGCCTAAAATTTCCCCCAAATTTCTCTCAGGTGCTTTTGCAATTATGGATGGAGTTGCCCAAGAAAAATGCAAGAATTGGTCTGGGCCACAGCCCCTCACTCTTGACTTATTGTGCCTTACATGGACTATTTCCCCTTTTTGAGTTGCTCTCTTTAAAGCTTTCTGTTCTTTGGTCAGATATTGCATTGAGAATAATTTGTGTTTTGAATGAGCTTAAATGGGAAAGCTAAAGTTGACAAAATTCTTTGCCAAGCACTAAACTTCATTCATTTAATTTATTAATTAAGCAAATATTTGCAATTCCAAAATCTGTAATTCAGAAGAATCAACAATAATAAACACATTAATGTAAACAGACAAAGTCTCAAAAATATAAAGAAAAGAAATTCTTTTTGTATTTGGAACAAAAGTTAGCTATAAAACCAAAGTCCACCATTCAAATTTAAAATCCTAATGACCATAAACTAATTAAAATGGCAGAATAAACTCAAAACCTGAAGACTAGAAAATATATTACAAAGAAAAACTAAAAAGGGAGCTGAGGGACATAGCTGAAAATAACTAATACCACTGCAAAGAGGCTGTGGCAACGTGTTTCTTTAAATATCCATCAGGTAACTGCAGCCTTAAAGGCGGCAGCAACCGAGGTCATTCATTTATTTAGGGACCCCATCCCTACGAATAAAGAAAGCAAATGACAAAGGACTCAGTGGAAATGAAAAACATTAACCAAAATGTCATCAACACAAAGACAATGGAGAAGGGAAGATAAAATACAAAAAGAAAAATTAAAAAATGGGTGAAGCAGTGAACCATTCTTAACAACTTCCTTAATTTGACTATTATACTTTTTGTAACAGAGCAATTGTATCAGTTTAAAGGTTTTTGTTCTGGTTCTTGGCATGATTTAGTTAATCAGTTTACTTATTTGCCAAAAGATAATGCCTTTAGATTTTGTTTTGGATCAGTTTCTATAATGTGTCTTTTGAGATTTTGTAAGTTCTACTTTCTTTTCATTAATTTTCCATTTAATGCTTTATTTTGTGATTTGTTTAAAAACTGTATTGATTCTTTAGTCCATTTAATTAGATTAGGAGTTCAGTTCTACTTTCAATTTCCATGTGTTTTTTTCTGCAAACAATGAAATTTAGTCTTTTCTCTGCTTCAGTTTCAGCTAATTTAGTTGAGTATTGTAATTTTTCTTCTTTCGGCTGGTCCCATTAGGGGTTGCTAGAGCGGATCATCTTTTTCCATATCTTCCTATTCTCTGCATCTTGTTCTGTTACACCCATCACCTCCATGTCCTCTCTCACAACATCCATAAACTTCCTCTTAGGCCTTCCTCTTTTCCTCTTGCCTGGCAGCTCTACCCTTATCATCCTTCTCCGAATATACTCAGCATCTCTCCTCTGCATATGTTCAAACCAATGCAATCTCACCTCTCTGACTTTGTCTCCCAACCGTCCAACTTGAGCTGACCCTCTAATGTACTCATTTCTAATCCTATTCATCCTCGTCATACCCAATGCAAATCTTAGCATCTTTAACTCTGCCACTTCCAGCTCTGTCTCCTGCTTTCTGGTCAGTGCTACCATCTCCAACCCATATAACAAAGCTGGTCTCACTACTGTCCTGTAGATCTTCCCTTTCACTCTTGCTGATAACTGTCTGTCACAAATTACTCCTGACACTCTTCTCCACGCATTCCACCCTGCCTGCTCTCTCTTTTTCACCTCTCTTCCACAATGCCCATTACTCTGTACTGTTGATCATAAGTATTTAAACTCATCCACCTTCACCAGATTTACTCCCTGCATCCTCACCATTGCTCTGACCTCCCTCTCATTCACACACATGTATTCTTGTTCCTACTTACCTTCATTCCTCTCCTCTCTAAAGCATATCTCCACCTCTCCATGGTCTCCTCAATCTGCTCCCTACTCTCACTACAGATCACAATGTCATCAGTAAACATCATAGTCCAAGGGGACTCTTTTCTAATCTCATCTGTCAACCTGTCCATCACCATTGCAAATAAGAAAGGGCTCAGAGCCGACCCCTGATATAATCCCACATCCACATTGAATGCACCCATCACTCCTACCACAGACCTCACCACTCTCACACTTCCCTCATACATATCCTGTACAACTCTTACATACTTCTATGCCACTCCCGACTTCCTCATACAATACCACACAACTCTTCTCGAGGCACCCTGTCATATGCTTTCTCCAGGTCCACAAAGACAATGCAACTCCTTCTGGCCTTCTCTATACTTCTCCATCAACAACTTCAGAGCAAACATTGCATCTCTTGTGCTCGTTCTTGGCAATGAAACCCTACTGCTGCTCACTAATCATCACCTCTCTTCTTAACCTAGCTTCCACTACTCTTTCCCATTACTTCATGCTGTGGCTCATCAATTTTATCCCCCTGTAGTTATTACAGTTCTGCACATCCCCCTTATTCTTAAATATTAGCACCAGTACACATTTAACAATCTGGTTAAAAACTCCACTGCCATCTCTCCTAAACACCTCCATGCTTCCACAGGTATGTCATCTTGACGAGCAGCCTTTCCATTCTTCATCTTCTTCATAGCTGTCCTTACTTCCTCCTTCCTAATCCGTTGCACTTCCTGATTCACTATCTTTGCATCATACAACCTGCTCTCTCTCTCATTCTCTTCATTTATCAGCCTCTTGAAGTACTCTTTCCATCTTCTCAACACACCCTCCTTGCTTGTATGTTTCCATGTTTCCATCTTTATCCTTAATGACCCTAACTTGCTGCACATCTTTCCCAGCTCGGTCCCTCTATCTAGCCAATCGGTACAGGTCCTTTTCTCTCTCCTTAGTGTCCAACCTCTCATACAACTCATCATACAACTTTTCTTTAGCCTTCACCACCTCCCTCTTCATCTTGAGCCTTATCTCCTTGTACTCTTTTAGAGCATTAGAACATTAGAACACTCTAGACGAGAACAGGCCATTCAGTCCAACAAAGCTCGCCAGTCCTATCCACTTATTTTTTCCAAAAAAACATCAAGTTAAGTTTCGAAAGTCCCCAACATCTTACTGTCTACCACACTACTTGGTAGCTTATTCCAAGTGTCTATTGTTCTTTGTGTAAAGAAAAACTTCCTAATGTTTGTGTGAAATTTACCCTTAACAAGTTTCCAATTGTGTCCCCGTGTTCTTGACGAACTCACTTTAAAATAACAGTCTCGATCCACTGTACTAATTCCCTTCATAATTTTAAACACTTCAATCATGTCACCTCTTAATCTTTTTTTGCTTAAACTGTATAGGCTCAGCTCTTCTAATATTTCCTCATAATTCTAGTGCTGCTATGTGCTTTTTGTAGCCTGGAGACCAAAACTGCACACAGTACTCAAAATGAGGCCTCACCAGTGCATTATAAAGGTTGAGCATAACCTCCTTGGACTTGTACTCCACACATTGTGCTATATAACCTAACATTCTGTTAGCCTTATTAATGGCTTCTGAACATTGTCGGGAAGTCGATAGCTTAGAGTCCACTATGACTCCTAAGTCCTTCTCATAAGGTGTACTCTCGATTTTCTGACTGCCCATTGTGTATTCAAACCTAACATTTTTACATCCTATGTGTAATACTTTACATTTACTGACATTAAATTTCATCTGCCACAAATCTGTCCAAGCCTGTATGCTATCCAAGTCCTTCTGTAATGATATAACGGATTCCAAAAATATCTGCTAATCCACCTATCTGGTAACTCTTCACTGCCACCCAGTGCCTGTCTCACCTCCTCCCTAAACTAAATCTTGCAATCTTCCTTTTTCAGCTTCCACCATTTGATTATTGGCTCTGCCCTCACTATCCTCCTCTTTTTGATCTCCAATATCATCCTACAGAACACCATCCTATACTGTCTAACTACACTTTACCCTGTCACCACTTTGCAGTCTTTAATCTCCTTCAGATTGACTCTTCTGCATAGGAGATAATCTACCTGTGTGCATCTTCCTCTACTCTTGTACAGTGGTGTGAAAAACTATTTGCCCCCTTCCTGATTTCTTATTCTTTTGCATGTTTGTCACACAAAATGTTTCTGATCATCAAGCACATTTAACCATTAGTCAAATATAACATAAGTAAACACAAAATGCAGTTTGAAAATGGTGGTTTTTATTATTTAGGGAGAAAAAAAAATCCAAACCTACATGGCCCTGTGTGAAAAAGTAATTGCCCCCTGAACCTAATAACTGGTTGGGCCACCCTTAGCAGCAATAACTGCAATCAAGCGTTTGTGATAACTTGCAATGAGTCTTTTACAGCGCTCTGGAGGAATTTTGGCCCACTCATCTTTGCAAAATTGTTGTAATTCAGCTTTATTTGAGGGTTTTCTAGAATGAACCGCCTTATTAAGGTCATGCCATAGCATCTCAATTGGATTCAGGTCAGGACTTTGACTAGGCCACTCCAAAGTCTTCATTTTGTTTTTCTTCAGCCATTCAGAGGTGGATTTGCTGGTGTGTTTTGGGTCATTGTCCTGTTGCAGCACCCAAGATCGCTTCAGCTTGAATTGACGAACAGATGGCCGGACATTCTCCTTCAGGATTTTTTGGTAGACAGTAGAATTCATGGTTCCATCTATCACAGCAAGCCTTCCAGGTCCTGAAGCAGCAAAACAACCCCAGACCATCACACTACCACCACCATATTTTACTGTTGGTATGATGTTCTTTTTCTGAAATGCTGTGTTCCTTTTACGCCAGATGTAACGGGACATTTGCCTTCCAAAAAGTTCAACTTTTGACTCATCAGTCCACAAGGTATTTTCCCAAAAGTCTTGGCAATCATTGAGATGTTTCTTAGCAAAACTGAGACGAGCCCTAATGTTCTTTTTGCTTAACAGTGGTTTGCGTCTTGGAAATCTGCCATGCAGGCCGTTTTTGCCCAGTCTCTTTCTTATGGTGGAGTCGTGAACACTGACCTTAATTGAGGCAAGTGAGGCCTGCAGTTCTTTAGACGTTGACCTGGGGTCTTTTGTGACCTCTCGGATGAGTCGTCTCTGCGCTCTTGGGGTAATTTTGGTCGGCCGGCCACTCCTGGGAAGGTTCACCACTGTTCCATGCTTTTGCCATTTGTGGATAATGGCTCTCACTGTGGTTCGCTGGAGTCCCAAAGCTTTAGAAATGGCTTTATAACCTTTACCAGACTGATAGATCTCAATTACTTCTGTTCTCATTTGTTCCTGAATTTCTTTGGATCTTGGCATGATGTCTAGCTTTTGAGGTGCTTTTGGTCTACTTCTCTGTGTCAGGCAGCTCCTATTTAAGTGATTTCTTGATTGAAACAGGTGTGGCAGTAATCAGGCCTGGGGGTGGCTACGGAAATTGAACTCAGGTGTGATACACCACAGTTAGGTTATTTTTTAACAAGGGGGCAATTACTTTTTCACACAGGGCCATGTAGGTTTGGATTTTTTTTCTCCCTAAATAATAAAAACCATCATTTAAAAACTGCATTTTGTGTTTACTTGTGTTATATTTGACTAATGGTTAAATGTGTTTGATGATCAGAAACATTTTGTGTGACAAACATGCAAAAGAATAAGAAATCAGGAAGGGGGCAAATAGTTTTTCACACCACTGTATGTCACCCTATGATCCTCCCTCTTCTTAAAATATGTATTCACCACAGCCATGCCCGTCCTTTTTGCAAAATCTTCATTCCTCTCCTTGACACCATACTACCCATCACCTCCTTATCTCCTCTGTTCCCTTCACCAACATGTCCATTGAAATCCACTCCAATCACCACTTTCTGTTCCTTGGATGCACTGTTCATCACTTCATGCAACTCACTCCAGAAATATTCTTTCTCATCCATCACACACACAACTTATGCACTAACTACATTCATCATCACACCTCCAATTTCCAGCTTCATAATCATTATTCTGCCTAACACTCTTTTCACCTACAAAACACACTTGACATACTGTTCCTTCAGACTAACTCCTATCGTATTTTTCCTCCCATCCACACCATGATAGAACAATTTGAATCCACCTCCAATCCACCTTGCCTTACTCCCCTTCCATTTAGTCTCTTGCATGCACAATATATCAGGCAAACCGAAAATTTCATTGACTTGGTTTATTTTGATAATTTGGCCATTTGGCTTCAGTCTCTCCATACCCCACTGTAGTCAGTGCATGACAAAAATTAGCAGCACCAGTTCAGCCATATGGCAAGTGGGTAACAATGAGATGGGGGTCTAAAAAGTCAAAAGTTTGTTCTTTAGCACACAGGTCACCAGTTCAGGCTCAGAACACATTCTCAACACTCAGTAGTTCATTTGTTAAGGCAGAGAACAATAAAATGCTCATAACTACCAACTCCATAGTGCAGAGTGTTAGAATGACAAACTCTGTTAATCGTTCAGTAAAAGTTAAATGCTTCCTAGGGGTGAAGGTATCTGACATAAAGGCTAAATTGGACCTTCTATCCGAAAATGCAGTGTCTACCTTATATTTTGCATGTTGGGACTACTGATATATATTTGCAACAATCTGAGGTATTAAAACAGGAACTTAATATCTTTATGCACCAAAGCTTAAAGAAAATGTTGGAATTTAATTGTGTCTAGCCCCTTAAAAAGATTAAATAGAGGGGATGTAATTTATAACAGATTACAATCCCTTCACTACTGGTTAAAAACCTAGTGCACAAATAAAAGCATAGCCTTTGAGAACAATTGGGATGTTTTTTGGAAAAGGCCTGAATTTTTCAGGAGAGAGGGTGTTCATCTTATTTGAAAGCAAAACTGCATGGCTGAGTGATCAAAGCACAATCTAGGCTGCAGCCTTCTTAAATTGTAGGCTGTTGTTTATACCACCTGCTACTGTCCTGTAGCTGTTACCTAGAATCCCTTTTGTGAGGCATCTTATAAATTTAGCTCTGAAGCAAAATCTATATCACTTGATAACCAAAGAATAAAAAAATTAGATCCTCCACTAGGGGTACCTGTATTAATAATTTAATTCAAATTTTAAAATTATATATATATATATATATATATATATATATATATATATATATATATATATATATATATATATATATATAATATTAGTACAGAAACATTCTTGCAGCTTACAATACTTCTTACTAAATATTTGCTCTGTTAGAAATAGAGCTGCTTTGGTAAATGATGTTATATTAAGTATAAAATCTGATTTGTGTCTTCTCACCGAGATCTGGTACAGTAAATTTGACACAATCCTCTTAGCCAAGGCATCACCAAACAGTTATATATTCCTTTATACATCAAGACATACTGGTTGAGGAGGTGGCCTTGGGATAATTCTATGTGATGAACTGCAAACCAACTTTAAAAATTCAGTCAAATTTATATATTTTGAGGCTCTCCAATTAAATGTTAAAACAGATTCCAGCACAATTGTAAGACTAGCCTACAGATCAGCAAGGTCATATTCCACGTTATGACTGAATTTGGCAGCCTATTATATGATTTATCCCTAAATTATTTAGCCATATAGTATTGATGGGCGATTTTAATATATACATTAATGTGGAAACTGGCACTTTCAGCAAATGTTTTACTTATTTGTTAAGCTCAGAAGGTTTTGCCAGATTGTCAATGGCCCAACTCATAGTCATAACCACAAATTAGATCTAATTATTACTTATGGAGTTGAAAGTTAAAATTTAAAATTTTCACCTTTAAATGAAATTATTTCTGGCCACTACTTAATTATGTTTGACTTCATTCTTCCCTTAACAGTATACTCACAGACTAAATAAGGACAGTGTGACATCCAGATTATAACTGTCCATCAAAATTTGTAGATATTTTGAGAAACTCGAGTATAGTTGTTAAAAACAATTTGGATGAGCTTACAACAAATTATAATGTGACTTTGAGAGAGGCTGTGTAGTTCCCATCAAAACAAAAGTAATTAAAGCACATAGAAACACACCCCGGTTTAATGAGAGCACTCAAGCGCTTAAATTAGAGTGTTGAAAACTGCTAGATGAGAAGCAACAAAGCATGGACAGAGAGTATTAAAAATATAAAATAGCTCTCTTTATAGCTTGCTCAGAATATTTTTTCTTTCTAGATTAATAGATAACAGTAATAATAATCCTAGTGAACTGTTTCGAACAGTGGTTGATCAAATGATAATTCTGAACTGCAATGCAAGATACCTGCATACATTAGCAGTGCAGACTTTATGAACTTCTTTAATGAAAAACATAATTTAAGATCCCAGATTTCAGTATCACCTCACAAACCTAATATTAGACTAGCAAACCCTGTCTCTTCATGTGCACACCACTACAGTAATTTTAATTTGATGACATAACAGGAAGTCATTATTTAAATTTCTAAAATGAAACCTACTACTTGTTCCTTAGATCCAGTACCAACTAAACTAGTAAAAATCTCAATAGATGTTCTGGCAGAATCTATTCTTAGCATTATCAATAGTTCATTACTGAATGGCACAGTTCCTGATGAACTGAAAGCATCAGTTGTCAGAAAAAAAGCCACAGCTAGACCAACATAGGCTTAATAACTCCTAACACCTGTTTCAAATTTACCCTCTCTCTAAAATATTTGAAAAGTATTTAACACTCAGCTTCAATCTCTCTTTACACATAACAATTTATTTGAGAAATTACACTCAGAGTTCTGCACTGGTCATGGAACAGAAACTACACTAACCAATGTTGCAAATGACATTCTGACTCCTCTGATGAAGGAGATTCTAGAGCATTGTACCCGACTGCGATGCCTTCTGTCAGGTTCCACATTAGGCTAAAGGACTTTGTCGCGATGTTTTCAGCAGTCAAACCTAAAATGTTTCCGGGCACTGTAGGAACACAAGTTCAATGATCGTTAGGCGGTTGTCTTTGCTTAGAACGCTGTCTGTTAGGCAATGTCGGTCCTGGTGAGCCGCAGTAGCTGCAGATTTTCATTCCAACCCAATTGCTTAATTAGAAACCAATCCTTGCCAATCTCAGACTTATTTAATTTTATGGCTTGTTAATCTGCAATCCAAGGTTCTTATATCATAGATTTTTTCCTTTCCAAAGATATCATCCAAATGATTTGAAGCCTTAAACGGATAACTTTCAGTCTGCCACATTTTTCTATTAAGTGTTTTATTAAATCAAACAGTGCATGATGGACACACACAGATGTAAATGGAAACAAACTAGATGGAGAACTGCTGGCTGCTTGTTATTTACATCTCATTGCTAATAAGGAGCCATTAAAACAGTGAATGCAGCTGTTTAAGACTGAAATAAGCAATTAAGGTTGGGGACCCTTAACGAGCAAGACCACTAAAATGAAGAATCAAAATGTCACTTAAGCAATAAGTGCTTCATCAGCAATAATTGATTTCTCATTAAGAAAGTGGGTTGGAAGAAAAACCTGCAGCCACTGCGCGGCTCTCCAGGACCGATATTGCCCACCCCTGTTCTAGAGCAATTATGTTGTTAGATCGAAGTACAGCATTTGACACTATTGACTACTCTATTTTACTACACAGGCTAGAAAATTATGTAGGCCTTAGAGGCACTGTGCTTGCCTGTGTTAGCTATCAAATCATTATCAGTACGTACAAAAATGTGCTGTCAATACTCCATCGTTAAACTCAGAAGTTAAATATGGTGTTCCGCAGAGTTCAGTACACAGACCCTGTTCTCAATTTACATGCTGACATTAAGGAAATATCATTAGAAAACATTAATTTTCACTCATATGCAGATTACCAATTATATGTTTCTTTAGACCAAATGATGTTTCTCTGATGATGACCTTAATTAATTGCATCAGTAAGATAAAGGAGTGGGTGGATGGATGAGAACAATTACAGATAAAACTGAAATGTTAGTTATTGGAGGGAATCAAGCTGACTGCACAACATTCTGTCACTTTTTAACTCTGTTGGAATCACCATTAGTTTTACTAAATCAGCAAGCAATTTAGGTGTTATCTTTGACACTAGCATATAATTCGAAATACATATTATAAAACAATCCAAAACACATTTTTTTCCATCTAAAAAAAGTTGAAAGATTGGCTGACTTGACTTGAACCTAGTTTTGTAAAATTTGACTTGCTTGTATGTAATGTTGTTTGATTTTAATAAATTCAATAAAATGTTATAAAAAAAGTTGAAAAATTAAGAAGTTTTTTTAAACATGCATGATACTGAGAAATTAATTTATGCATTTATTTCTAGTAGGATTGGCTACTGCAATTTGTTATTCACTGGTTAATCAGATTGGACATTATTAAGCTTTCAGTTAATTCAAAAGGCTACTACAAGAAGTATTACACAAATCAGAAAATACAAACATATAATTACAGTTCTCAAGTCCTTACACTTTCTCCCAGTTCAGCTTAGGTTTGATTTCAAAATTCCCTTTTTAACTTTTAAAGCCTTAAATAGCTAAGGCCCTGTTTACTTATCTGAATTTATCATTACTTACAAACCAGCATGAACATTGAGATGCTGACCAATTTAAGATTCCAAGATATTAATAAATCAACAGTGGGAGGTCAAGCTTTTAGCTACAGGGCCTTGAAGCTGGGATGATCTGCCTGCTAATATAAAAGATGCCCCTCAGTTTCAGTTTTTAAATCCAGGCTGAAGACTCACTACTTCAGTTTAGCATACCCTGATTAGAGCTGCTCATTTGCTGCTCATCCTACATTTCTGTTTGTTAGTTATTAGTACAGAAATATAAGTAATGCAATATTTTTTAAACTGTTACTAACCTTCACCAACAGAAGGTGATCTTGAATTTGCCAACAATGCTGTGATCTGTGTGGAATCAATGGAGGCTCTGATCGTGGCTCTCAAGAGACTGAATGAGGAATCTGAGTATTTGGGCTTGCAAGAAAACCAAGATCCAGGCCTTTAATGACCTCTTGGGCACAGCCATCAGCAGTGTGCCTGTCTGCGAAGAGTGTCAACCTCATCGAGAGGTTTACTTACCTCAGCAGTGACATTCATGTATCTAGTGACTCTTCCTATGAAGTCAGTAGATGGATTGGGAGAGCATAGGGTGTTCCTGGAAAGGGGTGTGTGGTGCTCCTGATATCTGTGCAAAAGGACGAAGGTGTAAGTCTTTAGAGTCGTAATGCTTCCTGTTTTGCTATATGGCTATGAGACATGGATGCTATCCAATGACCTGAAATGAAGACTGGACTACTTCGGTACTGTGTCTTTTTAGAGAATCCTTGGATACCACTGGTTTGATTTTGTGTCAAATGAGCAGTTGCTCACAGAGTCCTGAATGAGGCACATTACCTGCATTGTGAAGGGCCGTCAGTTATGGCACTATGGCCATGTGGCGCAGTTTCCCGAGGGTGGTCCTCATTGTTGTTCTCTGTATTTATATGTGTACCATTTTTATACTCGCTCAGTAAAGAGCGCTATACAAAAAATAGCTTGTGTTGCATTGTATTGCATTTGCAGACTGAAGTGATACACTGACCCTAATCTGAAATGTAGCACCCATAACTGAACTCATGATCCAGGATGTTTGAAAGTGTTGCCTACAAACATAGCAGCTATGCTTCATTTTGTCTTGAAGGGAGTCCCACCTTTCACATGTATGCTACAGCTGCGGGCCATGATCTCTTTCTTGTTTCAGAGCGCTGGAAAAGATTGCTGCAACCCTGGTTTCATCAACCACATTCTGCAGTATTGTGAGGTACAAAGCAGTGGTGTAAATTCTGAAAAGGGTACATTTTCAAATTCAAATAAAATAATAAATGACAGCGAGCCTGTCAGAACAAAGATCAAACAGCGATGTGGTTTATGCTACACCACCAGCACTGGCCTTGTTTTTTTGATTCTAAATGCAGATCTGTCTTTTCACTGTGTTGTCTCTTCAGGCACTTAGGGTGAAAGGCCGTGTTGTCAAATCTAAACTCTGTTATGTCCCTCAACATAATGTATGTTTAATTTATAAAATACTTGTTTTTGGTCAGCTTTGGAGTGAGAAGAAAACAATACAAATATCTGAGACAGACCTGATAACTCCTCATTGTTACCCAGTATTGCTAGAAGAGCCATGTTAAACACTGTTTATCTGTTTAACATGGCCTATTTTAGACTCTACAGGACAAAATGACTGTTCGCAAATAGCATTTTCTTGGTTTAGCTTTCAGAAATGCCGTTTGTATTTTGAGTTAAAAAGTTGACAATTTTGAAATAAGTTAATTTCTCTTACAAGCATAATGTGACAGTTTTTGCTGTAAGTAAACTAATCTTTTCCTTCATGAAACAATGAAGACATGACAGTCCTCCATCCTCACAAACTGCTACCACCATTTCTTTTCCTGCAGAAATTACCTCACCTCAATTCCTCTCTATGTCATTTTAAGCCAAACATTTTAAGCACAGTGGGTGTGATTTTTTGTGTGAGTTATTAAAATAATAATTCATTACATTTATATAGCGCTTTTCTCAGTACTCAAAGCGCTATCCACACAGGGAGGAACCGGGAAGCAAACCCACAATCTTCCATAGTCTCCTTACTGCAAAGCAGCAGCACTACCACTGCACCATTTCAGACTTGAATAGGAATAACTACCTTTGTATAGCTCTCCAAATACAAAAGTTCTATCTATCTATCTATCTATCTATCTATCTATCTATCTATCTATCTATCTATCTATCTATCTATCTATCTATCTATCTATCTATCTATCTATCTATCTATCTATCTATCTATCTATCTATCTATTTCATTTCAAGTTGCACAACGCTATTAGACAGTCACATAGAGATAAACTGAAGAATAAATGAGGCACTTGCAGGAAAGTCTAACTGGAGGCTGTGAAGTTGAAGATTAAATCAGTCATTAATACATTTACAATAAATGGAATGTGGGATAAAGGAAAAGTATATTAAATCTAAAGAAATATTTTGCACATTATATACCTTAGGAAAATGGGCAATCATGCTTTGCAAGATGTATATAAATATATTTTCCTTTGATCAACAGCACACAATTTTTATGTGACCTTGACTGAACATGTACTGTATGCAGCTAACTAGAATATTGCAAACAATCTTGACCAGAGTTCTGCAGCTGCTTATAAAAACAAATTAATTTGTTATCATTATGTTTTCGCTCTCAAGATTTCAAGGAGCTAAATATAAAATACAATTAATATCAAAGAGCTCTTTTAGCTGTAAAGTGTTCTGATTTAATTTAAAAGTCACAAAGCCCTCCTCATTTGTATTTTAACTATTTTTCATTGCTTGCATTTTCTCAACATTATTCTTTATTGCCAGTTAATGAATAACCTAATAAACATGTTTTAGTCTAAACACAAATGCACAAAAGTGTGCAATATTTTAATTTAACCAAATAAAAAGACTATTGCTTACATTTGTTCAGCTTGCAGCATTTTATTTTTTAAACCTATTAATTAGTTGCCTCAGGCCAGGAATGTTTTTTCTTGGGGTGTTATGCTGGTTGGTAGGTAATGTCTGTGTGAAAACAAAACTCCAAACAGTATAGACCTTCTTTTATCATACATTCTTATTAACATTGTCAACTCCTGTCTTCACGTACATTAAATCTAACAGCACAGTGATGCTCAATATCTGTGGGCTGAATTACTACAAATCTCCAAATAATAGTAAAAGATGTTTACATGTCTACTGTGCTGTGAAAGTGTTTTAAGGCACACGGATATGCGGACAAGCTGATTAACAAGTGGATGTTGATTCTTTCAACATGTTTCATTTGATTGAATGTACATTTAGAAAAATGATTTACCATAAAAACTCTAGGAAGACCTAAAATGCACAGAATGATTTCAGTGAAAAGACCAACAGACATCGCCGTCTGTGGTAAATGACCGATTCATTTGAAATGCATTACTTTTGGTACTTACCATTAAGAGATAGTGATGAAAAGGAGCAAGAAAATAGAGACAAAGCATAAGAATTAAAGGAGAGTACAATATGACTCCAAATCACTGAGTCCACATTAGATACAAGTGATTACATGTCAAAGGCTCCACTCGATAAGGGTCTGAAACTGTAATGTTCAACACTCTAGAGATCCTGTGAAATACAAGGGCATCAGACATTGTGTATTATTCTCAGTGGTCACTTCAAACGAGTGTAACTCCCATCAAGGCTAGAAGTGTGTCATTAAATGGCCCACTTCTCAAGCTATAGACCTTAGGCCAGAGAAGGCAGAAGATTCCATTTGGAAGTGGTTACTGTAAATTTGCTTTCTCCAGCCCACACCTTCCATTACCATCTTTTGTCTGCTTCCTAATTGAGGCAATCTTAAAATGAAGAGGCACTTGATGTGTCATGTAATACCATAAAAGACATGCTATGATCCGTGCTTTTGTAAGGTTAGCCTAGGGGATGCCTTTCTGCAAGGATAACCACATTGCCAGACTTTGTTCCTTCTAGATAGGTGACTTTACAAAGTTAAATTTTTGTCAGGAGCCATCTACTTCCTTATATTTTTAGTGGACCAAATCCATCCATCCATCCATTATCCAACCCGCTAAATACTAACTACAGGGTCAAATTAAAATGATATAGTTATGTTTACTAAGCATTTTCTAAATATACAGACATGGACAAATGTGTTGGTTCCCTTGAAAAAGTGGTTGTATGTCTCCTGAAAAGTGATACCTGTATACTTCTCACATGTAAGGCAAAGCAAGTATGACAGGGGTAAACTATTGCTTATTCTACAAAGATATTCTAAAATGGCCTGGACACAATTGTTGGTACCCCTAGAAAAGATCATAAATAATTGGATCAGAGTGATTTTTTAAACTAGCTGTTTTCTTTAATTAGTATCATACATGTCTCCAATGGTGCAATCAATCATTGTTTGGTTTCATTGTCTGTCCCACACTAAACATGGATCAGAGAAAGCAAAGGAGAGAGTTGTCCAAGGAAGTCAGAAAGAAAATTCTAGACAAACATTTTAGATGCAAAGCCTATAAGATAATCTTTGAGTAGCTTGATGTTCTTGTGGCAACTGTTGAAAATACAGTATTATTAAGAAGATTAAGGTATATGGGAGTGTAACAAATCTCCCTGGATGAGGCCACAAGAAGAAAATCAACCCAGAATGGGCAGTAGGATGTGAATGGTGGACATAAATCCAAGGATAGCTTCCAAAGACATGCAAGCTGAACTCCCAGGTCAAGGTCGATTAATGTCTGACCTCACTATCTGTTGCTTTTTGAGTGACAGTGGGCTCAATGAAAGAAGATCTCCATTATTGAAGGAAATCCATAAAAAAGTTAGACTGGTATGCATATTGACAAGCCACAATGCTTCTGGGGAAAAAGTCTTTTGGAAAGATGAAAAAAATCTGGAGCTTTTTGGCAAATTACACCAGCTTTTTGTCCACAGATGAAAAAAATTAATTTTTAAAAGACATGGAGGAGACTCAGTTAGGTTTTGGGGCTGCTTTGCTGTGTCTGGCATGGGGTGCATTAATTCTGTGTGGGGAACAATGAAATCTCAAGACTATCAAGGCATTCTGGAGTTAAACATACTGCTCAATGTCAGAAAGCTCTGTCTTAGTTGCAGGTCATGAATCTTCCAGCAGGAAAATGGCCCAACAGAAACTCTTGAAATGGCCTTCTACGAGCTCTGATTAGAATCCTATCAAACATCTATGGAAAGAACTGAAACATGCAGTCTGTAGAAGGCACCCTTCAAACTTGACACAGCTGAAGCAGTTTGCTCAGGGAGAGGGGACCAAAGTACCTGTTGACCTGGGGCAGAAGTCTTAGTGAGAGGTCCAGGAATTGTTTGTTTGCAGCAATTACCTCTAAAGGGTATGCAACAAAATATTAGGTTAAGGATTCCATAATGTTTTGTCAATGCCATTTTCATTTGTGTTATTTGAAATATTCTTTTTAATCAAAACTCTAAAGAGAAGTCTGATTTTTGGTAAATATGGAATAAACAATCATGGGTACCAATTAAATTTGTCAGTTTCAAGTTATTTCAGAGATAATTGTGGGTTCTTCTTTTTTATGGAGGGGTATTAATAAATTTGTCCATGTCTGTGGATGTATATATTTTACATAATGCTCTGTTATTACTGTATTTCCATAGCAAGTGATTACGATGGATAATCATGCCAAAAGAATATCACTGACATGTGTACCCACAGCAAACAATATATGGAAATTATAGTCTGAAATAAAGCAAAATTGAACAAATGACCAAATAAATAGAGACAAATAGGCACTTTCCAACTTTTTTTAAGCATTTTATTGAATTTATTAAAAGCAAATAACATTCCATACAAGCAAGTCAAATTTTACAAAACTAATTTTACATCAAATCAACCCCCCTCCCCATGAGAATTAGAATAAATAAGGGAAGAGAATCCACTTCCTCAATTTAATTCCTTATTCTAAAATGTTATTGATTAGATCCCGACAGGTTCTTAAAAAGTTTTGCACAGATCCCCTAATTGAGAGTTTGATTTTTTCCAGTATCACATAGTATATAACATCAGTTACCCACTGACTTAGAATAGGTGAGTTAGGATTCTTCTAGTTGAGCAAGATAAGTCTATGTGCTAATAGTGAGATAAAGGCCATTACAGTTTGTTTGTCCTTCTCCACTTTAAGCCCATCTAGGAGTACTGTACACCAAACACAAACTGTTAGTGGATTAGGAGGGATTGTGACACCAAGGCTGTCTGAAAGGCATTTAAAGATTTTGGTCCTAAATGATGTTAATTTGGTGCAGGCCCAAAACATGTGGCCCAATGAGGCTGGAGTGCGAATGTGATGTTCGCAGGTTGAATCTTGCCCTGGAAACATTTTGGACAATTTTAAATGAGATGGATGTGCTCGATGGATGATTTTAAATTGAATAATTATATGCTTTGCACATATTGAGCTTGAGTGAATTCTGTGCATTGCTACCTTCCACTCATTTTTTCCAACTTTTAAGATGCTAGGTAATGTGCTTAACTTTCTCAGTTAACAGGTATAAAATTGGCAGAAATCAAACATTTCAGAATAGTTTTTGAATCGTGCGTGTGTGTGACAAAACATAAAGCAATATTAAAAATGTACAACTTAAAGTAG
The DNA here is from genome assembly GCF_900747795.2 of Erpetoichthys calabaricus. Taxonomy (NCBI): domain Eukaryota; kingdom Metazoa; phylum Chordata; class Cladistia; order Polypteriformes; family Polypteridae; genus Erpetoichthys; species Erpetoichthys calabaricus. The sequence continues at coordinate 180,776,295 of NC_041395.2, forward strand.
CATTGCGGAGGAGAAAACCTTACTTCTAAAATAGACTGCAATTTGTAAAGTGAGACTGATGCTGTGTGTTGACTGTTTTTTTAGGTACTTCAGGAAGAAAAGGTAAATTGCAAACAGGTCAATAATTATTAAGCATTTTTGGGTCTAGCTCTCATAACTGACACTTTTAGTCATTAGCAACTGTGCTATTCAGTAATGAACATTGATAACGCTAAGCATGAGTGCAACCAGAACAGCCATTAAGATTTTCACTAGTTTTGTTGGGACTGGGTCTAAAAGACAGGTACTGTAGTTGTTTTCAACTTATAAATGAAAGTTATGACATCCTTTTCTCTCATCCAGGTAACATTATTGAAGTGGTACACGCAAAGAGAGATAGGATCTGACACTGCAATGCTTAATTTACAAGATGACTTTGAAATCTGGAATCATACTGTGTGTAAACTGTATACATTTTGTCATTAAAGTATTTCATGAACTCTGTACTGCTGATGTTTGGAACAATTTTGCACAGCAGTTTAGAATTCACATTTGTCAGATTAGAACAGTTCCTTATAGTCCACACAGAATATACTGATTTTCATTTATTAATTTGAAAGAATATTTTAAGTGGGTCAGAAAAAGAGTTTATTTATACTTTTAAGGCTGTCAGTCCATGCTGTTTGGAAGACCTGTAACTATGTTGTTCTCCATCTATATTTTTTTGGCACTGATTGCGAGTACACTCATCAACCCAATGTGAGTTTCTATGTTCTGTTAATGTTCAAACATTTTCTTCACATAAAACTACAAATACATGAAATATGTTATCAAGTGATGTAATTGGCAGTAGTACCCTTGTGTCCTTCACATCTCACCTTAATATTTTACAAAAGTTATGAATTTAAATTGATAGGTTATGCTAGACTGAATAGCCTGTCCTCTTCAACATTGTACCTATGTCTTTAGATTTTCATTACATGATATGCAATATGAAGGTGGCATTGCCTAGAAGGCCTTTGACTCTGAAACAGGTGTTTAAATGACAAACTCAATTTTTGAATAACACCAACTGTTTTCTATTAAGCATGTTGAGATACCAGTGAAAATTCATTTTCTCTATCCATACTTTATGGTGTGGGTTCCTGGATTCCTTCATATGAAAAACCGTGAGCGGTCATCTGCTCAGTACCAGTGCCAAATTAAATTCTAATCTCTGCAGGGATCATGAAATGGAAATTTGAGAAGTATGTCAAAATTTTTTAGACATTCCATTCTTACTGGTATCACTGGTGTATTTCCCCTCTGTCGCTCACCTGGTTTCTTGAACACATAATAATATTAATATAACCTTTGAGCCATCTTTCTAGACATTGATTAGAGATAATCTGAGCTTGTCAATATCTACACCACCACAATAAAAGTATATCTACTGCTGAAATATCATTAAACAAATGACAGATACTGTATTTTTATAATAAAATGGTTTATTGCTGATGCAGTTTGGTCTGTTTATTGCTCTAACTTGCAAGTTAATTTTAACTTAATGTTTAAAAAATCTGCTATGGTGTTTTAGCTGGATTCAAAGGTTTTAATATGAGGCTCTTAAAAGTTATGAATATTGGATATTATATCTTTTTTTTAGATCTATTGTATTCTTGAGAAGGGTGTTAATGGAAGTTGTTATAAGGAGCTAAACAGAGGCAGGTTTTTTTCAATTGGTTTAATGTGGCCATTGATGGAAAGCCTCAGTCAAATTTGTTAACATTTTGTCTACAATTTAATGTGTTTATTAGTTTTTGAATTTTTGCTTTCTCTGCTTCACTACAATTTTTGTTGTACATATTGAGCTTTGGTTATTTGTTTTTTGTCTTCCCTGTTATGACTCGCTGCTCCGATTCATCTCAGGATTCCTTTACTAACAACATTCTGCTGGTGTCCTTTGCAGTCACAACAAGTACGGAGTCCAAATCTTGTTACCTGTGTAAATAATTAAATACAATTATTGGTAATTCACTTTCATTTAAAAATATGTTCACCCATTCACAGTGATAAGACAGATTACAGACTGCAGCTGAATTACACACACACTTGCACACAAACCACATTAAGACAATTAAGGCCTCATTTGCAATTGTGTCTTCAAAGGCTGAGATACTATATTTAATAACTTAAAAATGGCTGTCGCTTTGTCACTAACACTTTAGGTCTGGTGGCAACCTCCAGACAACATTTATAATAACTCTCTAAACCACAGGCCAACAATCACAAGAGGCAGGCTACTGCTGAATAGTTTCACTTTAGACTGCAATGTACGAAGGCAACATTGATGGCTGAAGCTGTCAAACATTAGACCCATGTTGGTGTTCTGAGGACTGTCTGCTGGTATTAGCAACAATGTGCTTTGCAGCAAAACTCTGTTTCACTTCCCAAGAAAAATTGTGAAACAATGATGTTTCATTTCCAGCAAAATTAATTCCATTTCCAAAAAAAAGAAAGATGTTTATTTCCTGTCTGGAAGAGTTTTTATACATTGATTCCACTTGCAGCTGCCTTTCATTTAGTATTTAAATAAACATCTCTAGTGAAAAGAAACACATATCATTGAACTCATTTCCTGTCACATGTGTTATTAGAACATTAGGAAAATTTAGACAAGAACAGGCCATTCAGCTCAACAAGCTCACCAGTCCTATTTTAGTTTTGAAGGTCCCTAAAGTCCTACTGTCATAGCACTTCTTATTAACTTATACAGCCTTATCTGTCTGTGATTCTCTATGTGAAGAAAAACTATTAATGTCTGTGCAAAATTTACCCTTAGCAAGTATCCAACTGTGTCCCCGTGTTCTCATTTTAAAACAACAGTCTGGTTTGTCATGAGGTAGGTGCGGCAATGAGCTGGATCAGTGCATGCTCCTAACCCCTGAACCTTACCTTCATAGTTTTAAACACTTCAGTCGTGTCCCTTCTTAATCTTTTGCTTAAAAAAGGGTCAGCTCTTTTAATCTTTTCTCATAACACATCCCCTGTAGCCTTGGACTCAGCCCAGTTGCTTTTCTCTGGGCTTTTTCCTGTGCTGCTATGTCCTTTTTGTAACTTGGTGACTGAACCTGTATGCAATGCCCCAAATGAGGCCTCCCCAGTGCATTATAAAGCTTAAATATAACGTCCTTGGACTTGTACTCTACACATTGTGCTATATAACCTAATATTCTGTTTGCCTTCTTAATACCTTCTAAACACTGTCTGACAGTTGATAGTTCATAAATACAACCCCTAAATCCTTCTCATAAGGTGTACCTTCGATTTTCATACCTCCCATTGTGTATTCAAACCTAACATTTTTACTTCCTACTTGTAATATTTTACATTTACTTACATTAAATTTTACCAGCCATAAATCTGCCCAAGCCCATATGCTGTCCAAGTCCCTCTGTAATGATTCAATGGATTCTAGATTATCTGTCAGTCCACTTAGCTTGGTATCATCTGCAAATTTAAACAGCTTGTTGTTTACATTCCTACCCATATCATTTATACTGTATATATTAAAAATAGCAGCGGCCTCAGCACTGACCCCTGTGGGACACCACTCTTAACATCAGCCAATTCTGATAAGGTTCCACACACCATCACCCTCTGTTTCCTGTGTTTTAGCCAATTCTGCACCCATCTACAAACATCACCCAGAGCTCCAGCTTCTTTTAGTTTGATACCCAACTTTTTAATGTCACCTTATCAAATGTTTTCTGAAAGTCCACATAAATAATGACAAATAATGCACCACTTTGATTATATTCTTTTCTTGCTTTTTCATAGAATTGTAATATGTTGGTAAAACATGATCTCCCTCCCTCTTCTGAATCCATGCTGATTGTTCAGTAAAACTCCCATACCTCAATGAGTGCTGCTCAATTTTTTCCTTAAAATTTTCTTCCATTAATTTACCTGTGATGCATTTTAAGCTTACTGGCCTATAGTTATTTGGATGAGTCCAAACATCCTTTTTTATTTAATGGGTTAATATTTGCCACTTCACAGGTCTTTAGAATTTTCCCTGTGCACAATGACTTCCTAAAAATATGTGTCAAGGGTGGATATATGTACTTGCTAACCTTCTTGAGAATTCAAGGATAAATGTAATCTGGTCCTGGTGAATTGTTTGATTTCAGCCTATTTGATCTAAGTACCACTTCTCCCTCTACAATTTCCAAATTACTCAGTACCTCCTTCATAGTCCCTGTTACAGGTGGGATGTTATCCACTTCCTCATATGTGAAGACCTCAGAAAAATGAAAATTTAGAGCATCTGCTATTTCAGTGTGTATATTTTAATTCCCTTTACTATTCCTGATATACACTTCACCATCTCCTTGACTGTTCTTTTACTACTAAATTGCCGAAAGACTCACTTTGGGTCATGTTTCACCTCTTCTGTAATATTTCTGTCTAATTGCCTTTTGGCTTCCTTAATATCCTTCTTAATGGTTGCAGTTCCATTAATGGTGACAGTTCTTCAGCAACGGTCAGTGACATCATTCTAGTTCTAATGATAGTGATGCATACAAAGGTGATAATTTTGCAGGAATGGGAAACTCTGACGCCACTTCTGATGGTGCTGGACAACTTTCAAAGCTGCTGTTCACTGATCTCCAGGGTGCTATGCAGATTTATTATGCATAGATGATCCCTTACAGAATTTCAGACTGCTAATAAGTGATGGCATATTAGCTGATGTTGTGACTAATCTCATATGGTGTGATGTCAGTTAAGACAGGCTGCTGGCTTTCTTTGCTTTGTATACTGTATAATAATTCAAAAGTCTGCTGTTGAAATATACTGATCAACAAAGCCATTACACCTTCTTGACCATCCTGGATGTGGACAATGAGTTAAAAACATTTCAGCTTACTTGTAATGTGTTTACATTGTGTTGACAAACATTTGCTTAATTATAAAAACTCTTTAATGAAAATAAATTCCTTCTCTGCTTTTTGCCTACCTGAGCAGAATGTTGTTGTTGATAAATCACGTGGTTTGGAAAGGTCCTTTAACAGTGGAGCTGCACAATGTGTACAATGTCCAATTACTCAGTTGTTAATACATTTAATGAACAGCAAATAAAGTTTATGAATAGCTGCATAAACGTGCCTACAGTCTGCAAAGTGATGAAAAACTAAACTGTTGGTGTGCTTTTACCCTAACAGCTAAAAAAACTGTATTAGACATTGTGAAAATAACTGTGCCAGTATAATGGTTTCAAGTATTTTTCCTCAGCCTCTCCTTTATCTCTTTCTTTTAAAATGGATAATTTCAGGATCAAACTCTTTGTTTTTAATACTCTGTACTCTGATGGCTACTAAGTATGTCTTAGATTTGACATTGTCCCTTCCTCTCTCTATCACTCATAGTCACAGATGCTGTTTCTGTGTTTTGTCTCAGTCCATTTACGGATTGCATATTCTTGCACTACTTGCTGTTCTTGTGTAGTGCCTATACAAGTTTAGACGATGTGACAGTAGATGGCGCTATACCAGCACTTAACCCGACACAGACAGACACAGGCGGCACACTTATAAAAATACAAGCTGTTTTTATTTTATTTTCATTCATGGAGAACGTTTTCCCTGTTCCCATGAGCCCAGAACACAGTCCCAAACACAAGCACAATCACAATTCCTTAACTTTCTTCTTCTCTCTTCTCCTCCAATCCTCCAGCAAGCTTAGTCTCCCTCCTCCCAACTCTGGCTCACTGAGTAGTGGCTGCTGGCTCCTTTTATAAGGCACCCTGAAGTACTCCATGTGCTCATTAATCTAATTCTGGCAGCACTTCCAGGTGTGGCGGAAGAGCTGCTCTCCATAGCTCAGCAGCAGCTGCAGCACCCCTTGGCACGGATCCCAACAGGGCTGTATCCAACTCCATCTCCCATGAAGCCCTGCAGGAGTCCGAGGCACCACTGCAACTAATGCAACCCATGGGGGCTGCCATCTAGCATCCCGAGGGAGGAACTGTTCTGGCCACGCTTTCTCTCCCAGTCCTCTCAATAAAGAGGCAAGGACCCCGGCTGTCTATGACAATGACTCTTAAGTTTTGATTTGATTACATAGTACAACCTACAGCTGCACTCAAAACTATTTACCCTGCCCCCTTTGTAAATTAGGTTTATTGGCAAAATTTACAAACTTTCAGCTGTTTGTAATGAACAAAAGAATAGCTCAGTACAACTAATATTACAAGTGATTTCAATAAAATGGCACTTTTAATAACCACTGTAATCTCAAAATTATTCAGCCCCTTCATGGCAAGCATCTTTAATTCTTAATAGAGCACCCTTTTGCTGTTATGAACTGTTGCAAACATGACGCATAGCCAGACACCAGCTTCTGGCAGCATTTCTGAGGAATCTTAGCTCATCCCTCTTGGGCAATGGCCTCCAGCACACTAATATTCTTGGGTTTGCCTTTTTCAAATCCCACCAGAGATTTTCTATGGGGATCAAGTCAGGCGACAGTGACAGCCACTGTAGAATCTTCCAGGGCTTTTTCTAAAACCAAGCCTTGGTGGATGTTGAGGTATGCTTGGGATCATTTTCCTGCTGAAAGGTCCAGTGATGCCCAAGTTTCTGCTCCCTCACTGATGGCATGACATTTTCTTCTAGGATTTCTTGATACTTGATTGAATCCATCTTGCCTTCCTCATGCTGCAGGTTTCCAGTGCCAGAAGAACCAAAGCAGCCTCAGAGCATCACAGAGCCACCACTGTTACTGTAGATAGGTGTCCTTTTCAGCTTATACTTCATTCTTCCTCCTCCAGATATACTGCTGATTCACTGGCCTGAAAAGGTTTCCCCAAAACATCTGTGGCTTATTTATATGGTTTTGAGCATTTCGGAGCCAACTTTTCTTGTGCTTTTGGGTCAGTAGGTGTGTATGTCAAGGAGTTTGGGCATAGAAACCTTCAGCATTTAATATGTGAAAACTGAAACCTCAGTGCCTGCTGCCACCAAGTTTTGCTGCAGGTCTTTTGCAGTCACTCGAGGGTTTTTGGACATCTGCCACCTCAGAAATCTGGTGATAGCTTCCTCTTTCTGTCACATCCAGGTAGAGTAGCCAGTGTTCCATTAACTTTAAACTTGTGAACTATGCTTCCAACAGTATCTCTAGGAACAGTCAGTGTCTTTGATATCTTTTTGTATCCTTTTCCTTGCTTGTGTAAAGCAATGATCTCTTCTCTTAACTTTTTGGACAATTCTCTTGACTTGGAATATATTTCTAACAAGCAGTCAAACGTCACTGTGAACACACCCCTAGGCAGTCCAGGTATTTGATGGGTTCTATCTCAAGCACACCTGATGCCAATAATGAGGTCCTGGATTAGTTCCACCAGGTGTGTTAGAGACAACACCTGATTTGCAAACATATGCTCTTATGGGGGATTCTATTCAGGAGGTTGAATAATTTTGAGACCTCAGTAGTCATTAAAAGTGGCATTTTATGTTGAAAATGGAGAAACCACTTGTAATATTAGCTGTATTGAGCTATATAAATTGTTTTTGTTTGATTTGTTTATTGCAAAGGGCTGAAAGTTTGTAAATTTTGTCAATAAACTTAATTTGCAATAGAGGTAGAAAATTATGGATTGCAACTGTAGGTGGGGCCCAAACAATGGTTCAAGCACAAGGGCCTTGTGCCCTGTAAGTCCACTTTTGAACTTAAGGCTTTTGCTACCATGTGATTCATGCCTCCGAGACACATGACATCATTGTTTGTGAAGTAATAAACAGGGTCTCTCCCCTATCTTAGCTTTTGACTGATAAAAAAATAATTTAGATTGTGCTTGAAAATTACCAAAGGTTTCTCTGAGCAGTTTGACTTTGAAATCTGCTCTGATTTGTGATCTATGATTTTGTTGCACCCCTTGTTAGTCTGCTGATTAGTCTGCACCTGTTGTTGATGACTCTTGCCAGGTTATTTACCTTGATTCTGTCTCTTCCTTCATGAAGAATTCAAATTGAATTCTTCATTTCATTGCTTGACCTGCCTTTCAAAAAGTCTTCAGTTCAGATTGCATTTCTGCTACCACTGTGGTTCCTGCTTGTTGTCCGGGATAGAAATGGTACCTGTCATCCCTGCATTCATCTTAACTGTTGTTCTACTTTTCTCAGTGCTGTGGCAGTTCATGTCATTTTTTTCACATTTTGTGGCAAAACTGTCAATTTCCAGCAGTTTTAAACTGTAAAGCTTAAGTTCATAGTCAAGAGTTAAATTAAATATCTTGTTTAAACTCAATTGTTAAAATCGAGGCGATTTTGTGTAGAATAAATTACAGAACAATCAAACCATATTGTAAGGCAATAGTAGAACTGGTATGAGAAAAACCCATAGTGTGCACAAAATCAGCCTTTCCTCATCTTGTCATTGTTGTCAAGCAGGAATTTACAGTTAAGCTATTTATGTATAAAAGTGTATTTGTTTTACTTAAATATTGAGTCAGAATTATGAATATCAGAACTTTGAGTGCCAGAGTGTAAGCACAGCTAGAAACAAAACCAAAAAACTATTACAGTTTTACAATAATTCAACTAGACTGTGGTAAGAAATAAACTAAAAATAAATAATATAAAGACAAAATTTTAAACCAGTTTAATCTAATATATAGGAATGTCATTCTAATGCTACAAGGTTTATTTTTGTGTGGCACAATATGTGGCTAAACGAGTTTCAAGAAAATGTCAAACATTTTTGTATATCTACTCCAAAATTCTTTTTGACTGCAACAGATAAAATATGTCAATTATTTCCAGGAGACATTTTCGGAAATTTCTGCAGTGAAAATTGGGGTAAATGGCAGCATGAAGTTTGATAATAAATGTTGACAGCCATCACCATATGGCAGGGCTCTTCAATTGGTCCTAGAGGGGCCGTAGTGGCTGCAGGTTTTTGTTCTAGGCCAGTTTCTTAATTAGAAACCAATTACTGATGATGAAGCCAATTATGGCTCAAGCAACATTCTTGTGCTTCAGTTTAGTTAACTCACTTGTTAAGACTCCCAACTCTTAATTGCTTTTTCAGTCTTAAGCAGCTGCATTTTCTGTTTTTATTTCATCTTGTTTTCTTAACCAGCTAATTAGCAATAAGATGCAATGACATAGAAGCATGTGGGTCACCATCTAACCTGGCTCTATTGACATGTGTTTTTATCATGAAATGTGTGTTTTAATAAAATATTTGGAAGGAAATGAAAGAGAAAAAGTGAAGAATTGAAAATAACTCCAAACCACAAATCATTTAGATAATATTCTGAAAATTCACAAAATATGAATTACTTGATCTGTGCTGATTGAAAAAGAAAAAGAATGCTAAAAATCCATAAAGATTATAAAAATCAGATTTACTATTGGTAAGATTTGGCTTCTAATTAAGCAACTCATTTAGAACAAAAACCTGCGACTCAAAAGAATAGAACCTGAGTCCAGCCATACTGGATCAGTATTGATGGAATGGGAGCCCAGAGTGAGGACATTGTGTTTCTTGCACCTCAAAGTGAAACTGGCAGGGGCAACAAGACAAATTAAAGGATGAATGTGTTGAATCCTTCCATGATCATGCTAATCAAGAGATTCCATACATCTCCACACCTTCTTATACCCATTGCCAAGGGACAGAAATTAATTACTTTTAACTCAGTTTCTCATTTTATTTGAGCAGGTAAGTTTTAGTTTTTGAGCTTTATGTGGCTTCCATCCATCTATGACTTTTGCTTTTAAGCACTGATTTTGTCTTTGCATGGCCTCTTTATAGCTTTTTCCTGAATTGTTTCTTGAGTTTGATTATGATTTTGGTTTCTGTCCCCTGTTTTTAATTGAATAATTGGCTTGCTTCCCTATATCTATGTGATCTTGTCTAAGCAAGCACCTGCTACCTAAATCTAAGCATTGAATTCACCCAAAAACCAAGCAAACAAAACAAAAACTTGGTATGGAATCATCCATACAGTACTTACACTTTAGTGATACTGCAGGAAACATTTTACAATACAATACAAACAATTTACTGTACTATTATATACAATCAAGTACATCAGCTTGTATAATTTTTGTTATGTACACAAACAAAATGTAGATTAAAATGAACAGCAAATTGAGTCAAATGAGCAACTTTTATAATATTTACTTTAAAACGAAACCCATTGAGTCAAATGAAGTAAACAAGCTGCATAGACAGACAAATTGGTACAAGGATAAATTCATTCGTTTGTGTACATCGACCCTGTCAGATCAAGGTGTGTGTGTGTTCATTTCTTTTTCTTCATCATCAAGCATATACTGTGTTAGGGCAAACAAGCTATTATCTATCCTTATTTAAAATTTTCTTTGAGTGTGTGTGGTGTGTGTATGTGTTATGCATGCATGTATGTGCCTGTGTCTCAACATGTATATTTAAATAAGATATACAGTATTTCTCAAAAACTACTCTTGCAAAAATGTTGCAAATCAATAAACCCCATCCCATGCCTAAAAAGAGCACACTGCAAAAATCCTGGTTAGATTAAACAATTTCTATAGCAGTTATCTTGGGTTAAATTGTTTTATGAAGTATATGGGGGCTTGACCAAACAAAACCAAAAACGATAGGTCTTGAGCCTGTAACAAAGCAAACATGATGCAGCTTGTTTGAAGAAGATCAAGGTCAATTTTTCCATAGATGAATATCATAGAATCAGAATCTGAATGTAACTTAATAGCAAATTTCTGACCTCATCACCAAACTTCCAATTTACATGGAAGTGAAACAATTTCAGACCACAGCTTTAGTTCACTGCACTGGCACAGTTCCTCTGTCTCCATGCAGTTCTGATTACTTCATTAAATTATAAGCATTCAGACTTCGTGGTGTTTAAGCAAAATGGAGCAACAAGTGTACAAGACCATAACTGCAAGGACTTGTTGTCAGTGTACAACACAACTTGAATATTTCAGTCTATAATGACATGCTGTGTGAAGACAACTATCCAAGACTGAAATGAAAATGCTACACAATAGGCAAATGGGCATCCCATGCAATGTAAAACAGTGCTGTTAAAAAAGTGAAAGCATAAAAAAATCAACAAAAGGGACACTTGGCACTACAGTAATTGCCTTCACATCTGCTTTGTGGATATTTACACAAATATTAATTTCTATGTTTTGATATAATTAGTGTGAGTTTCACCTAACTTGGAGTACTTGCCTGTAATTGAAAAACACCTGTAACTAAGCCATGGGTCTTACTCTGGTTCCTTGTCATTCCTGGTACTAGTGGAGAAGTCACATTTTTTGACAATAGGCATTTTGCAGTCCCACAGTGTATCAGTGGCTGTATAAAAAATTGCACTGTCCAAATTATACAGGTTCTAATATGCTGTCCACAGTGGCAAGTCTGACTTGTTAGCTCTTTCTCAGTTTTCATATACTTTACACTGCTTAGCATAAAGATTGCTCATCAAACACCATACCTGTAACTGCTGTTTTAAAAGATGCCAGTAAGAGGGCTACACCTCAGAGAGCCAATGACACCAGTCTTAATTTTTAAGCAAAGTCTTAAGTCAATCCATGGGCAATGATCAGTGAACAGGACCTATCTGATGTCACCTATCTGATACTTTTATATGTGTATTTATATGGGTATTTGTGTTTATGTCTGAGTTCCATGGAGTAGAGGCTTCCAAATGGTAAATCAGGTGTGAGGCCTTCCAAAGCCTTCATTGGCCAGGCCAGACCTCCTTTGCCTGCCTGGAAAAGCCTTCACCTCAATGTATGCAATCCCAGCTCCACTGGCCAGCCTCAGGCTCTACAGGCCCAAAAAAGGGAATAAAGCCTCAAAAATAAATTTAAATGGCTAAAAAATATAATAGCAGGCCCACAAGAGGAAGAATGACCGTAAACCTCCAACTTGAATGAAAAAGGGCAAGGAAATGATCTTTATAAATAGACTTTATTAATAAAAACAGCACATAAAGCCAAAATGCTGAACAAAGCAAGAAAAAAAATTGCCTATAAAGGCAATACACAGCAAACAAGTTGCAATACATTGTACAAAAAAATCATACGCCTTATAATATAGCAAGACGGTAACAGAAAACCAGTAAATCCAATAAAGATATTAATACTCACAACACTCCACTATAAATGATAATTACAGAATTACAATTGAAACTAATTGAAACAACATAAAGACACTGAAAATAATAACACCAAATTAAAAAAACAATAGAACAAAACAAAAGATTTACAGATGTTGTGAACTGGGAAGTTCCTTAGTATAAAGTCCCAAAAACTGTTGCAATAAGCCCCACAAGTGGAGGAGTCTGTCAGCCTTCAGCTTGTAAACCAAAACAGGGCAAACAAAGACTCTTTCTAAAATGAAAGATTTATTTTCAAAATTTTGTTTAACAAAAGAAGCTCAGAGGAACAAAAAAGGCTCAGCCAGAGTTGTCCTAATGCAATGGGCAATCCAGTGGTAAACAAGTACCAAAAGATGCAAATCCAAAGAAATGGTGATAAACAGCCAAGAGATAAAAAAAAATAGAGAACCAACAATAATCACAACAATCACCAACATCTAGCACATACAATGTACCGCAAGGGACTGTGTGTTTCTGTCAGCCTTTATAGTGACAGACATAAACAGGTGGCAACGCTTCTTATGGAACAACCCACAAAACCACATGGAAAATAATTAAACAAGTAAAGACACATACAGTAGAAATAAAATAATACACAAAACTAATAAAAAACACAGAAGGTAAATAAGTAACTTAAATACCAATATTAACACAAACAAGTGAAAAAATAAGATGAGCAAAAAAGACTTAAAAAAGGAATTGTAACACTAAACAAGGGGAGGAACCCTGGCTGAAACATAACATATAAATCTACATAGCACTGAGTTTCTGGGTTTTTTTTTTATGACTAGTAACTAATTGTGGATTTTATGCCTATAGTTAAAATAATTAACAATAAATTTAGGTGAAGTCTTCAATAATGAAAACATTTTTTTATATACTCGCTTATAGTTTTAATCATATGTTTACAAATGCTAGAAGACTTTTAATGGAATCCATGACAGAACAGCCCAACAATTAAACAAAACATAGTAATAAGGAATATAATTAGATGGTCCCTGTTCAAAAGTTTGCATACCCTTGGTTCTTAATACTGCGTATTGCCCCCTTTAGCGTTAATGATGGCATGCAGTCTTTTGTGATAGTTGTGGATGAGGCCCTTGATTTCCTCAGGTGGTAGAACTGCCCATTCTTTTTGGCAAAAACCTCCAGGTCCAGTAAATTCTTAGGTTGTCTTTCATGAACTGCACGTTTGAGATTTCCCCAAAGTGGCTCAATGTAATTGAAGTCAGAAGACTGTGATGGCCACTCTAGCACCTTCACTTTTTTCTGTTGTAGGCACCAAAGGGCCAACTTGGCCTTGATTAGGATCATTTTCATGTTGGAAAATCCAAGTGTGTCCCAAGCGTGGCTTCTAGACTGATGAATGAAAGTTGTCCTCCAGTGTTTTCCTGTAACATGCTGCATTCATCTTGCCATCAATTTTCCTTACGTTACCTCTGCCGCTGCAGCTCACACACCCCCAGAACATTAGAGATTCAGCTTCAAGTAGACCAAAAGATGGTTATACTACGTTGTATAACGCACTAAGTACACAACAGATCTGGATGTTAAAATCTGTGCTGATCAACTAACCCCTGTCTTCACTTGGATTTTCAACAAATCATTAGTGTTGCGTGAAGTTCCTTTATGCTTCAAACAAGCCACTATCATAGCAGACCCCAAAAAATCCAGTGTAACAGAACTGAATGACTATAGGCCTGTTGTTCTGACACCTGTGGTCATGAAGGCTTTGAGAGACTGATATTACCTCATTTGAAGGACATCACAGCTCCGTTGTTGAACCATCTTCAGTTTGCTTACTGAGAGAACAGGTCAGTGGATGATGTAGTCGACATAGGTCTGCACTACATCCTGCAACATCTTGACAGCCCAGGGACATATGCAAGAATTGTGCTTTCAACACAATAATCCCGGAGCTCCTCCACATGAAACGCACTCAGCTTTCCATCCCTGTTAAGTAAAATGAGAGCCTTGCAACCACTTGCTGCTCAGGAAAATCTATTGGCTATGAAGTACATAAACTGAAATGACAACACGTCAGGTTTAGAAATTAATGACTTTGAGGTGAGAAAGACATTAAGACTACACACAAGACTGCACGACTTGAATTGCCTGCTCATGTATGGTAGCAGTGCCAGGTGCAAATTGATGGCAACATGAAGCCAGAAAACACAGAACTAGAGCCTCATGTATAAATGGTGGCTTAGATTCCATATTAAAATTTTTTTCATGCTCAAAAGACAACTATTGTACTAATAAAATTGTATTTAAAAACCATACACATGCTCCGTACCATGCCAATTTTCTTTATAAATCTCAAATAAAAACTATGCGCATAGGCATACACTTTTAGCCACTCCCCAACACTGCCTGGCAGTAACCATATATGGTGTAAAACTTGTCTTTTTTGAATATTCACAACCTAATCACCATATAAGTTTGGTCATGTTCCTGAATGACCCGTTTACTACAAACCATGGAAGAATAGAGGAAAAAAGGACAGAAACTGAAAATTGTGTAAATGTGAACTTGAGGTATTACTGACAAGCTGTGATTCACAAAAAAAAAAAACATTTTTTTTTGCATGCCTCTCTATGGAAATCACAAATAAAAGAAAAAAACAAGAGTGGGAACAACTGAGTGGAGAGACTAATAGCAATGTATCATCATGCAGTGCACAGCGTGATTTCACGCAGGCTATATGTGCAAAACTGTGAGATATTAAGAACATTCTTATTGAGCTTGTAAGAAAAACTAAATCATTTTGCAAGCCAAATGTCAGTGTTGCAATACATAATAGTCTCTTTGCATTCAATGTACAAAAACCAAATGTCTTTGAATTACAATTGCTTCGATGTCCTGACGCTGGCCATATTTTAAGATTATGTTTTGGTGTACTGCACAACCCATCACAATGCAGCAAAACTTTTCCGACTGTACGGCAGTAAACCAATTAACATGTCCAAACACTGCCATCTACCTTTTAAAGAACCAGTAGTCCATTCTATCAATGAGCATGTGCCGCAGTGTCTTTCATTATATCTTCTCTTATGTGGTGTACCCACTATCCCCTGAAAGAAAGATTATACAGGTTTTCTGTAATGTACTAAACATAATTGCAATTCTACCAAATAAACCTATTTACCAAGAAGCCATCCATCACACTGAGCATGACCCTGGAGTCTGCTTCCCACACTACTATTTGATAAAATAAAAGAAATGTGGGTTAAGCCGAGCATCAGCCTAAGTCAGGTACATTTAAGCATCACATGTTAGTTGTATATTAATTTAATGAAAGTGCTTTCTGCTTACAAAAGCAAATTCATTCTGTGATTGTGCCTTTATTGCAGCATGTGCATAGTCAATTGTGTTGATTACACTAGGAAAATCAACAATTTTGCAAATTGCGTTTAGATCGCAGCTTGCTCAATCTGACGTTAAAGATATTGCATGTATCTCTATAGTATCTTAAGTATACCAGTCCATACAGATGGCACGACTCAGCTCAGAGATGACTGCACAATACCAGACTGTCAGCCAGTTCATGCTGAAAGCGCCTGTTGCAAAATACCTTAAGGATTTTAAAACCTGTAACGAAACATGGATTGTGTGATTTCTGTGTGATTCTCTCTATAATGTAGGCTCCAATTTAGTTCACAACTAAGAGGAGAGCTCTAGGACGTCTAAATTGCATAATAAACCAGTCAACATCATGAGCCAAAAAATCGTGATTCCTAAAAACTTGCTTTAGTCTGTTGGCAGTTAAGTTGTACAACACACAGCAGGCCTTTTCTTAAGAAAAAAATATACAGGCAACTAACATTAAACGTAGGTGTTATTACCAATGTTGAAGATTGCTGAATTGAAAGAACATGTCAATTAACTGCAATATAAATAGTTCAAGAACATCAGATTGTCGCTGACACATCATTTTCTGTTTACTTCATTGTCCTGCCTCCAAGAGTCTCTAAAATGCCAACAACAAAAGAGTTTTCATAGGAATTATGGATTGTCGAAACTTGGTGGCTTTCTCAAATTTAGAATGGTCTTCCTCTGTGGGTGATTAAAAAATCAACATGTGTTGTAATGTCTTTTGAACAATGCAATCCTGACATTGTACCCTGTGGGAGAATAAATCAAGAAAGAAACTCAAAAACAAGTTGGGGAAGTGTCCCCTTATAAAGTCTGGAAATCTTGAAGAAAATAAGCAAAAAATTTGATCAAAAAACATAACATTTCATAGCAAACAGGAGTTGGTTGTGACTTTATATATAGAAAATGATGAAAGTGATGTCATAGCTGGAAGACGGAAGTGACGTCATCAGGAGGCAACCAGAAGTTACATCATCAGGAAAGGCCGGAAGTGATTTCACTGGGAGCTGACTGGAAGTGACGTCATCAGGAAAGGCCGGAAGTGGCGTCATCTGGAGGCGACCAGAAAGTGACGTCATCTTCAGGAGTCAGAAGCGGATGAGATGAAATGTAAGACATTTTGGGAATTTGGGACTGTTGGAGGTGAGTGAGTCATTTTATTATTTTTCTTCAACAACTCTGGTGAAAGTAGGAGAGAAGCATTAATACTTAATTTCAACTGCTTGTCTCACGATATTTCACTCACCTCAGGACTTGTTGGCTGCCCCCTAAGCACTCGTGTGTGACAAACCCTTTCTTTTTTTTTTTCAAATTACTGTGGCTACCTTTAAAAGAAGAAATGGCACGGTACTTTTCAAACCTCTTCACAGGCTTCTGCTGCATAACCTTAACTGGGAAAAACTCAGACTGGACCATTGCTAAACTGGGAAATTCAGATTGCAGTTTCACATGTGCATACACACCCATTGGTGTAGAGGGCACTGCAGGACCACTTGGCCCAGCCCCTCTGGTAGACAGAGACTTGCACAATTGTACAAACCCATTTTCGTATACTACAAGAAGCAAGGTTTTTCTAGATACAAAATTGCTTTGAGCATTTAAATAGAAAATTGGAAAATCTTGCTTAAGAAGGCAAAGTTGCAGTTTGTTATAAATATTTTAATAAAAAGTTACATTTTGAAGAAAGCTTATTATTATGTTGCACAATATTTGGCAAGGACTGTGTCCCATTAACCTTTAAAGCAGAAATGCCACCAGTGTCATGGATGTTCTATTGTTACTGTTATGCTAGCTTTTTTCTATTTTTTTAATAATATTACCATTTTGTTTTTTATTTATTATTTAACAAAAAGCAATTTTGTTGGAGCTTTCGGATTTCTGTAGCTGTGTTGCTGTTAGTTGCCATGCTGGTTATTAATGTGCATAGGGTGGTGCATAGACAAAAAAATGGAACAGACTGGATCAGAATAAGATCTCAAGGCAAAAATGTCAAAATGATATCAAACATCAAGTACATAAATAATAATTAAAAATATTAAGAACTTAACAACTACCACTGACAGCAATTCACTGTTGTTTGTTCACTATCCAAAAGCTTGAATGCTAAGTATTGACAGCCACCATAGTAAATAACGGTGACAGTGTCATGTTAGTGACCATACCTATGTGATGTGTGATGTCCAGTGTCTGCCACCACTCACAACTGGTGTCATTACTATAAACAACATAGCTGCAGCTTGAGAAACAACTACAAAATGACAATAATGTTATGTCATTAAGATCACCTTAAAAAAAAACCTTGATATAAATAATAATAAATAATAAACAACATATTATTTCAAATGAATGAAAATAACTTCAAAATGGATTTACAATAATTGTTAGGATATTACCTGACTTGACAGAGTTCTTTAACCACATAAGTTAGCAGCATCCATGTTTTTTTATCACTAATCATCCATCCATCCATCCATTCTCTTCCGCTTATCCGAGGTCGGGTCGCGGGGGCAGCAGCTTGAGCAGAGATGCCCAGACTTCCCTATCCCCGGCCACTTCTTCTAGCTCTTCCGGAGGAATCCCAAGGCATTCCCAGGCCAGCCGAGAGACATAGTCCCTCCAGCGTGTCCTGGGTCTTCCCCTGGGCCTCCTCCCGGTTAGACGTGCCCGGAACACCTCACCAGGGAGGCGTCCAGGAGGCATCCTGATCAGATGCCCGAGCCACCTCATCTGACTCCTTTCGATGTGGAGGAGCAGCGGCTCTACTCTGAGCCCCTCTCTGGATGACTGAGCTTCTCACCCTATCTTTAAGGGAAAGCCCAGACACCCTGTGGAGGAAACTCATTTCAGCCACTTGTATTCGCGATCTCGTTCTTTCGGTCACTACCCATTGCTCATGACCATAGGTGAGGGTAGGAACATAGATCGACTGGTAAATTGAGAGCTTCGCCTTGCGGCTCAGGTCCTTTTTCACCACGACAGACCGATGCAGAGCCCGCATTACTGCGGATGCCGCACCCATCCGCCTGTCGATCTCACGCTCCATTCTTCCCTCACTCGTGAACAAGGTCCCGAGATACTTGAACTCCTCAACTTGGGGCAGGATCTCGCTACCAACCCTGAGAGGGCACTCCACCCTTTTCCGGCTGAGGACCATGGTCTTGGATTTGGAGGTGCTGATTCCCATCCCAGCCGCTTCACACTCAGTTGCGAACCGATCCAGAGAGAGCTGAAGATCACAGCCTGATGAAGCAAACAGGACAACATCATCTGCAAAAAGCAGTGATCCAATCCTGAGTCCACCAAACCGGACCCCCTCAATGCCCTGGCTGCTCCTAGAAATTCTGTCCATAAAAGTTATGAATAGAATTGGTGACAAAGGGCAGCCCTGGCGGAGTCCAACTCTCGACTTACTGCCGGCAATGTGGACCAAGCTCTGGCACCAATCATACAGGGACCGAACAGCCCTTATTAGGGGGTCCGGTACCCCATACTCTCGGAGTAGCCCCCACAGGATTCCCCAAGGGACACGGTCAAATGCCTTTTCCAAGTCCACAAAACACATGTAGACTGGTTGGGCGAACTCCCATGCACCCTCCAGGACTCTGCTAAGGGTGTCACTAATCAAAGAGGATTAAAAAACAAAGATCTAGTTAGTGGAAAATCTCTTTTCAGTCTAGTCCTTTTGGTAGCAATCCTTGTTTGTCTTTGACGTTTGAATCTGAGCTTGGTTGTCACATTTTTGCACACCTGGTTTAACCTTGACTTGTTTAAGACAATGGCTTTGCCAATTCCCTTTTACCCTAATTTCATGTTCCCATCAAATATTCTCCCTAACAGTCGACACTTTGCTCTGTGTTGACAATTCAATACAGGTGGAGTTTCTTACTGTCTTTTTCTTATATAGTTCCTCTGTGCTCTGTTACCAGTCCTACCTGTCATTGATGTGGACTCCTAAGTACTTGTAGTAGTACACCACCTGAATATCTACTTCCTATGTAGTGACTGAATGTAGAGGCACTTTGGTATGGTGAAGCCAATAGTTGGTTCTTTTTTTTGCTGCTGTTAAGCTGCAGATGAGATGCTCTTTGCACCAATAAACAAAATTCTCCACCTGACTCCTATACTCTGTCTCATCCCCTTTATCACTACACCCCATAAGTGGAGAATCATCTGGGAATTTCTATAAGTGAAATGAACTGGTTTTATAGTCAGGGGTGCACAGAGTGAAGAGAAAATGAGACAGGGCTGTTCCAGTGTTGATTATATCCACATCAGACATATAGACATACAGTCCTCGAGCCTCGCAAACTGCGGTCTGCCTGATATAAAGCCCGTTATCCAGGACACCACAGGCTCATTTACCTGGGTGTCTGGATGGTACTGAAGAAATCAAAAACCACAATTCTCACAATACTGCCAACATTTCTCAGAAGAGAATATTCCTTCTGTACCAGACAGATAATTGCACCTTTCACTCCAATCTTTGTCCTATGGAAAAACTGAAATTGTTCCTATTGGCCCTTCACAAGAGGACTCATATAGTCCAGGACCAGCCTCTTGAAAGTCTTCATGTTTGTAGTTATTAGGTAAAGAGGGATATACCTTCTTTGGAGCTGGAACAATACAGAATGTTTGGTGTTTAGGTTACTGGTCTTGCATGATGTTCAAAATGGACCTAATATTTCCTAAGGCCAGTAGTAGTGATTAAAGTTTTTTCTTCCACTCAAAGCTAAAGTTAATTCTATTTGCAAAAAAAAAAACCCTTTGTTGTGTCTATAGTAGAGCTAAAGCATGTTCCACCCTAGCAGGTTTTCAAAAAGCACATCAACTCTTGGCATTGGGTAGACATTAATCCAAGAAACCTAGCTGAGCTTCTATAGGTCAAGATATCATGCTTGGCCACAAGTATAGTAGGTTTGGTCTATGGACCTGTACTGCCCCTCAGTTATATTTCATGTTAACATTTTCTGAGCTTCTTCCTTGACTTCCACCTTCTTGGCCTCATGTATTATCTGGTAGTGTTATTCTCCAATCACCAGTTCAGGTCTTTTAGGATATCTTTCAAAATATAATGTGTTAGATTTGGTCTATTGCACACAATATTAGAATATATATTTAAAAAATCTAGTAAAAAATCTAGTAGCTGGCGCTTTTGGAAAGGTCTTAGAGTATCCCCATAATAATAAATTGGTCATTCAAGAGCTCTTCCATGAGTTCAATAGCCACATCTGTCTCTGAGTCATGGTGGTCCAGGATTATAGCATGTTGACACAATGCATTTTTCTTTCTTTCTTTCTTTCTTTCTTTCTTTCTTTCTTTCTTTCTTTCTTTCTTTCTTTCTTTCTTTCTTTCTTTCTTTCTTTCTTTCGGTCATTGTTTGTTTATGGCTCCTTTTGTATTCTTGATCTCATACTGGCCCTGCCAGTGTAATAGGAGCATTGATTTTAAGGTGGTGACAAGGAATGTAATGCGGTTCCCCAGATGAAACTTACACAAAGCGAATAACACACAATGAAGTATCTAGAGTTCCTCACCTGTTTTTGAGAGTAACCTTATGCTTCAAGCTCATTCATCACTTGGAGGTGGAGCCAGCTGTGACAATATATCATTAAAAGGCAAATTAGCAGAATCATTAAAAATCTCCTAGTGACCTTGGTTGGATTGCTAAACAAAAACAGCATTGTACCATACAGACATTCATAAACTAAAGTCAATTTAGCTTAGAAACAATAAATAAGAAGAAACAAATTTGAAGAAGTAGAAACACATCTAAGCAATGACAATGTCTATAAAAGAACTGTAATATTTAATGACTAAAATTGTTCTGAAAGTGCATCATTCAACATCTCAAGAGTACAACTGCATTATACTGGCCTATATGAAACAATGGCAAGAAAGATTTTATTTAACAAAAGAAAAATAAATCTCAACACCCACCTGCAGTTTTCCAGACAGCTTGGGAATGATTAAGCTAAGATGCAGGAAACAATTTTGTGGTCAGATGGTGGTAAAATAGAGCTTGCTGGGCAAGATGCAAGCGAAATGTGTGCTGCAAACATAATCCATAACACATAACACCATCCCTTCAGTGAAGCATGATGGAAGCAGTATTATGTCAAAAGGATGCTTCTCATTTCCAGGGATTCATAAGCTTGTCAAAAGTAAAAGAAATCTGTGCAGAACAAAATACATTCATATATAAACAAATGTCTTACTGTTTACTGAAAAAAATAAGTAAGCATAACAATTCACAGAAGACAAAAGGCAAATGTTACCAGTGGGGTTCCTCAAACAATTTGTTCTTGAGTCGCAGAGTGAAAAATCCTCCACTCAACAGCATTGAAGATCCATAGCACAAATTCATATTTATATTCTATGCACATTGTTCAACAAATGTTAGATATGGACCAGATAAGCCAAAAAAAATGACTGAAAAATCATTTAGAGTTGATATGCAGTGTTGAGAGACTCTTCACAAATTTCTTTCTGAGATAATAAAAGTTTACCTAACCTTTCTAACCTATCAAAAAAGACCTTTAGCTAGTATTACCTTAGAATCAAGAAAATGTAAATCTCTAATCCAAAAAGCCTTAAGGCTGAAATTGTCTCCACATAATAATAATTTGAAGGGTCCCATGGGATTTCTGCAGGATTGCAGCATCTAATCTGGGGGCTCAAACTAGACCAGGGCCTTTCTTCTCCTGCACAGAAAATGCCTCACCCAAGACACACTGGCCCCAAACTGTACTGTGGCATACATGGGCCTAAAAGGGGTTTTGGCTTCCAAAGGTTTAAAATATAATCTAATGTCCCAAAAAATATAACAGCAAATATCTGTCTAAGAAAAAGAAACCTCTGGTTAGAAAGATGAACCCAACAAAAAATCTTTCTAAGCGAAGAATCTATTTTATATTCAATAAAGAAAGAACAAAAATGGAATAAAAGGCAACAGAAGGCAAAAATGTTTGCCTAAAAGACACCCCAAAGCAAACAAGTCTCAAACTGCCGTGCAATAAAAAAGATAAATCTATGAAACAGATGCACAATTCACAAACCAGAAAATCCAAATTCATATTTATATACACACTCAATGAACTTCAATGAACCACTGAGGGGTCCACTCCCCAGCCATTACAATATATAGGCTGAGGGTGGCTTTTAAATTGTTCTATCAGGGTGGCCCTACCTCTTGAGGTTCCACCCATAAAACACAAGAGATCACCAAAAAATATATAGACACCAAAAATTTAAGAAACAGAACGGTATTAATAAAAATACATAATTACAATGAACATATGAAAAGTATATTTTTTAAATACTACAAGTTTATTTCTTGTATAGCCCAAACTCACACAAGGAATGCGTCAATGGGCTTCAACAGGCCTTGTTTTTAGACAGACCCCCCGCCTCGACACCCTATGAAGGCAAGATAAAACTCCCCAAAAATAAAAATTTGTAGGGGACAAAATTGAGGAAATCTTGGAAAAGGCAATTCAGAGTGAGACCCCCCTAAGAGGTAATGACTAACAACAGAGACGCAGTATGCACAGTTAATCAACACATTTACTCAGAGTATGCTAAACTGAAATAGTGCACCTCAAGCCTGGATTTCAAAGCTGAAATTGAAGGAACACCCCTTTTACTAGTAGGCAGACCCTGTAACTTAAAGCTCAACCTCCAACTGTTATCTCTCTATTATAAAAAAAAAATCATGCAGAGAAACAGTAGGGCATCGAGACGTGATCTTCACGTTAAGATCACGGAAGATACTTAAAAGATCTGCGTGACTAAAGAGATTGGCCACGGAGCATCTTGCAGGGACCTTAAACATGAGACTTTGTGCCAAGAGATTGACCGAGGACCATCTCGCGATGACATAGAACATAAGATTCTTGCAAGACATGCCCTACTTACAACCAAATAAGAGCACAGGCAGCAACACACTCAGTCGTGTTTTGGCTTTGAGCACACACAGATCCAGGGCTCTCAGCGCATATAAAGCGTAAAAGGACAATATGTTATAGATGAAACATAGACGACTAAGCGAAGAAGAAAGCAGCGCAGAGAAAAGAGACTCAAATCGTTGGAGAGACAAAAAAGAAAAAGAATAATCTAGGTGCAAATTCAGAAAATAAGGAAAGTAATTATCAGCCTGGAACAAGTGGAATTGAAAAAAAAAGCACGTCCAATCGGGACGTTGGCGCTATACACATGCAGAGCAGGTTAGAGATTATGAAAGCATGGAATTTGAAAGGCTAAAAAAAAAACGTTGGCACACACATGTGGAGAAAGTTAAAGAATATGAAAGTAGGAAAATTAGAAAGTATAAAAAAAAAGAAAGTAAAGATCACAGGAGCGCAAACAAACAGAAATTATTACTCAAAAAAGGGAAAATAATCACCACGGACCAGGTGTCATTGAAACAAAAGCAGGATAAAGCGAGGTCAGAAATAAAAGACAGAGTAGAAAACAAAGTAAAACATCATAAAGAGGTTAAAAAACAAGGGGGCCAAACACATGCAGAGCAGGTTAGAGATAATGAAAACTGGAACTCAAAAGCCTCAAAAAAAACGTAGGTGCGAAACAAATGCAGAGCAAGATTCAGAATATGAAAGCTGAAAAAAACGACAGTATCAAAACAAAGAAAGTAAGCATCGCATTAGCGCAAAGAAAAATTATTACTCGGAGAAATAATGAAAAGGCAAATAGAGATCGAATATATGGACATAGGTGATATGTCAGAAGTATATAAATATTGTAAGGCTTTGAAGTTTAAGTCAAGAGAATTTCAAAAACGGAGTTTACCTCACATGCATGTATAGGTTACTTTGCAAAAAAATTATTAACTGCTGATGATGTAGGTCATTTTGTCTGTGCTGAAATTCCAAACAGAGAAACCTATCCTGAATTATGGTACAAAGTCATTAAGCACTTGTCTCACTGACCTCATTAAAAAGATTCAGCACATTCAGCACTCGAAACATTCCAAATATTGTTTTTACATAAGTTCTGAAATAAAAGTGAAACTAATGAAATAGCAACAATTAAAAAAAAAAAAATCTTAAAAATGTGTATCCGGAAAAACGCGAGCAGGGGGCTAAGCCCCCTAGTTTTATTAATTCTTGAAATCACAAGCAGGCCTGCCTCTTGAGATCTTAATGTGCACTCTGGTTTGTAAGTAATGATAAGTTCATATAAGTAAGCAGGTCCTTGGTCATTTAAGGCTTGATATATTAAAAAGATGGCACAAAATGGGAATATACAGTATATATATACTGTATATGTATATATATATATATATATATATATATATATATATATATATATATATATATATATATATATATATACATACAGGATATATATATATGCCAAGGAACACACCATGGCTAAAGCATAACAGTGTATTAATATATACTGGCAATGGACTGGTATCTCTTCCGCTAAAACCTCTTCCTCGTCTGCTAATTGGACTGCTAAGTTAATTAAGAATAAAAAAAACATTTGAGTGTGTACCTTTTTGCAACAAACTCTTTGACTATAACATGGTTTTCATAGCCACTTTTGTTTTTTTGCTTTTTTTTGTTTTTTTGTTTTTCCAGACCTTGCCTTGCTTGCACCCATTGAATTTCTCCATCTCTTGGGTGTTTTGCCATTATCTCTTAAGCAGTGAAATGTCTGTGGCCCCTCTTTGTCAGTGGAGGGATCTTTACACTCACTGGTACACACATAGGCTATGCACCCTAACAGCGCATGCAAGCATCTGTAGAGAAATGGAAAAAAAAAAAATAAAGTCGGAAATAAATTAAGAAAAGTATGACAGGGTAAAAGAGACTTAAAAGGTTAAAATGAAACAGAGAGAAAAGAAGCACCCCTATTCATCCTGTTTACTTATTTTAAGGATTTCGTTTGATTTCATTGTGGCTTAAATGAATTAAGTTCTATTCCACCTCCAAGTCGTTAAATGGGCGCTCCTTGCACAGGCAGTATACGGCAGAGTGCGGCAAATTGAGGAAGAATAAACCCTCCTATGTGAAGCTGACACCAACTCATTAGTGAATCCGCCATAAGTGCACATTACAGGCTTTAAATGCGTAAAATATCGTCAATTATATATTTTGAAAATGTTGGTAAAATGATGAGTTTGTAAGAGTTTTCTTTGTATGAATATATATATATATATATATTTGCATGCTAACTTACTAATGCAAGTGACTCGCGTAGCGGAGAGTGGTAGACGGGGAAAGCTAAACTGAAATAACAAAGTGACTGCATCTCTGAGGGAAAAGGTTTATGTATTTGTTAGTGACCTGGGACCTCATGTATAAATGGTGCGTACACACAAAAATGTTGCATACTCCCGTTTCCACACTCACATCGCGATGTATAAAAGCTAAACTTGGTGTAAAACCACTCACATTTTCACGCTAGCTCAATGCCTTGCGTACGCAAGTTCTCCGCTTGGTTTTGCAAACTGGCGACACCCAGCGTCAAAGCAGTGCTACTGTTCCTGTATGGTTTCTCTTTTGTTTTTAGATTCACATCCCTGACACGGCTTTATCAAATGCACTGAAATGAACCACATATCATTCATTAGTTTAAGGCATCTTGTTGTAATCAACCTGTAACCATATAATGGTGAATCGAATGGCCAAACTATTCTAAATACCATCACTACTTTAGTGTTGTTACTCCCAATGCACCACTGAGTATTTAACCCACTGTATCTAAATGTGGAATCACAGCTGTACAGCAGCTGATCGGATTATCGGTATACAGCATCTTGCACACGCTGTCGCAGACATGTACGCAATCTATTTGAACTGTTCCCATAATAATAATAATAATACATTTTATTTATATAGCGCCTTTCCCTTGCTCAAGGCACTTACAGAATATAATAAAGAACGGCAGAATATACAGTATATAGCATTGTACAAACCAGATAAATAAATAAAGAAGATTAAGACAGTAAATTCTGAAAAAAACAGACAACATAATTGATGGTCTAGCACACACATACAGGTTACATTGGCATCTTGACAGAGAAGTAAACTGAGAGAAAGGTAATAAAGTCAAGTAGAGCTAAAAGCCTTCCTGAACAGATGAGTTTTGAGTTGTTTTTTAAAAGAATTCATGGAGTCAGCTGACCTGATTAATTTTGGTAGGTCATTCCAGAGTCTGGGCGCTATACAGCTGAAGGCCCTGTCACCCATAGAGTGTAGATTAGTGAGGGGCACAACAAGATTACCAGAATCAGAGGACCTTAGTGGGCGGGCAGGCACATAGTGATGGAGGAGGTCACTGATGTAGTTTGGTGCGAGGTTATTTAAAGCTTTGTAGGTTATTAGTAGGATTTTATATTCGATTCTGTAGGACACAGGGAGCCAGTGAAGATGGAGCAGGATGGGTGTGATGTGCTCGCTGCTGCTGGTTCGAGTAAGGACTCTTGCAGCTGAGTTTTGAATAAGCTGGAGCTGTGATATAAGATTAGAAGGGGCACCTGCCAGTAGGGAATTACAATAATCGATGCGGGATGTGATAAAAGCATGGACAAGTTTCTCAACATTAGAGAAGGAGAGGAAGGAGCGAACACGGGATATGTTACGGAGGTGAAAGTAAGAAAGTTTCTTAATGTAATTTATGTGGGTGGAATAAGTGAGGGAGGAATCAAAAATGACACCAAGATTTTTTACAGTAGAGGCAGGTCTGATGAGATCACTGCCAAGATGGACTGGGAAGGAGCTCATTTTATTAAGTTGCATTTTAGTCCCAATTTGCAGGAGTTCAGTTTTATTGCAATTTAATTTTAAAGAGTTCTGCTCCATCCAGGTTTTAATTTCACTAAGGCAGGTTGTGAGCTGAGAAAGCTCTGATGAAGTTCCACTTTTAACATTGAAGTAGAGCTGGGTATCATCTGCATAAAAATGATAACCCAATCCATAACTACGGATAATATGGCCAAGGGGAAGCATATAAATACAGAAAAGCAGAGGACCAAGGACAGAGCCCTGAGGGACTCCTTGTGTGACTGGCACGGAGTTGGATCTGCTGTTGCCAAGACTAACAAACTCTTGCCTATCAGTCAGATAGGACTTGAACCACTGGAGGGCAGTGCCAGAGATACCCAGCATGTTCTCCATTCTGGACAGTAGGATGTCATGTCTGGCTGTGTCAAATGCTGCACTGAGGTCTAACAGAATTAATATGCTAGTTTGTCCAGTGTCTGCTGCCATAAGCAAATCATTGGTTACCCGTAGCAGAGCAGTTTCACAGCTGTGCCACGCCCTGAATCCAGACTGAAAGGGTTCCATCAAATTATTAGAGGTTAGGTAATTGGTGAGTTGGGAAGCTACAACACGCTCAAGAACTTTTGACAGGAAAGGTAAGTGGGAAATAGGCCGGAAATTGTTAAGATTGTCAGCATCAAGGCCAGACTTTTTTAACATTGGGGTTACAGAAGCAATTTTAAAAGTGAGCGGCACGGAGCCAGTGTCAAGGGATGAGTTTATTATTGTTGTAACAGTCGGGATTATGGCATGAAGGCAGGATTTATGTAGTGTGGTGGGGATGGGGTCCAGTACACAAGTAGTCGGCCTCATCTTACAAAGCAGGTTATTAACAAACGCAGAAGTGACTGGTGAGAACTTAGAGAAGGAGCTGGATGGAGTGGGAAAACAGGGAGAGATATAAACAGATGATATGTTTATGTTAGTTGAATTATTTAGATCTTTAATTTTGTTACGGAAAAAGTGGAGGAATTCCTCACAGACTTCAGTAGAATAGGTAGTTGGACCAGATGCGGGTTCGAGTAGTTTATTAACTACCGAGAACAAAACCCTTGGGTTATCATGGCCACTTTCTATTATTCTGCCATAATGGGTGTTCTTGGCAGAAGTTAGTGCTTCTCTGTAAGCTCTTTGGTGGTCAGAGAAAGCCTGGATGTGCACGGTGAGGCCAGTCTTGCGTGACATTCTCTCAAGGCGTCGGCCAGCTGCTTTCATAGATCGCAATTCTGAGTTATACCAAGGAGCTGAGCGCTTAAAGGAAACCTCCTTATGTTTTAAAGGAGCTGTTTTATCTAATGCTGAGTGAAGGGCTGAGTTATAATGGTCAACAAAACTATCTAGTGTTGGTGGAATAGGTGCAGACAGTAAAAGATCAGAAATGGATCCAGAAAGGATAGAGGGACAGATATTTTTAAGGTTTCTGTAAGAAATTTGTCATTTACAGGTAAGAGGTGGGATAGGTAATGAGACAGTGAAAAATACTGCTTTATGGTCAGAGAGTCCCAAATCAGTGCTGTAAATGTTGGCAACAGATAGTCCAGAAGTGCAGATCAGGTCCAATATATGATCGCCAGAATGGGTTGGAAAATCAACATGTTGTGTCAAGTCAAAACAGTCCAGTAAGGACAGGAATTCATTTCTCAGTTTAGATGTAGTAATGTCAATATGGATGTTGAAATCACCGAGAAGCATAATTCTCTGAGAGTAAGAGCTTAGGTGGGTCAAAAGTTCAATCAGATCGGATAAGAAGGATGCATTGTATTTTGGGGGACGATAGAGAACAATGAGTGAGACAGGACCTGATTCCGTTATTAGTTTAAGAGCCAGGCACTCAAAAGACAATGGGCAGTCAATTGGGATTCTTTTAATGTTTAAGTCTTCTCTGATAATTACTGCCAGCCCGCCTCCTTGTCTTGAGCTGCGAGGCTCTGAGTGGAAAGTGAAACCAACTGGAGTCGCCTCTGTGAGAGACGCAAATTCGCCAAACGCTTCAGAGCCTTTCCTGTAGGGACCTTGCGGTTCAGAAACAGTTTCATTCTCTAAACATACTCAATCAGTCCATCAATTGTTCCTGGTAGAAATGTTTGTACTTATAAGCACTACAGTTATAATACTGCACAACCTGAGTCACTTTATAAAGTGCGTATTTACAGTTGATGACAAATGGCTTCTAAGTCGATTTAGATTTCCAAGCGCTGTCTTCTTGGAGCTCTTGATATCATTTTTAAGATGAAATGCAGTAAAGCATGTTTATTATTCATTATACAGATATGTTTTAAACTTCATTAAAAAATGTATATTGTTAATAATTAAACATGTGAGAACACGGTGGCGCAGCGCTAGCGATGACCTGGCCCCCTGTTCAGGGATTGTTCCTGCCTCGCGTTGTATGCTTTCTGGGATTGGCGTGACCCTGGATGGATAGATGGATGGAATAATTAAACATGTCCTACAAAGATATTTCAATGTTTCATAAAACATTTGAAGAATCGACGTTCTAAGCTTACAGATGGCTTGCCATCTATTACAGATCTGATCATGTGGCGATTGGTTACTTGGAAAAAGAAATGTAAGGACAGGAATTGGAGGTTAGTACGTTTGAGAGAGACAGTACTGCTGCAGTAAATTATTTCATCAAAGGTCACGCACAGCGCAGCAAGCATCCTGCAGAAGGCAGGAACAATCTCTGGACAGGGAGCCAGCTCATTGCTAATACTGCCCCACCGTGTCCCCATGTTTAATACATGCTTTAATTCCTATCATTATGAAAATGATATCAAGTATACATCTTAATATTTAAATTGTTCAGAGAGCTGTAATATCATGAATGTAACGTATTTTGTGTCCTGTCGGCGAAAGAGATAGCCCGTTTAAGAAGCACATAGTGATTCACACGCATAGAGCACTTAAAAGAACACATAGAAAGAAGCATTTAACGTGCTACTTTAGTTACGATGGAATCTGAGACACTAATACATTAAACGATTTTAAGATGAAGTTTATGACATTCTACTTTGATGACAAAATAAAGTACATAATTAAAGTGGAAATCTTGAGATTAAAGTTGACATTTGGACATTTTTTTCAACTGTGTTCCTATTTTGTTTTTCTTTTCTCTGTACCCTAATACGCTTCCATATAACATTCAGACGGTGGGCTACGACTCGCCTTTTCACGGCGACTTTGATATCTGACCACTTCTTATTTGTTTAGGACACTTTGCAACTTTCTGAACTTGAACTTTCGAGTTTCTCCAACACTCTATGTCACTCAATCAACTTCCTTATGTTGTTTATATCACTGCTTAAACCAACAAATAGTATGTTTTTCTTTGCCTCCATTTGGTATTCGCTGAAATTCTTCTGTTTCCCCCGTGCTTTTGCCATTGTCTTTTCATAGAATGCTGAAACTTATGGGCTATTTATATTGATTTGCATATTCAAAGAGGAGTCATTCTGGGAAGAGTTGGGGAGTGGTGGCAGGCGTGTGCATGTACGTTACTTTTCACGCTGACCGGGATTTATGTAGTGGAAGAATGTGGAAGTTGGTGAACACGCAGATTTATGCATCTGGATTTTTTTGTGCGTACGCACATTTCTGCTTTTGTCCGTATACCATGATTTAGTGTGAATTCTACGCACACCGTTATGCATGATGCCCCTGGTGATTTGATGATTGGAAATAATACTAAAGTGAAAATACTTTACATTACAAAGAAATATTTTGGTGCTTTATAAATATAAAATTCAATATTGTCTCTTTTAGACATTACATTTCCAACAGTTAGTCTTATAGCACTGATTTTGCTGGGTTGAATGTATGCTGTTGCACTGATTTTGTTCGGTGTTTATTAGAATTTTATTTTCTTAATGTTTTTGAGGTACCTTGCAAAAATAGATGACACTGCAACAGCATAGCAGATTAGTTCACAACATGTAAACATTAAATGATAAACTTTGATATATTCAAAAATAAATGTTTTCTTAAAGGAGGAGACCACAATAATAGAAATTATATTGTAATACAATAAAGAGCCTTTAGCGTGCGGCCGAGGCCATTGCCTGGCCAGGACACCTCCATGCTGGAAGAACCGGGGGAGCAAGTGTGGCCAGAGCCACACCCGTGATGCTAGATGGCAGCCCCCCTGGGTTTCAGGGATGCCTCTGACTCCTGCAGGGCTTCATGGCAGTTGGAGTTTGGTGCAGCCCTGTTGGTATCAGCGGGTACCCAGAAGTGCATGTTGAAAGCATCAATCACCTGGAACATTTCTGGGTATAGTATAAAAGGAGCCAGCAGATACTACTCAGCGAGCCAGAGTTGGAAGGAGGAAGACAAAGCTTGACCAGAGAAGTGGAGGAGAAAGGAAGAAAAAAAAGAAAAGGACAAATATTGCATTGTGCTGTGTTGGCGCTTTGGACTGTGCTAGGCTTGTGGGAAATGGGGAAGGTGTTTCCCACGAGGTAAAAGCAAAAAATAAAACGAGTGTGCCTTGAACTTGTGTCCCATGCTTGTTTGTGTCGGGTTCATGTGGTGGTGCCAGCCTGGTGGTTGACAAGTGGCATAGTCAGTAGGATTTTATGGCCATCTGCAAGGCAGGGACCTGCATTGGAAGTCTTGTGCAAAACTGACACAGCAACAAAAGGTGCGCACACGAGGCAACACAGCAGCACAAGCGGCTCTTTGACAGCACGCGATGAAGTCACAAAAAGAAAAAAAAAAAGAAGAAAGCCACTGAAGAGGCTCGCTGAGATACCGCTCCAGTCCGATGGCAAGAAAGAGACTCTAAAGGGCTCCTAAAGCATCGGGCACCGACACACATGCTGTTGCAAATGAAGCCACGATCAGAAGATGTAAGCTCTGTGAGACAGGGTCTGCAAAGATGTTGGAGCTGGCTCCAGGGATGATCTGCTCTGACAGTGTTTTACATCCATGCCTACCTACTAGATGGCAAAGTACAGGACCCGCATTGTTGGCCTAAGCACGTTGATCCATGGGACAATGGCAGGGTGACGTCGAGCGACAGCGATTTTGACCTTGGCCTACTGCTCACTGAGAAAGAACAGCTAGAGGAGGATGAGCGCCTTGAGTCTCACCCCAACGGCATCATTCTGACGGAGGAGGGGGCAGTAGAGGGCCAGGAAGCCCTCCACGAAGCAGGTAAGAGGAAGGAGGGTGTATGTCGGTTTCCCACCATTAAAGGGGTAGAGGCAGGGACGGTGAACCTCCCCCCTAATCTCTGAGGACACCCAACGGAACCTGTGCTGGAAGCGCACGGCACCAATGGCTCTCGGCCAGTGGACATGAAAGAGGTCAGCCCAAGTCCACTGCTAGCCGAACGTAGTAACCTGCTGTCAGCTGTACGTGAGCTGGAGGACATGCTCCAGCCCATACAGTGTTTCTTACAGCTGCTGGGTCTGCTGAGGCAGAGAATCAAGCAGCTGGAGAGGATGGCTGAGGCACCTCTAAAAGAAATGGAAGAGTGGCTGAGGAAGTGCAACGTTGGACTCTCCAGCCGACGTGATGGGGTTGTACAGGTGAGTGTTTCCTGTACTGTAAATAAAGAAGGAGAGCTAAGCAAATTGCATCCTGATGCGACACCTGAGGGAATGCGAGTAGTTAGATCTCCAGCAGAAGATGCATGTGTGATGATCGATCGTGCAGTGGGGGCAGATACAGCAGAGGTGCGTGCAAGGAGTCAGCTCCAGCAGCCAGAACACCCCACCCCAAATGCCGGCGGCGATCTCACACAAGTCTAAAGGGGCGCAGACAGCATGGGGTCTCTTCTGTTCCTATAGAGAGACCCAGACTGTGTAGCTCCCCAGAGCAAGAGGAGGACCCGGAAAAAGTGAAAGGTGCTCAGGTGCAGCAGTGGACTTCACTCCATGGGGGCAGAAAGAAATGCTCACCTTGGTTGGGTGCAAGGCTAAGCGGGGCTTCCCGACCTGTTTTCATGCCTGCAGAGCATGGGAGTGAGACAGGGGATGAAGCAGTTATGACTGTCAGAATCTGGGCCACATCTGGAGGTGCTGTCTGTTTAAAACGGCAGTGACACCAGGAGATGTCATTAGGGCAGCACCTCCCCATACTTGTCTTGTGTTGTTGCAGGGAGGAGCTGTGAACCCCACACCATTGACTCCCCATCCTGGAAGACAGCCCTCGCGGGACGGGCCCCTTCACCCCACAAGGCTCAGCTGAGGGAGGAGCAGTATAAAGTGTGGCCGGGGCCCTTGCCTGGCCGAGATGCCTCCATGCAGGAAGGACCTGGAGAGCAAGCGTGGCCAGAACATTACCTCCCCTGGAACTCTAGATGGCAGCCTCTTTGGGTTGCAGTGGTGCCTTGGACTCCTGCAAGGCTTCATGGGAGTTGAAGTTTGGTGCAGCCCTGTTGGGATCCGTGGGCACCGCCGGGAGTACTGAAGCAGGACCTGCTGATCCCTTTTGGGCAGTTCTTCATCCACACCCAGAAGTGCTGCTGGAAGCTAGGTCATCAAGCACCTGGAGTACTTCCGGGTGCAATTTAAAAGGAGCCATCAGACTCTACTCAGGGAGCCAGAGTCGGAAGGAGGGAGACAAAGCTTGACCAGAGGAGTAGAGGAGAAAGGAAGAAAAAAAGACAAAAGGACGGATATTATATTGTGCTGTGTTGGTGCTTTTGACTCTGCTGGGCTTGTGGGAAATGGGGAAGGCATTACCCACGAGGTAAAAGAAAAAATAAAATGTGTGTGCCCTGAACTTGTGTCCCACACTTGTCTGTGTTGGGTTCAGGTGGCGGTGCCAGCCTGGTGGTCCACAGAGCCATTTCATGTTGTTAGAATAATTGTATTTAAACCTTTTATGTTAAATTGGTTACAAACAAATTTAGTTATAACATTTTATGAATACAGTAAACATACCGTACATTGTTAATGAACCAAATACACATAGCTGTTCATAGATGTGTATTTTGTCAGTGAAGGTGTTACTGGGATACTGCAATATGAGATTTTGTTAAAAGGTCAAATGAACATAAACAAATTAATTCTTGGTTTGCGAATGTAAAGAAATTGTTCTAGTTTTAAGTCCGGGGTGTTGTGGCCATATTTTGTGAATGGGACTGAACTGAAGGCCATTAGTTACAGTGATTTTATTGATACCTGAAGTATGTTCTTTTAAACAAGAATAAATCCTCCTCCTGGGTGAAGCTGACACCAGCTCAATGCGTGTGCTCTCTCTATTCTTTATCACAGTTCTATACACTGGTTGGACAGTAGAACAGCAGCTGTCTGACTCTGAATGTTTCAGAGGTAACACATCCAAATGACAACACTTGATGACACAATAACTTGTGTGACTGCGGGATGCCCCAGAAACCTGTAACAAGAAAAACATGCTTTAAGAAATGAAAGGAAGTGCAAATAAAATTAAAATAGAGTAATATACAGTTTATTTCTTCCTGCTATAATTCTTCCTACACCTTCCTGATTTCAACAGCATAGGTGCGGATTTTCAGTCTCTTATTTAACATAATCTATTTTTTCTTTTTCTTTATCAGAGCCCATGTTTTGTTGATTTAACATTAAGCATTTTATACGTTTTCTATTATTGGCACTGAATTTTACAGACTTCTGGCAATGGGTTTATTGCAGTTACATCTAATTGATGCTGGGGTTGAATTTCCATAAGATTTAAAAAGTCTTTATGGTATTATTTTACATTAGGGCCTTTGTAAATAAATCTGCTCCATCAATTAGATGTACCGCATTCTCCATTTGCAGGCAGTTGATTTTGTGAAGCATTGTTAAAAACAATGACCCATTCAGTGATTTCTTGCCACTTTTGCCTCAAATGAACCACTGAACAAAATGATTTTTTAATAGATTCACTAATCGACACAAAGATGTTGGGAAAACAAATTAATCTGTTCATCACTACTGTGAGATGCATTGATATTGTTCAGCGCCATGTACTGTCCAGCACTACTAGTGTTTGTTTTGGATATGCCATCAGTTGCCATAGCATTTCCCCTCCAAAACATTGCCCTGTGTCTTGTTGTTTCTCATTTTAATTATGTTGTGTCTTGTTGTTTCTTAAGCACATGCAGCTCTGTGTCTCAGTGCTTCTGTTTCTGTTACATACAAAGTTAGCCATACAGTGCAGTGTGCTATCACCCTTACTATGCATTACAGTAAATTCCTGTTTTTCAATTTGACACATTGTTTATACCACTCTGTCTGCTGCGTGTGTCACTGTTTCCCCTGTACTTAGGGTTAGGTGGGTACTTTGGTGTTTTGACCTCACGTAAATGTGGGGGTTGCATATATTCACAACATAGCATTCTCAAACCTGCTTAATGCAATTCAGAGCCTATCCTGACAGTATCAGGCACAAGGCAGAAACCAAACCTTGATGGCATGTCAGTCTATCACATCATACATACACTCCCTCTTGTACTCACATAAGGACAGTTTTAGAATTGCCAGTTAAGGTAACAAGCGCACCTTTGTAAGATAAGCTAGAGTTCCCAGAATAAAACGAATGACATTGTAGAAGTGTGGAAAATGGTGAATACGGCTGTCTCATAGCTGCAGAGATCTTTAATTACCAGCCTAGTCACAGGCTGAGATGTTTTACATTCTAGCTGTGTTAGTGAGGGTTTGTTTATTTTACATTTTCCAACTTCTTCCCACATTTTAAAGATGAGCATGTCAGGCTAACTGGTGACTCTAAACTGGCCCAGTGTAGGCATCCTTAAGGTAAATGATTATGCAGTACTTAAACACCCAATATCCCCTTTATTAGGTTTACCTATCTAATACAAGGGAGGATTCCTTTCTGCCCTCCAGAACATCCTGAATTCTGTGAGAAATGCATTCAGCATGGTGCTAGACACATTCCTTAGGGATTTTTGTCCATGCTGACTTGATTGCATCACCCAATTACTGCTGATGCATCGGCCACATATCATATTGCAAACCACCTGCCCCCTTTCATCCCAAACATGCTGTGCTGGAGTTCAAGGGAAACTGGAGTAAACTGAAGTTGCTGCCTTGTTCACCAGATCAGTTTGCAGGCTTCACGATCTGATGCAAGTCCATGGTTATGAAGCGATGCAACAGCTCTTGGAAACAAAACAGAATTTCAATGATATCTCAGTTGGTATTAGGAGCCTAATGTGCGCCAAGTAAACATTTTCAATCAAATCTGCACTGTTGGCACAAGGAAAGATGGATGCAGGGACTCTTGCTTTTTACACCAAATTCTCATTCCAACATCTGCATGTTGTATCAGAAATCAAGATTTTTCAGACTAGGTGACATTTTACTTGTCTTCAGTCACCCAGCTTTGGTGATTATGTGACCACTGTAGCCTAACCTTTTTGTTCTCAGCTGACAGAAGAGGAAACCAGGGCAGTCTTCTGCTGCTATGGTCCATTAGCTTCAAGGCACAATGTGTTGAGCATTTAGACACACAGCTTTTGTAAAGAGCTGTTATTTGAGTATTTGTGGCCTCTTTTTGTTAGTGTGAGCAAGTGTGACTGTTCTTCTCTGACCTCTGTTATTAAGAAGGTTTGTTTGCCCATTGAACTGCTACTCTAATTACACCTTTCCCACCAATCTCAGGAGCGCAGCTGTTTTTCAGAAGCTGGAACCACCACATCTAGTAAAATAATCATAAGATAAGCAATGCTGTTTAGATCACATATTATACACATTCCAATATTTGATGATTTTGACCAGGTCTACACACTATTTGAGTTAGCAAATAGATGTAACTAACAAAATAGCCACTGATCATGTATGCTGTTTATAATGAATTTTTAATTAGTTTGAATTAATTTCCATTGTCTAATTTATTGTTTACGCAATGCAAGTTGTGGGTCATGTAATCACTGCTGTCATGCTTGTGATATAACTGGACGTTCCTTTACAAATAGAGCTACAGCACAAGTTAAGATTATCCTTCAGCTGGATAAATAAATAATCAGCAATCTATAGTGTTAGTCAGTTCCTATTCTAAGTAAGCCAAGTGCTAGGTTAATTTCAGTTTCATTCTATTCATTTTCTTTGATTTTTGAGTTTTGTTTGCTCCACTGCCTTGGTTGCTCAATATACTTTTGATCTCTTGTTTTTGACCATGACTGGCACTGACTATGTTTCAGGTTCATATTATAATCTCCTGAGGCCTCATGCATAACGCCGTGCATAGAATTTGCACTATAACATGACGTAAGCACAAAAGCGGAAATGTACTTACACACAAAAAAATCCAGATGCAGGAATCTGTGCATTCGCCAACTTCAACGTTCTTCCGCTACATAAATCCCGATCAGCGTGAAAAGTAACGCACATGCACGCGCCTGCTGTCCCGCCCCAACTCCTCCCAGAATTACGCCTGTTTGAATATGCAAATCAATATAAATAGCCCTTAAGCTCAGCCTTCTGTGAAAAGACAATGGGAAAAGCACGGAGGAAAATATAAGAATTTTAGCGAATACCAAGTGGAGGCAAAGAAAAACGTACTATTTGTTGGTTTAAACAGTGGTATAATCAACAAAAGGAAGTTGATCGAGTGACAGAGTGTCAGAGAAACTCGAAAGCTCAAGTTCACAAAGTCGCACAGTGCCTGAAATAAAAAAGAAGTTGTCACATATCAAAGTCGCCGTGAAAAGGCGAGTCGTAGCCCACCGTCTGAGTGTCATATGAAAGCTTATTAGGGTACAGACAAAAAAAAATAGGCACACAGTGGGAAAAAAGCACGAAATGTCAACTTTATCTCGAAATTTCCACTTTAATCATGAAGTTTATTTTGCCATTAAAGTAGAACATCATAAACTTCATCTTAAAATCGTTTAATTTACTAGTTTCTCAAATCCCATCGTAACTAAAGTAGCACGTTAAATGCTTTGTTCTGTATTTGATCTTCTATGTGCTCTATGTGTGTGAATCACTACCTGCTTCTTAAACGGGCTTTCTCTTTCTCCAACAGGACACAGAATCCAATTTATTCGTGATATTACAGCTCTCTGAATAATTAAAATAATGAGATGTATACGGGATATCTTTTTCATGATGATAGGAATGAAAGCATGTTATTAAACATGGGAACATGGTGGCACAGTGCTTGTTCATGTCTCACGCAAGATGCTTGCTGCGCCATGTGCGACCTTCAATGAAATAATTTATCGCAGCAGTACTGTCTCTTTCAAACATACTAACCTCCAATTCCTGTCCTTACTTTTCCTTCTCCAAATACCCAATCGCCACACAATCAGCCCTGTAATAGACGTTAAGCCATCTGTAAGCTTAGAACGACGATTCTTCAAAATGTTTAAGGAACATTGAAATATCTTCGTAGTACGTGTTTAATTATTCTATTTTTCTATCTTACCAGTGTCGCGCCAGCCCAGCAAGAATAAAGCACAAGGTATAGAATAATCCGTGAACTAGCCAGCACTGCAGCACCGTGTCCTCACATGTTTGATTATTAACAATATAGATTATTTAAATGAAGTTAAAGTTTTATCTGTATAGTATAATCAACATAGTTTGCTGCATTTCATCTTAAAAATGATACCGTCATCATATGTAAATACGTGCTTTATAAAGTGGCACAGGTTGTGCAATATTATAACTGTTGTGCAAGTTTACAGTGAGGTAATTGTACTTATAAGTACAAACAGTTCTACAAGGAGCACTTGATGGACTGACTAAGTGCGTTTAAAGTTCTTGGGATGAAACTGTTTCTGAACCGCAAGGTCCGTACAAAAAAGGCTCTGAAGAATTTTGCCATGGCTGAGGTAGCAGCTGAAAGAAGAAAAAGAAGGTGCAGTAAGAGTAACAACGCTAAAGCAGCTATGGTATTTGGAATACTATTGCTATTCCCTGGAC
Organism: Erpetoichthys calabaricus; assembly: GCF_900747795.2. Lineage (NCBI taxonomy): Eukaryota > Metazoa > Chordata > Cladistia > Polypteriformes > Polypteridae > Erpetoichthys > Erpetoichthys calabaricus. Next base: position 180,815,468 of record NC_041395.2, read on the forward strand.
CATTATATTGTTACAGGTTAATTACAATTAGATGCATTAAACTAATAAACAATATGCAGTTAGTTTCAGTGTATTTATAAAGCCGCGTCAGGAATGTGGATCTAAGAAAGAAAGGGTAACCACACAGGAACAGTAGCACTGCTTTGACGCTGGGTGCTGCCAGTCTGTAAAACCGAGCAGAGAACTTGCGTACGACAGGGTATGAGCTACCGTGGAAATGTGCGTGGCTTTACGCCAAGTTAAGGTTTTATACATCGCGATTTCAGCATGGAAACGTTCGCACATAACATTTTTGTTCGTATGCACCGTTTATACATGAGGCCCCTGGTCCTTTTGCCTCTCACAATAAAACCTGAGACTCAGTTTTATTACAGTGCCTAGCTGGCAAGGGGATGCCAGAGCACAACCAACTTGGAACAATGTAGGAAACAAACTTGATGAGAAAAAGTAAGCACAATTGTGTTCGACTTGGGGTGAAAAAGACAGTTAATGGGAAAAGGAGATAAACATTACTAAAATACAATCATACCGAAATCAATTATCAATAAAAAAAAGAAGAAGGGTCAAGTAACCATTGTTAAAATTATTAATCACTGCAAAGATCCTTTTTAACTACACAATGAAGTTTTGAATGTATCCAGAATCTTGGACAACCAGGAACAGTGTCTTTCTCTACCTTTGTACCTTTGGGATGTACCAATGTACAAAATATGACCAAAATGGTGGCACCCATGGGAAAACAATATTGAAGCTCCTCAAGACATTAAAAAATTGTAGCTGCCTCAGAACATTTCAAAATCACCAAAGAAAGTATGTAAAGAAACCTAAAATCAGAATCCAGAAACAGTACCTTGAGCTATAGGAGTCAAAACAAGGAACCAAAATTAATAAAGAACACAAATTAAACTCAAGAATATTTGCAATGCCAAAACTGCAGTGTACCTGTGGCCTCTCCTTAAATATTGCAGGGAGCAGTATGTAAGAAACCCCTATATCAATAATGTTCACTACTCAGTTAATAAAATCAGTTTAGAGAAGAGTGAATGCTTGTCATCACTATTTGTAAACCTTGTGTTCAGAAGCTCCCCCTTTCTATTCAAGGATGGTCTAAGAAAATCAGAATGGTTATTTGAGTAAAAAACCTAAATTTGTGACAAGAATGATATGATAAGAACCGTAAAAACACCTCAAGAAATTGAACACACAGTCAATCAGATCAAACCCACTTTTATGAATCTTTTAAAGCCCCCATTATGCATACAAGTTATATTCATATAATGAACAGAGGCTGAGTGTCCTAAAATAAGGGTAATCTTATGAAACATACCAGCATCTTCCAGAGTGCATTGATTTCAGATCATCTCTGCACACATCTATTTGCCTTTCATTAAACTGAGCACTGGTAGTTTCCTCAAACACAACCTCTAAATAATACACTAATACCCAGTAGGTTATCCTTGTTGGCCTGACTCATCTCAATGATTCAAAAGATTTTTAGATGGGACTTTTGGGCTGGAGAATTACATTGATTAGTGATGTCTTTTGGCTTTCTAGGAAAACGAGGACAAATTTGCACAGATAAATACCAAGAAAAAATATGTGGTGTATCCCACAGCTGTGTGTTAGGTGGCCCCATGCCTTAGGCTGTACATAAAGCGGACCGGAAATGGAACAAACAAACACACCTAATACATACTGTATATTAACATAATACAAAATTACAAAATAATTAATAAACCTAATATTAAATAAATAAAATGCAGAACAAGTTAAATAAGAAGTTAATAAATAACACAATGTAAAAAAATTATATTTAAAGGATAACAAAATAATAAATAAGCAAAGAACTTATATGAGCCATTAAAAGAACCCTGAATGAAATGTAACAGTGCATGAATAAACTTGATCCTATACAGCAAACAAAAGATCTTAGATACACCAAAAGGAAAATGGCAGGATGGGCTTGAATTGAGCCAAATAAACTGAACCAAAAATATGTGCTCCAAAAACAATGCAGCATTCCCTTTTCTAAATTTTATGAGAATGGAGTTCATTTCTGATGGTTCCAAAGCTTGAATCTGACTTCCGCTAACAAAAACACAGTACATGTCCAAAATCAACCCTGAAGGAAAATAACAGTAAAATAAAAGTAAAGAAACAAATGCAAGGGGATAAACCTAAAATAAGTATATATTAACCAATATATACAGGAGAAGATCGGGGGAATGGGCATACTGTCAGGAGTACCTCCCCCGGGACACGAGAGGGCAGCACCCTTGGCTTACATTGGGGCCATGGAATTGGAGCTTGGAAGCTCAACACAGTGGAGGTCCGTGGCCACTGCCAGGGGGCGCCTGGGCAGCTCCAGAGTCTGGACATGCAGTACTTTCACCACACCTGGAAGTGTGCCAGAAGAGGAGCGGGGTTCCGGTGTAGCACTTAGGCCACACCCGGAAGTGCTGCTGGATGTTAATCAAAGGACACTTGGAAAACTTCCGGGTGCACTATAAAGGAGGCCGTCTCACTCCATTCCTAAGCCAGAGTCGGGAGGAGGAGGACGAAGCTTGGGAAGAAAGGAGTAGAGGAGAATCGGGAAGAGAAGGACTGAGTACTGTTTTGGAGCACTGTGTTGTGTGCAGGATATTAGTTTAAATAAATGTGTGTGTTTTGGACATACAGTGTCTGTCTGTTTGTGCCCGGGGCCTGGTCTTCCACAATGTATATACAAAATAAACCTCCCACACCACAAAATGCAATCTTCAAAGGAACAAATTATCAGTAATGTATATATACATATTATACAGTATTAAAAAAGCCCCATATGTTACTATTTACAGACAAATCAATACCTAATACTGTCTAAAAATCCATAAAAATAAACTATAGTCACTGAATTTGAATATAAATAAACCTGTCTGCGTATAAAATGTAACAGATGCAGGAAATGAAAGGATTTGATATTAATTTTATAGTGAAGGGAAACAGTGTTATCCCATAATTAGGGTTAGTCAATTGATTCTCACAACTCCATGGTTTGAACTGGAGCTGTAACTGTAGAGACAGGGTCCTTTGAAGTGATAACTCAAATGCATATCCTCTGTGAAGCACATCTGCTAAAGCTCAAGCCTCATGACATTTGTAAACGACCATAAACTAAATAAGGTTAATCCAAATAATGGCTTTACAAACACTCGCTTGATCTTCCTCTCTTTCTCTTTTTTCATTCAGGTTGAATGATTCCCACAAACGGTGGAAGAATCACTACTTCTGAAAACATTACTTTTCCTTTAGTCTAAGCTGGCGCTATCCTTGTAACTGGGATCTGTAGATCCCATAAATATGAAACAGCACATACTGTACATACAGAATAAAGACAGACAATTAAATAAATGACAAATATGTGGCAGGGCAACAAGAAGGAAAACTAGTGTGTTAAATCCATAGCACTCTGTCACACATTGTTTACCAGAGGAAAACCTGGAGATCATCTGTCATCACAAAATTTTTCAGGACAAAACTTGGCAAAATATCTGTCAACTGCGTGTCCCATTCAATTGGCACAAAACAATAAACAAAAACTGTGCTGATGGCACAAACAACAGAAAATTATGGCATATTGGCAAGCTCAAAATAAAAAGGTTCCTCTTAGGGAGGCTGGGAAACAACACAGGAGCTTACTCCAGGTCAAGTGTCTCATCCAAAAGTAGATGACCTCCTCTGAGGACTGCACAGATGGGCATGGAAAGCTCTGAGTGTTGCAATTGGGCTTTTTGGAGCTGCAGAAGAAAAGGGACAAAGAGTTAGTGTGAGCACCCCATCTTGTCCCATTGTGGTACTGCTTACATCAGCAGAGCCAGGGAGGTGATCCTCAGGAGCACATACATGCCTGACAGTGGTCAAATGGAATAAAAAAAGCACCGTCATCAAGAACACCAATTTTGCTGTTTTAGTCAGTCAGTCAGTCATTACCCAACCCGCTATATCCTAACACAGGGTCACGGGGTGTGCTGGAGCCAATCCCAACCAGCATAGGGCGCAAGGCAGGAACAAATCCTGGGCAGGGTGCCAACCCACTGCAGGGCACACACACCCACACACCAAGCACACACTAGGGACAATTTAGGATCGCCAATGCACCTAACCTGCGTGTCTTTGGACCTTAAAAATAATAAAGTAAAGATAAAAATGAATAACACGTGAAATAAATAAAATGGGGCGGCACGGTGGCGCAGTGGGTAGCGCTGCTGCCTCGCAGTTGGGAGACCTGGGGACCTGGGTTCGCTTCCCGGGTCCTCCCTGTGTGGAGTTTGCATGTTCTCCCCGTGTCTGCGTGGGTTTCCTCCGGGCGCTCAGGTTTCCTCCCACAGTCCAAAGACGTGCAGGTTAGGTGGATTGGCGATTCTAAATTGGCCCTAGTGTGTGCTTGGTGTGTGGGTGTGTTTGTGTGTGTCCTGTGGTGGGTTGGCACCCTGCCCAGGATTGGTTCCTGCCTTGTGCCCTGTGTTGGCTGGGATTAACATCCGTGACCCTGTCTTCGGATTCAGCGGGTTGGAATATGGATGGATGGATAAATAAAATGCATCTAGACTCTGTCTAATGGTTCCCAGGAAGTTGAATGTGATATTGTCAGGTTTCTGTTATTTCCAGAAAACAGCATCAAAGCAGTTGTTCTGGGACAGTCATTCACTTTCAAGCAATGGTCTTTTAAATCTGTGCCACTGAAATAAATAAATGAGGAATAATTAAATAAACATATAAATAAATAAGCAACAAAAACTTAGATTTCATGAAATATTTAATCAGTGCTTTTATTTTTTATTATCACATATCTCAATATACTGTATTTAATTAGTTGCATAATTATTTATTTATTTAATTTTGTTCAAAGTATTCCTCCATAGTGTGAAAAAGTAAGTATGTTCCTGAAAAAGGTTTGCACTTTTTTAAAATTTTCAAAGAAACGCTATTTTATTATTATTTCAATATTAAATATTGTTTCAGTTTCAATATTGTTAAATAAAGGTGAGCTACGTTAGAAAAAAATCACATTCTGCAATTCTATGTGTAGCTAAAGTTAGCTCTCTCCTATTTTATCATTAAACGATATGTCTAAAATTGGAATTAGGTGTACGAAAACAGGTTGTGGAATAAAGGACAAAATGCTCATAAAAATTTGGGGTGTTTAGCCCCATATACTGCAAACAAAAGGCCAAATAATTGTAACAAATCATCAGACAAAAAAGGGATGGGACATTTTAAAGAGCCGGACCGGAAATTAAGAACATGGAATACTGGGAAGGCGTGGTGGTTGTTGGGTAGTAGACGTCATCAGTGGGGGACCAGAGAAGAGAAAGGGATCCAGAAGTATTGTTCTCTTAGGTGTCCGGGTAGGATTATGGCGGCGGTGCTTTGTCTCTTCTACAGAGAAAGAGAGAGAGAGGTTAGTACCCCGCCATTGTCCCCTGGCTCGACTTCTCGCGATGTGCTTCGGGTCTTTAAGCTGCTCTCCATGTGCTCATGCATGACAAGGTACAGTTATTGATGACATCATTACAGAGTGACTTGGAGAGCCCTGGAATGTTAGAAATCTGTGTTGGACTTTATCGATTGAGATGTATGACTACACCATACCAGGTCAAACAATCTTCTTGAGCCCCTCAGAAGAAAGGCTGTTGATGTCTATGGGCAAGGAAAGGTTCTAAAATCCATTTCCAAGGGATTTGTAGTCAGTCACTCCAAAAGATCATAGACAAATGGAGCAACTTTTGAGCAACTTTCAACTCACTGGCAATATACCCTTGGCCAGTTTTTCCCATCAAATTCAGCCCAAGACTTTACCAAAATATACTTTGGGAAATCTCCAAGAATCTCAGCATAATTTGAATTGATTTACATACAGGTCTTGTTTTGGTCAGTCTCAAAGTGCACAAGTCGGTTATATGAAAGAGACTGAAAGAGAGAGACATTGCCCTTAAAGCTGGGTCAGGGAGGAAGAAAGCTCTGGTGTCAAAATATAATATAAATGCAACACTAAGTTGAAGAACAGGCTGATTGGAACAACTTGCTCTGGAATGCTGATGCAAAGGTAGAGTTAGTTTGGCCACAATGGTCAGATGTCTAATTCAGTGAAAACAAGAAACCGTCCTTGACTGAAAGAATTGTACTGTAGCACTTGCCAACAGAGTCAACCACAAATTCCATATCAGACCAGAAAGGCCCTTAAGGAGAATCTAAGGTAATTTTTAAAACAAAATTGAAATTGAACCATAAGTAGACCTGCAACACTATTATGACCTAAACATCCAAGCTAATACACACAAAGAAAGCTTAAAAAGATGAAATGGATGGTTTGGGAACAGCCAAGTCAATGTCTAGATATTCATTTATAATTAAGATAAAGAAGTGTGCAGAAAGCCCTCAAACATCACACGGTTCAAGGAGTTCTGTAAGGTGGGAGGGAGGGTATGGATGTATTTACTTTTTCAAAACACTGTACTTGCTCTCCATTTTACTTTGTCCATCTCCCCAGTTCTGCTTACCTTTCATGCTTAGCCTGTTGCATCACCTACTCATCTGTTTGTTCTGGTTTAAGTAAACCTCAGCAGCAAGGCTGAATGTTTCATCACTTATGCAGTCGAGAATATCACTGATTTTAAAAATCTGCATTTCTAAGCATTTACAAAATAAATTACAGTACACACACACATATACTGTGTATATATATATATATATATATATGAGTATCATGTTTGCAAATGTAAGCATAAAATAGTGGCTATGAATTAGACTAATGGGAGTTTGTAAAGAGTTCTATTTGTGAAATATTAATAAAGGGAAAAGATTTCATTCAGAGTGTGTTTTGATTGTCAGGTCAGGTCAGGTTGAGGAGCATGCACTGTTACAGCGTGTTGCCGTACCCACCACATAATGAAACAGCTCAGAATCCTGGTTGACAACCCCCCAGGCAAACACTTGGTCCAGTCCCACCCTTCAGAAATGACCATCTATCTGCCGCAGTCAGGTGTTACATGGTAATCCCCTTAGCCTGGTCCAGCTACTCGGGTCCTCAATAATGAGGATCCTGTGAGCCGGATCAACCTTGAAGAATCGCGCCATATGGCTATAGTGCCGTAACTGATTCTCCCTCACAATGCAGGTAATGTGCCTCATTCGGGACTCTGTGAGCAATCGGTCATTGTACACAAAACCAGACCAGCGGTACCCAAGGATTCTCTGAAGAGACACAGTGTTGAAGTAGTCCAGTCTTCGTCTTAGGTCACTGGATAGCGTCCATGTCTCGCAACCATATAACAAGACAGGAAGCACCAAGACTTTAAAGACTTGGACCTTTGTCCTTTTGCATAGATATCAGTACTGCCACACACCCTTTTCCAGCAATTTTGTTAATTTTAATTAAATTTGGTGCTTATTTAGGAAAAATGGGTGTCAATTTTGGGACTCGGAACACTTACATTTTATCCCGTCAGAAATTAATGATGACCGTATTTGAAAATTACAGGAGTTATCCTTATGCAAGGTTTTTCTGGATTAGACTCATAAAGATGGTGGGACTGTATCTCCTAAATAAAGTGCAATAATTGCTTTTAAAAGTATGTTTGTAGTTTTGGATTTCAGAAAACCAGCAGTCAATAACCATGTCTCTTGGAGTTACAAGCAGTCACACAATTACTCTGATGAGGATACTCGCGATTCCTTCAGTAATGTTAATATATCTTTGGAAAAACTGTCTAAGTAAGCATTTAAGCAGTACGCAGGATCTTTCACCACTTCAAATCATGGAAACACGTCTCTTTCTTTAAGCATGGGAAAAGGTGCAATATATCCATCCATCCATTTTCCAACCCGCTCAATCCAAACACAGGGTCACGGGGGTCTGCTGGAGCCAATCCCAGCCAACACAGGGCACAAGGCAGGAACCAATCCTGGGCAGGGTGCCAACCCACCACAGAGGTGCAATATAAATTATTATTATTATTGTTATTTTTATTATTATTTCTGATAAGGTGTTTCCAAGTTTGGAAAACAGTTTTAGATAACAAGGATAGTAACAATGGTGAAAAATATCTAACTTTAAATATACCATATTTAAACTTTAAACAACCACTGATCTACCTTGTGGGTTACATGCCAAAACAACTTTCTGTATTAAACACATTAATGTCAGATTTGTGCATTTTGTGCAAGTTTACAGATTTCCTAGGACAGAACAGTCCAGGCTCGCCGCAGGAGGTGGTAACCGTTTTGCTTTTCCTTATTTGTTCAGATAAATCCTGCTGTGTGTCTCTCTGTTGTGCCTTTCCCAGGCTGTTCTGCGTCTTGGTGTTTCAGCTTCACACAGTTTAAGCTTTGCCTAACTCTCTCACAAACAAAGTCTCTTCCGTTCCTCATGGTTTCTGGTTCAGTGCATTATTATGCCTTTGTTTCTGACTCATCATTTTCTGCATGTGTTGATGGTTGTTATTCTTCTCACAAGATGCCGCGTGTGCCTTTTATCATAGTATTTTTTGCCTGACACGGTTGCTTATTCACTGACAATCTAATGTCTATCTTTTTGTTTGTGCTTTTACAATGCACACTCACTCAGCTGAAAGACTGTCATTTTCTAGGAGCTGCTTGGAGGCCACAGTGCCAAGGTGTCAAGAACATCCTACAGTATAAAAAAGCACAGTGAAAAGAGCAGGCTGGGACTGGGAAGGAAATGAGTGGAAAAGTCTTTGCTCCTTTTTGAATATTTCACCGTTCTTCTATCTGGCCACTTCAATATTTCATGAGACTGGGAGCTGGTGTATTCTCGAGAGCGGCTTGGCTCCCCCTCCCTACTTCACATCGCCTGCTCAGAGATGTGAGGCTAACATGAAGTGACACCCCCCTTCTGAGGACATGGCCAGCTCAGCTCTGCAGACTGCCAGCCTGCTGCCCAACACGGATTTTCCATCTCAATGTTTACCTTTCTAAACACCAGTGTCGGGTCGCTCCAGCTGTGTTATTTTAAAAGGAAAGATGAACAGAGTGGAAGAGCCCACATTGGCTTAGGCTCTTTCCAGTCATTGCATTTACAGGTTTTTTTTAGATCTCCTTTCAAGAAGGAAAAAAATTTACTTAAAATTCCCCATTAATTGCTGCCATGTGACCGAACCCAGCTGGACGTTGCCTTCTTATTGTGAACTGATTTGACCATGCTTTACAAAATGCAGACAGCCATCACTTTAAGCCTGTAGTCCCAGAAGGATAGTAGCAGTGGCAGTTCTTTGAAGGGGGAAGGGAGGTTTATTTGAAATTATATTTATTAAAAGTAAAGTATTTAAAATCAAAATTGTTTCATTGACCTACACTGTCAACAAAAGCACGTATCCTTAGCAAGTTTAGATTTCTGATGTCCCTCTTTTCCATTTATAGCGCCCTCCTCATGTTGTTCAAATTGCAGTGTTAGTGAACAGAATAGACTTACTGTAGTTAATCAAACAAAAGAGACAAGAAGCATATAGTTTTCTTAATCTATCTGAATAGAAGAATGTAGATAGCATTATTGATTGTTTCATCTTTTTGTCTCTAAAATTCTCACCCATTTCTTCTAAAGAGTAGTTAAGTGGGTTGAGGAATCACTGCATGAAGAGTGTTCTATTTTTAATTAAGACTTTCCCCTTGGCTACATGTGATAAATTGAGGTAATCATGTAGTGGGGGCGAGGGTGCCATGATTGGAGGGTGTGGAATATATGACAAGGGTGACAGCTGGTGCAGGGAGAAATGATAATGTTAGAAAGCTGAATTCAAGGAGGCTTTTATTCTATATTTTATAAGAATAATTCAATCTTCTGAAACAAGTGAATAGCTACTTGTTGGAATGCAAACTGTTTCTAGATGTGCTCTCTTCCATCCACATGCAGTGAATCTAGATCCCTACAACCTTACCCAGTGGCCTTTCTCAAGCCTCAGTGATTACTTCTTTTCATTATCTTCGTGCTGCCATAAGGATGCTGCTTTCTTTTCCAACACAACCTTATGATACATTTCTGTACATAAAGATCACCAGTGAATGAACTTTGTCCCTGGACAAGGGAACTGAATGATGCATAGTTCTTCAGGTCATGAATGTTGTCTTATAGTTAATGAAATGCAACCTGTCCTTAAAAGAAATCAGCTGGAAAAATTGTGCTTCTTTTAACTCAATTTCAGATCATACCAGCTCCTCCCTGAGACCAACAATGAACCTTGGTCAATAACATGGGCCTAGCCCTTCATAGCATTTTGTTTATTCAATTTTTTTTGGAAGGCCCTGAAATGGAGACCAGGACTGTCAGTGGCATTATTAAAAAGCAGATACAAGAATATGAGATGAGTAACTGGAGTACGAAAACATTAGCTGTTAGTTTAGAGTTGAAATCTAAATCACTGACGTAGGCCTCAGTGTTAATGTTTGCAGTGCACCATGCAGTCTTTGTTATATGCCATTTGTTATGGGATTCAGAAAAGCAGTGTGAATGTTTGCAATATGCCATCTATTGGAATGAGAAAAGCAATGTATTTATTTGCCAAAAATGTAGGTGATGCGCCATCTTTTGGAATGAAAGAGACGTGGCAACTAGACAGGGATGCAAACAGACACAAAGGTGGATATACCAAAAATAGGCAGAAAATACCAAAAATGGGTATAGGGAAAGACAAGTACTCAGAGGAAACTCCAAAGAAAGCAATGTAGCTTCAATAAAGGTAATGTGCAATGCAGTAAAAGCAAAGCAAACTTTAAAAAGCACTCCAAGTTCAAAAATAAAGAAAGCTGAATGTCATCAGCCTCCTTCAACACTTAGGGAATAAATGTCAAAATGAGAACCAAGGGACGGTCAATTAATTAGTGGTGCCTGATGACTGAAAGCATGGCTAATGACAACAATGAAAAGGATGTCCAAACATTCCATCAGCCTCTGTAGTTAAAAGTTACCATTACCCTGAACTCCATCCAACCATTTTCTGATCTTGTTTACTGTATGGAATACCATCATGACCTTTAATTATCTGACAACTTGGTTCCCATCAACACCCCACTGTATTAGACATGTTAGGATTTAATGGACCTTTGCTTATTTTTGACACCTAAATTTGGTTTGAGCTGCACGATAAACAGAGCAAATTTTGGATATTTTACAACCTTTTGTGTTTAATTGTGAGAAAATAAATGTGCCTTCCTCAAACTTCATGAAAATGACTTTCATTACATGGACAACTAGGACCAAATGTAGGAGTTGGTTTGAAATCAATCATGGTTTGGCATGCCCCCAATTTAAATGTCACACATTTTGACTCCTGCCATAACAATGAAATACTCACCACATAGACTCTAAAAGCATTTCATACCCCGTTGAAATAGAAATTGCTATAGACTAAACCATTTCTAAAATTCTCAGCTCCATTGAATCATGGTAAGAGACACAGTTATACACTGGAGAAGATTTGGGACAACACTAAATGGTCTCAAGAGTAGCTTACCTGTCATAATCACTGCAAGAGAGAAGCTTAATATTATTTGTGAGATCACCAAGAAGCCTGTGCCTGGGAGTTCAGGGCTGCATAATTAGAAACATTATGCAGAAATGGAATTAATGAGAGAATAGCACTTGCTTACAAAGAAGATCACCTCACGTTTGCCGAAGAAGTGATTCATACTTATGGAGTGATTTTCTATGGACAGGTGAGTTTAGCCATGTCTAATGAATAGCAGGCATTAATTTTTCAAAATGAAAAATTTCATTGTAGCTGTCAGGCATTGTGCTGGTTATGTCACGGTTTTGCGGATGCTTAGCTACCTCTTGACCTGGGTGGCTTAGTATCATTGAAGGAAACATTTAGTCCTCATTAAAATCTACAGGAAAATGTCATCCAAGCAAGTCCATAACTGAATGATGAAGAAAATGAACTCAAGTGTTTTATACCTGAACTCTAATTAAGAAAGACATGAAATGTCCAAAGCAGACAAAAAAATAAAATGTTATGGAGGTGAAGCCATTGTAACGAAGGAATAGGCCAAACATCCTGCACAGAAATGTAAGGTTACCTCTTTTCTACATTTTGTTTATATTACCACATTTTCCTCTTAGTAGTCTTCCTGGATCAAGTATTGACCAAAATGAAATAGAGTTCAAATGGCAGCCTCCAGAACTCTAAGTGTGTCCGAGTAGAATGCAAACTGTATTCTGCTTCTTAATTAACTGAACCACAGCCGGCACCCTACAGAATATTAGAGTAGGGAAGTAAAATATATTACTTTTTGTATTTATTTTGCATAATCCACAGAAGTATAAAGTTTGTTTTTGGTTGTATGTCCGTTACTAATCAGTGGATTGTTGCTGGGCAGAAATGCCACTTTGGAAGCTCTGAACAGGGACTAGGCAAGACAGATGTGATGCCAGTTTAAAAAGGAACATCCACACCAGCCATACAATGCAACTCTTCATTATACTGTGGGGTGATGGTTAGGTATTGTAGAGGGTTCAACAGAAGGGAGCTCAGTAAGAGGAATCACAAAGTAAAAAACAGAGTAACAAAAGAGGACAAAGAGAAGGATATTGGCACCCAGGAAATAAACCTACAAGATACTCAAAGAATGATGGATGGTAGCAGATAATCTCTTTTTAGGGCTGGCAGCATGCAACATAACAGCAGAGTCCATTTTACCTAGCAGAGACTAAGAGTGGCTGATCTTTATGGGAGGGGTAGAAAGACATAGAAGACTGGCAAAGGACCAGAATAGCTCCTTTATTGCATCAAGGGGCAGCAAGAGTGTGGAAGGTGAAATAGGTGAGATCCTGACAACCAAAATATATAGCAGGCCCAGAAACTACTATGGCCTTGGCCTTTCATAACAGATAGTCTTAAGAGTGAAGATTTAATAAAGGTTGTTGATGCTGAAGGTGATTCTGGTCTTTACCTAGGTGGGATTTCAACGACCACTTCAACTTGGAGAAATTTAAAAAATTCAATTTGAGATAAATTTGTGTTGCGGACAAGAGAAGTCAGAGAGGGGAGCCAGGAACTTGTTCCTAATTTACCTATGACCCTTACTTTTGCTTTAATATTGTATTCATTTTTATTTTCAACCATTTAAATATTTCATCATTTTTCTAGTGTAGTCCACAAATCATCAATTTGTGTGTTTGTTTTTCTATGTGTGCCGCCATTTTGAGCTAAAATGTACCACGTTGTCATTGTGTGACACAGGATATCATCAAAGACACCTAGTAAAAGATGGCCAAGCACATTCAGAAGCATAAAAACTTTAAGCAACTAAAGGAAAGGCCTTGAGAGAGACTAGAAAAAAAAAAAAAAATTAGGTAAGGACTTGAGTTGTCACCTTTATCATTTTGATTTCAGCTTTGCCCATGAATGACCATGACAATCCCTTTGTTTTGTCCTTGAAGAAACGCCTCCTTTGATCTCTGCCACTAAATAGCAAAATCTGTTTGATGGGACACGTAAAACATCTTATTAAACATGACAAGAGGACAGAGGAGGTGAGAGGAAGAGCTGGCTTGTGGCATCTGAGTAAGTATTGGGGCAGCCATTTCCCTGATTAATAGGCCAAAGCCTATTACAGTCACAATGATAAAAAAGTTTTTTCTTTCTTCGTTATTTCCTTTGACAATTTATGATATGCTTTAGGTCATCCATCACTGGTGTTGGGTTAAATAAATTCTTCCTTTTTGTGTATTCTATACAGGTCCTTGCTTAAGAGTAACTTTTGAGTGACATTCTCTTATTACTCCTAGAATAACTGCTTCAAGTCAGCAACTCAGTGACATCACAAGGCTGCTGCTATATTCCTTTGTAAAATGCTTGCATGATTAAACTGGAAATTTGAATTTATCTGGTTTAATGCTTTGCACAATTACTTACTTATGAATTCCATCATTAAGCATGCACTATGCTGTGGGTCATTGTTGAATCATGAATCATCCATCTATTTTCAAACCAGCTAAATCCAATTTTAGGACCGTGGGTGGTTTGTGCTTTTTCTGACAGCATCACGCACCAGCCAGAACCCATCCCTAAATAGGGCACCACTCCTTCGCAGGGCTCAATCATGAATGCTCCCAAACTCACACATCTAACTTCCAATTAACCTAACCAGCATGATGTATGTTAAGGATGTTTAGAACCAAAATACATTTTATTCTTTGTAATTCTTTTCCTGAGTTTAATATTTTATCTCTGTCTTCTACTGCAGTCATTATAATTTGAATTTCAAAGAATTGGGAGTTATCATTATTTTCTAAATAGAAATGTTTTACCATTGTGGGTCATTTTTACAGTTCTATTTTTATTATTCATTCGCAAATGTTTAGTGAGCATCACCATTTTGATCAACTATTGCCAGGATGTAGGGCCGCACTGTAAAGGACTTTTCCCAGTAATTTCATATAATCATGTTATAGATATGGCAGTATATACACCAGGATTGCTGTAATCGCATTCTCTGAAATTATGAATTTTTTTTAAAAAAAACAAGACTAATTATTTTTTTGGATGTTTTTCTGGCAAACAAAACTTACCATTGCTCAGACTCTCAACTCTAATTTTCTGGTTTGAATTGTTAGTAATATTTACATCTCCTGATCCTATCACCTCTTTTTAATTCACACCTTAGCAGTGACAGAACACAAATTATGTTAATATGAGCAGATGGTGTTAAATCCCTGTCAGTGCCTAAAACAGAGACATGAAAAAATATGGGGCTATTGCAAAAGCCCCTTTGTAAAGTTTTCAAGGACGTACTTTGTCTGCAGTGACCCTACATGTTCAAATGTCAGTACAGGTGCACATCATCTATCTATCTATCTATCTATCTATCTATCTATCTATCTATCTATCTATCTATCTATCTATCTATCTATCTATCTATCTATCTATCTATCTATCTATCTATCTATCTATCTATCTATCTATCTATCTATCTATCTATCTATCTCAGCTCAAACTTGCACCATGGAATCAGAAAATGTTGAGTTGAAAAGGTATTTTTTTACTATTTACTTAAACATATCTAACTAAACAAACTAAAGACCAAACCAACAAGTAAAAATACAGTTCAGAAAAAGGTGAAGCAATATAAAAATCCAAGATACCAAAACACCTAAAAGAAGCAAAGGCCAAACAATACAAAGGATAAAATGCCAAAAATACAATAATAAGGAACATGCCAAGCTATACAAAAACATAAAATACCAAAAATTATGTTAATAAAGAAAAGGACAATCTACATAAAAGTCCATTGAATACTACAGAAATACAAAATACAAAAATACAAAAAATCCTATAATGAAGAAAGAGCCAAGCAATACTACAGACCATGCAACAAAAAAAAGCTAAAATGGCAAAAAAAAATTACATTGAAGAAATGGACAAACTACACAAAAAGGCAAACAATAGACGAAGTGATATGAAAAAAACAAAAATACAATAAGGCCCAGAAATACTAAACCTAGTATGGAGGCTGTTAAACCCTTAAAAAGGGACTCGGGTGACAGCCCCATTAGGTGCACACCTGAATTATTGAGAGGCCACCCTCTTGGGCTCAACATGAAAAGATGAGTAAACGAAGGAAAATAAAACACATCAATAAAGATACAAAAGGAATGCTTGAAAATGATTAACAAAAGGTAATATACTGAAATGAAAAACAAATGATAGAAAAGTAATAAAAGTAATTAACATAAAAAATCCAAATCATAAAGCACAAAAGTTTACAAAGAAAAGGAAAATAAACAACGAATGGCAGGGGCCAAAGTCTGAAAAAAACAGGAAAACTACTACGACAATGATGAATGAAAAAGAAAAGAAAACTCATAAGTCAAATAAGGAAACCGGGGGCACACATTAAAAATAACATGCAAAAATGCAAAGAAAATAAATGCTAAGAATTGTAAAAAAAGGGAAAGGCATCACAGACACCATTTGCCTTTCTGAGAACATTCACAACTCTTCAGGCCTCTTTTAGATAGATAGATAGATAGATAGATAGATAGATAGATAGATAGATAGATAGATAGATAGATAGATAGATAGATAGATAGATAGATAGATAGATAGATAGATAGATAGATAGATAGATAGATAGATAGATAGATAGATACTTTATTAATCCCAAGGGGAAATTCGCATACTCTGGCAGCAGCATACTGATAAAGAAAATATTAAATTAGAGAGTGATAACAATGCAGGTATACAGACAGACAATAACTTTGTATATTTTTAACGTTAATTTTAATTTTAATGTCTGAAATTGGCTACAGTGATGTCACACAGCAGCTCACACACATGCTAAGTTAATTCTTAACTTTTGCAAGAACAATGCAAGCTTCTTAAATATCTAAGAAGATAAAAGGAGACCACCACTTAAAGGAAGCAACATAAAAATACAAAGCAATAAATATTAAAAAGACAATAAAGTAGGTCCAAAAATGCCTTAAATGGTTATTAAACCTGACACCTTTGTTTGCTTGTGACTCTCATACTGTTATGCAGAACAGAGTGGACATCGCCCCTTTTTCTAGCCTTTCAGTGTCACAGAAGGTCTGTTAAGAGACCAGCTGCACTAGGAATACTTGAATATAAGAATGAATACTTAATTGAATTGGCTAAACTACAGCTCTATCAACACTGGGCAACTTTGCAATTCATTAGATAAAAAAAGATGTATTTGTTACTCTCGCCAATTCTGTTGCACAAAATAACAGGTCTATAAACAGACCCTAGACCTGTAACTGGAAGGGACCTTTGTCTAATTGCTAGGGGCTACTCTTTTCTTTAAAACCTGGTACTTGCATCTCTTCTGTCTCTCTGGAGATGAAAGCTAATAAACTATTCTTTTGGCGCAGAACACCACCCACCCACTTACTAAGTAGAAAAAACCTGCATACCTTCTTTGACCGTGGGAACTACTGTGCATTGAACCTTGGATCTGGATGCCCTAAACTAGCTTTATCACTCACTCCTTCTAGCCAAGCTCTCTGGACAGTGACTGAGCCAGTCTGGGACAGCTGACAAACAGCCTTAGTTCAGGAAGGGAACTTCAGTACCTAAACTCTTATCTCAGAAAGAGTCACACTTCTCTCTATGAAGAGCCAAACAGTGACCTGAGGAATATAACAACCCACCACAGACAAAGAATCACATGGCATAAACAAAGAATGCACTCCACCGCAAGCAAAGTCCTTTGTTCAGACCTGGAGTAACAACAGCTCATACCATCAGACATTGTCCTTAAATGTGTGGTATTATGAAACTGTCTCTTTCTCTGCTAAGATAAATTAGAACTTTAAGTAGCTAGTAAAAAATCCAGCCGAAGACTGAATTTAACTAAATTTGAAGGAAAAGTCCTGATTCACAGCATAACCATTTTTAGCACATTCTCACCCAAACACATGCATTTAGGAAAGGTCAAGTTGACTATAACATTATTCACAAGTTTCAAAAGTAAAAGTTTATAAAATAAAGGAAATTCTGAAAAATTATAAATGAATTAATCATGGCCAGCCTATTCTATGTTACATTTTTGCCAGTCTCATCTCTTTTGTGGATCCTCATTTATATAATCAGCTATCACTTTCCTACAATGTTTGTGTATATCAATAAATTTTATGACTGTTTCTTAAAACAAGTGTGCATCAACTACTTTGATATACAGTACAGTATGTTTTATGGCTGGTAACCTCATCTACAGAGAAAGCTGAAGAAAATAAAGGAGGAACCTTACCTAATTATGTAATTAACTAGTCATTTAGCCCGTTACAATAACGGGCACTAGAACAGTAGTGCATAAACATTAGTAGGAACAGTCTATATTAAATGGCAAGGGACCTTGACCTCATTCTGTTTGTTGGTCGTATTTTTCTTTGTCTTTCAGCCTTTCTTTTGTTGATGTTTAGTTGCTGAGCTGACCGTTCTTCGTGGGCTGCCGCTGTGTATTGTGTGTCTTTATGACAGCAATACTGTCTTGTACGTCCGTAATATACCTTTAATATTCTCTGGCGGTAATACGGGTGTGCGTGTCGGTAATATGCCTTTAATTTTCTCTGACAGTAATACTGGCTTGTATGTGGCTGTAATATGCATCACTGTATTGTGTACCTTTAATTTCCTCTCGCAGTAATACTGGTTTGTATTTCCGTAAAATGCCTGTAACTTTCTCTGACAGTAATATCGCGCATTGCACCGTGCCCCGCGCATGCGCACTTCACCAGAAGATACACACACACAGACACCTGGACGCACACAGGGATTTTATTAAAGAGGATTACTGGCATTGCCAAGGGAAAAACTAAAAATAAATTAATGTATAGATTAACATCAATCAGTCAATCAATTTGTCTCATTCACTTTAGCCTTAGTGGAAAGTTGTTAAAATGGTTGTACATCACCCTATATACCCTTTTCACCAGTTCAGTATCACAGATTCCAATCTGTAATTTAAATATTATGTGCTGTGGTCACTAGGGGGCGTCACTGAGCCCCAAATCCTCAGACACAACTACACACAGACAGCATGGATTCAAGTGAAGTTATTTTTTATCAAACAAAGTACCTTTCCACGGGTCTTGTTTTCCCAATCACAATTTAATCCTTCCTTCTTTTTGTATTCCTTCTTTTACTCCTTCAGGCGAGTATTGTTTCCTTCCTCCCAACTCCAACTCCTTGAGTGAATGGTGGTGGCTCATTTTATTGCCAGACCCAGGAGCACTTCCAATGTCAGGGCAATACATGAAGCACTCCTGGGTAACTGGTGAGACTCGTAAAGTAGGGACAAACCTCCCTTACAGCTCTGTCTAATAGGCACCTACAGAAACCAGTAGAGCTGCCTCATGGGACTGCAGCTCTCAACATGCCCTGTGGGCACAGAAATGGGCATACTGGCCCAGGAATGCTGCCATCCAGGATGTTTGGAGAGCATGCAGTCTTGGAACACTTTCTCCCTCAGTCCATGATGGGGTTCATCCTGGCTAGGATGCTGGTGTGTCCCTGCCATCCATCACAGTGTGTAAAACTATGCCAAGGTGCTTCATCATTTTGATGATAATATATATGGCAAGAGAATACACATGTATCATCTGAAAGCGCTGTGCCACTGTATGGACATAATTCACACGCACGGCAGTGTGGGAGGAGGTGGGGTAATGAGTGGAGAGTCAACACTTATGTATATAATTTAGTAACGTTCAATACGTTCAACAGTCTTTTACCTGCACTGAGAAAACATTGTCTGATGGGTTTTCTTCCCTCGTAGGGCACTGTACACATGAGACACATAGCAACCAAATTAAGCATGCAAACCTCTCTTACTTTAATGAATCAGGATTTGCTGGTTAGATCTGCCATCATTTGTTCCTTAAGTCACTTTCTATGTGCAGTTTGCACAGAGCTGCACATCTGGCGCTTGGTCCACTGAAAGTAATGTGCTTGTTCAAAATAAAAGTAAGCATAAGAGACTTTTCACATACACCATTTTATAATGGCTTATACTTCTCACAAAAATTATAGTCCTTATACAGAGGCTACTTAAAATCACCACTTATCCAGTGAATGGGTAACATTTTCATATATATGGTATATATGAGTCTCAAAACTGCATGAGTCAGTTTGAGTGGAAGGCGGCTGGAGGCTATCCCAGGGTCGCAAGGTAGGAACCATCTCTGGACAGAACACTACAGATCTTCTTATATAATATGCTACCATGGCTGTCTGTTTGTCTGTCCAGGATTTTAAATCACCTGTAGCTCACAAACCATTTGACCTATTGACCTGAAATTTGGTACACATATACTATGTGACATCTACTATCCGCTTTTGGGGTGATGATTGACCTCCAAGGTTATTCCTTTTTTTATTTTTATTTTATTGTAGAATCAACTCTCAGCAATGGCCAGCATGGCAGCCATGTAGCGCATGCTCAGGGCGCCGTTCTCATCCCTACCACCTTCGCCGTCATTTCCCCTACCTCTTCATATCTTAACTCATTCTTGAGGCAGATTGAAGACTTAAGTGCCATCTTAAGTGAAAAATTAAGAAAAAATACTAAGTAATTGCAATACAAACACGGACTTAATCAGTTTTAACATGAAAAGGTGCCAAAGAAAGAAGAAAAGAAGCAGGCCGCTAGGGTGGAGAAAAGAAGAGCTGCTCAGGAAGCAGCAAGCTCATCAACCTCTGAGCAAACAAATGCTAAACGTACAGAGAATGCTCAAGTCAAGTGTATTCACTGCACGTTATCGTGCAATGCGCTGTTACTGGTATTTATATAAATTCTGCTGCAAATCTGGGATATATGTGTTTCTTACGAGTAGTTCACAAAATAACAATTCTACCTGGAGTCTACTTTCAAAGAGATCATCTGTAGGTGAATAAAACTAGGAATTATACATTTTAGTGATGATTAATTTGCACCAAATTAAAATGATTGGGCATATATTAATCTGTCACCATTGATTCACATCTGTTATAATGTTCAGTAAGCCAGGCAGTATTCAACAGTATATAGCAGAGGATGGTTGTCAGCCTTTGCTGTTATGCATCACTTTACACATAAAATCAACCCTCTAAGCCAGTCAAACTAAAGGAAAACTTCATAAATCGAACTGAGCATTTATGTTTAGTATTATAAGGAGTGTCATGACTGTACTAAACAGATCCGTTCTACTACGTATTATTACAAATGCATGTCTAAGCTGTGACACTGCGTCTGTGCTGTACAAGTCAGGTGTTTGGCTAAAGATAATTTGTAATGCTACTCAATCTTCACATTTTCACCTTTTTGTCCCTTAGTAAAAGGGATTGTAAAAATAGCAGTTCATTAAAGTAATCAGATAATTATTATTTAAGTTTTAGCATTGTGCAATAATCTAAGTAGAAGTCATTAATGACATTATAGAATTAAGATCCAGTTATCATAATATAAAAAGTACTACATTTAATTTCAGAAAGCCATACTTCAAACAGTTATGACAATGTATACAAGAAATGAACTAATGTGAGTTTCTAAATGTGGAGATGATTGAGAAGCAACACATACAGTATTTTTAAGACTCTGCTATGTACCATGATGCCTAAAGCAAAGTAGCAGTGCTACCTCTGAGTTCCAAAGACCTGGATTTAATCCATATTCTCTGTTGTTTTCTATCTTTATTCCAAAGACATAAGTGTTAGATTAATTGATCCCTGTAATTATGTGGTGTCTGATTCTGTGAGTATGTGAGTGTGCTTTGTGATGAAGTGACACTTTTTGCAGAGCTGAATCCTGCTTTCAGTATTACTGGAATAGGTTCCAGCTCATTGAGACCCTGAATTGGATTATTATGGTTTGAAAATGAATGGATAGACAGGCAAGGTACAATGCAAAAATATTCCGTCCATCAGTCCATCCATGTTCCTAATGTGCTAATCCAGGTCAGGGGTGTGGGGAAGCTGGAGCCTACCACAGCATGCAAAGCAGAAATAACACATTGATGGGGAGGCAGTTCATGAGAGTGTGAACACACATACACACACACCACCACACCTCCATCAGGAGCCAGATCAGCATCGCCACTCCACCTACCCTACATGCCTTTGGACTGCAGAAGGAAAATGGAGCTCCCGAAACAGAAATCTGCACAGACACAGGTAGAACTTATAAACTCCACGAAGGAAAAACCTGGGACACAAACCCTGTTCTCCTTTATTATAAGGCAGAAGTGCTACCACTGTGACGCCCACACAAATTATGCTAAACTAAAAGTTAGAAGCAATAGGGAGCATGCCATGTCTCCTCAGTAAATACGTCTGCATATAGGAAAGGTACTATTGAAGGGACAGCTGCTCTGTCTACACATGCCACAAACAACCTACGGTCTAACCATAGGGCATATGAATATAACAGCACAGCTGGAGAATGACAAATCAGAAATTCCTAAAGGCAGCAGGAGAAAATTAGTGTTAATGATGCAAGGTAACCCAAAGTGGCTTTCAATATTGGAGAAGTAAATGAAAGATGAAAGAAGAGATAAGGAATACCACTTGTTAATTATGTTCCTTTAGATTTTTTTTCCTGTTAGCTTCGTTATTTCCTCTCAGTGCTTTATTTTTGAATAATTATGTATTGTGTAAAGATTATGGGCAAGACCCTTGATTAGCTCATGGCACTCAGGTGCTGTAATCATTATTGGCTGCAATATCCATTTAAACCCTAGGCAGCCACTGAATTAGTTCAGTGGCATTTGTTTCTTAGATCACATCATTCTGCTCTCTTATGTTCTCTTTTTCTATTTAGTTAGTTTGTCATCCATTTCTGACTATCTATTATCTCTTTGGCTTTTCATGTATAGTTGTTATGAATTATTTTTACATAAAATGTATAATGGTATTATTGTTATATTACATTACTGTTTGTTTATTATCACTGAGGTTTTGAATGATTGAGAATTTGTATATGTGAGTGGTTGTTTATATTGACAGGCTTTTGAATGGCTTAAAATTATTATATATCATCATTTATGCCATGTTTACTCTCCAAGAATGCCACCATTTGTTGTTTTATTGCCTTGGTTATAACTCCACAGTGGTTGCGTGACATCTCGTATGTTATGGGATTAAAGGTTACCTGTCTGCCCTGTCACTATCTGAGATTGTGCATATCCTAAAAACTTTACTTGTGTTTATTTTCCTAATCATTTTTCTAGTTAAAAAAACTTGTATGTTTTTTTAAACATTAATTTCTGGTTTATATATTGGGGTTAGATTATAGTTCTTTAAATTCCTAGATAAAATTTTGCTTTGACTATAGACCATTTGTAATTTTCTAGCCCTTTATTCCTTCCTCCCGTGCTGACTCTTTATTCAAAGGTATTTTGGTTTTTCTATACAGTATTGGATTTTGTATTTTTGTCTTGTTAGGCTCTGTTGCCTTCAATGGGTGGCTTCTCAGTGCTGTTAAGGAAAAAGGAGACAAGACTGTTAGCAACAGAGGCCCCTCTTGCTCTGGGGTGATACCTGAGCCTGGATCATTGAGTGATAAGAGGCAAACTGGAATACTCATTGAAAAAAAACCCCAAATATGACGAGAACCTACAAGCTCTGCATAGACAGCAACTGGCACAGGGGTTCAACATAGTATGATGAATCCATCATGTAGTAGAGCTATGTACTGTGTGCCACTGTACTGTGTCTACTTAAAGATGTACAGTATATAGTGTACTGTATATGTAAACTTTTTTTAGAAATCACTAACCATTGAGAAATATCAAAAGAGGATAAGCTTAGAAATGCCATCTCATTAAATAGAATAACTGACCATGCTGACTCACGTATGTGTTAGTCAGTTGTAATAATGCTTATGATGGACAAATGATTTTTTCTAATTTTGGTTCTGTACATTACCACAATGAATTTTAAATGAAACAACTCAGATGCAGTTGAAGTGCAGACTTTCAGCTTTAATTCAGTGGGGTGAACAAAACAATTGCATAAAAATGTAAGGCAACTAAAGCATTTTTTTAACAGAATCTCTTCATTGCAGGGGCTCAAAAGTAATTGGACAATTGACTCAAAGGCTATTTCATGGGCAGGTGTGGGAAAGTACGTCATTATGTCATTATCAATTAAGCAGATAAAAGGCCTAAAGTTGATTTGAGGTATGGTGCTTGCATGTGGAAGATTTTGCTGTGAACAGACAACATGCGGTCAAAGGAGCTCTCTATGCAGGTGAAAGAAGCCATCCTTAAGCTGCGAAAACAGAAAAAACCCATCCGAGAAATTGTTACAATATTACAAGTGGCAAAATCTACAGTTTGGTACATCCTGAGAAAGAAAGCAAGCACTGGTGAACTCAGCAACGCAAAAAGACCTGGACGTCCACGGAAGGCAACAGTAGTGGATGATCGCAGAATCATTTCCATGGTGAAGAGAAACCCCTTCATAACAGCCAACAAAGTGAACAACACTCTCCAGGGAGTAGGCGTATCGATATCCAAGTCTACCATAAAGAGAAGACTGCATGAAAGTAAATACAGAGGGTGCACTGCAAGGCGCAAGCCACTCATAAGCTTCAAGAGTAGAAAGGCTAGATTGGACTTTGCTAAAGAACATCTAAAAAAGCCAGCACAGTTCTGGAAAAACATTCTTTGGATAGATGAAACCAAGATCAACCTCTACCAGAATGATGGCAAGAAAAAATTATGGAGAAGTTGTGGAACAGCTCATTATCCAAAGCATACCACATCATCTGTAAAACACGGTGGAGGCAGTGTGATGGCTTGGGCGTGCATGGCTGCCAGTGGCACTGGGACACTAGTGTTTATTGATGATGTGACACAGGACAGAAGCAGCCGAATGAATTCTGAGGTGTTCAGAGACATACTGTCTGCTCAAATCCAGCTAAATGCAGTCAAATTGATTGGGTGGCGTTTCATGATACAGATGGACAATGACCCAAAACATACAACCAAAGCAACCCAGGAGTTTATTCAAGCAAAGAAGAGGAAAATTCTTGAATGTCCAAGTCAGTCACCTGATCTTAACCCAATTGAGCATGCATTTCACTTGTTGAAGACTAAACTTTGGACAGAAAGGCCCACAAACAAACAGCAACTGAAAGCCACTGCAGTAAAGGCCTGGCAGAGCATTAAAAAGGAGGAAACCCCGCATCTGGTGATGTCCATGAGTTCAAGACTTCAGGCTGTCATTGCCAGCAAAGGGTTTTCAACCAAGTATTAGAAATGAACATTTGATTTCCAGTTATTTAATTTGTCCAATTACTTTTGAGCCCCTGAAATGAAGGGATTGTATTAAAAAAATGCTTTAGCTGCCTCACATTTTTATGCAATCGTTTTGTTCACCTCACTGAATTAAAGCTGAAAGTCTGCACTTCAACTGCATCTGAGTTGTTTCATTTAAAATTAATTGTGGTAATGTACAGAACCAAAATGAGAAAAAAGTTGTCTCTGTCCAAATATTTATGGACCTAACTGTATATATATATATAAAAAAAATTGAGTTAAAGATACACGAGTGTAACAAATGCATTGGACAGTGTGCGTGGTTTGAGATGTGGCAGACCATGCTTCAATAAAATGTTGGGATTTTATAAGGAAATAACCAAAGTATTTGATATTAGTAGAGTGTGGAATATTATTTATAATTAAAAAAATCTTTTAGAGTGTTGTCATCATATTATATCAGGCTGAAATTCTGGGAACAGTGTTTCAAAGATTGAAAACAACACAATATTTTGCATGGAACATTTTCAAAATTAGATGATTTCATAAATGGGGTCCAGCAGAGACTGCTGTTTTTTCATAATTCATATAAATTATTTACAAAAAGTGTTTAACAGATAAGTTAGTTAAACTTGCAAACAATGCTAAACTACATAAATTAGCTGACACCATAGGATCAGCAGAGATAGAGTCGTATATGAGCTCCTATGTGGTAAATGAAATTTAATGTAAATAAAGATACATCTTTACACATGGGTAATAAAAGTACTGCACAATAGAACAGTGTAGAGAGTATTATGGAAATGTCACATCAGCAGGAATTCAAAAACTATGATATGCTGAATGACTTTGCCCTTTTCATATTTATGTTTTTTCCATAAAACCTTGTCTTTTTGACTTTTTTTGCATTATGTTTGCATTATTTTTTCAAATTCTAATTTCTTCATTTCGTTTTCTCTGCTTATCATAGTTTTCCACTTAGCAGTGCTTCATTGTACTCCCCATCTCTGATGTGAACTCTAATTCTGGTATTTTCACCCTAGCATTCGGAGGATTTTTGCAAGCTCTTGGGCTGCTATTTTAGAATGTTTCTTCACAGCTCTAATTATGATTATGCCATAATTTGCTGTCACCTTCCTGGGATGACTTGATCACTGGAAACTGCTAACTATTTCTGTAGTCTCCTTTTTATAAAACTGGATATACTGTAGGTCTTTTTAAGATTAGTAATTTATATGCAGCTATTATACTTGAATGTGGCACACAGTATTCCAGTACAGATAGCAGCAGTATCCACACTGGTTTTCTTGCCATATTTCTGAGATGCACATGTTAGGATAACTTTCATTTCTAAACTGGCCCAATTTGTATAAGTGAATGGGACTGGGCTATCGTTAAGGATTCGTCCCTGCTTTGGACACAGTTCAACTCGCTACAACTCTTTAATGGAAAAAGAAGGTTAAGCAAAAATATGAACAGATAATTCATCATCATCTTTTCTGGTTTAACTAACATTTTCCAGGTTTCAAAATCTTTTCCCTCCATTCTCAACAGTCCTGAAAAGTCTTTGATTTAAGACCTATTCTTTTCATATTCAAATATTGACTTCCAACTATGAGACCTCTTTCTTGGCTTCAAATTCTGCACCTCCATCTTGATTCACCATTTAATCCCATCATCCTCTGCCATTCACTCCTCATGCTCCAACCACCTTAGTCTCTTTCTCCTAATAACAACTATCATCTCCCTACCAAGTCTTCTTCTTACCTCCACATTCATTTTCCTCTCACTTTGTGACACTCCAAATATCCAACTGATCATTCTCTTATCTTCTTTTTCTAAGTTTGCTTGAAGCTCCACTTTCTTCAGCAATGTCTCACATTCCAACTGAAAATAATACACATAACACAGTTTTCACAAACTCAATGGAATTTTTCTTCACACCTTTCACCCTAGCTATCACTGCTTTATATGCACCTTTATCTTCACTCAATGTGTCATATAAGTAGCAGAATTTCCCTACCTTCTCCTAAAAATACTGCGTTGTTGATACCTAAATTTACACTTTACTACATCAACATTCTGCACCACTCTTGCATACTTTCTACAAACAAAAGTCACACTTATCTCCTGCAGACCACCCTTGACACTATTACATCTTTCAGGCACCCAAATCCAACAAACCGTTCAATAGATTAGGTTTCTCCCAAAACCTTTACCACACATGTGGACCAGCCATGCACCCTATCCAAGTCCTTTTGCCCCTTTGTTTCCAACCATCACCTTGAGGTCTTTCAGTTTCAGCCTAGTTATCTATGTTATCTTCTCTTTCAATTCCACTTCACTTTTGGCCATCAGAACAAGATCAGTGGCATACAAGAGCTCCCATGGCAATCCTTCGCTCATTTCTCTGGTCACCTCCTTTATCACTAACACAAAAACCTGACTCAAATTAGATTTCAGGTAAAGCTCACCTTCATGGACATTTTTCTGTTGTTTGCTGTTGTTCAGCTTTGGTTCCCAATGATATCCATTGTATCATAAAATTTGTTACCTCTGTTCTCCATGAAAACATGACATTAACATTTTTCTCTCCCATTACTATGAACAACACAAAGTGAATAATAGATTAACAAAATTAACATGTTTGGGTGAATTATCCCTTTTATACTATGTTACCATCACACAAAGCACTACACTCCAGCATCTTCAGGACACCTGCCATAACCATGAATTGGAGACCTTATAATAATGGCCTTCTTACAGTTTCAATATCTAACTATGCACATTTTTATTAATGTTCATTTAGTATTTTAGTACTCTCCTCTTTGGTTCATTGTTAATCTTCAATTGGAACTGAAAAAATTCTGTAACATTTTAGACTTGCTAGTACTGAAAATTTTTAATTGACTTTTTCGTCCCCACCACACTAAGCAGATGCATCTGTCCTTTCAATTAGACCTTAATGTTGATTGACACCTTTGCATAATTATTTAATTCTTCCGTGTTCTGAAGACGATGTGCAGACAGTACAGAGAGTCTGAACATTTCCTCTGTGTTTGATTAGGCTTTTAATGAATCCCATTCCTTTCTATTGCTTTGCACCTCTACCTCTTTAAACTAAGACAATTGACAAGTATAACTTTGTAGAACCCTCTGGCTGCTTTCTCCTTTTGAATGAGCACAGGTTGCTATAACATAATATTTTTGTCAGTCTAGAATAACCTAACTAAAGTGGCACAGTGCTACCATGGGACAGGTAAACAGTATAAAAGCACTGCATCTGGGTCAGTGGCCTGAAGTAAGAGAAGCTATGGATAAACCAAATGACAGCTTTGCTGGTACATAGAAAATGAGGGTAACAGTACCTAACTGATGGCATGGAAAGCACAAGAAATCTCTCTAAAACATAATGATATTCATAGCGAAGCTACAGATATCTTTTTTGTCAGTACAATAGATAGAGTGAGACCACCAAGGTCCTTTACTTTACAAAATCTTTGCTGAAAGAATTCCATCAGAATCTCTGGCTGCCAAAGATGTGTATTTTTAAGTATTTATATGTACAGTATTTCATAATATATTATTGCATGACAAGAGGTATTTGAGATGCAAAGCTGCATCATAATTTAAGCATGTCAGCCAACAATAACAAAGTCAAACCAAACCTCAGAATTAGAAACAGACAAAGGTGATGCACCTGTAATCCTTTGCTTGATTTTATTTAATTTTAGAAAGAAGTGAAAAGTTTTTTTTTTATTTTAAATTCCAGACAAGTCACACATCTGTTTCCTGATGTTTAATGAAATGGTGTGAAAGTCCCCGCAAGGCAATTACAAAGTATTTCTAGTAATAATACAGCAACCCAATGATATGTTAATTATGTGACAGCAGTAAGAAATTGGAATCGATATAAAAAAAAAATAATTTTTACAAAACAAAATTGTTAAAATATAATAGCATGTGGGTAGCACAGAGGCACAGTGGTAGTGCTGCTGCCTCGCACTTAGGAAGACCTGGGTTCATATCCCGGGTCCTCCCTGCGTGGCGTTTGCATGTTCTCCCCATGTCTGTGTGGGTTTCCTCCGGGTGCTCCGCTTTCCTCCCACAGTCTAATGACATGCAGGTTAGGTGCATTGGTGATCCTAAATTGTCCCTAGTGTGTGCTTGGTGTGTGTGCCCTGCGGTAGGCTAGCACCCTGCCCGAGGTTTGTTTCCTGCCTTGTGCCCTGTGTTGGCTGGGAATGGCTCCAGCATACCCCCGTGACCCTGTGTTAGGATATAGCGGGTTGGATAATATATGGATCGATAACAGCATGTAAAAATTATCAAGAATGGCCAGAATCTCATTGAATCAGATGTGGGACTACATAGTGTGAGCTGGAGGCCTGAATTACCTGTGATTTACCTGTAGGACTTGCTTTTTTGGAGCAGGTGGCTGAGGAATAAAAATTTGGAACTGGAATAAGAGCCTTTAAAAAATGTTTCTTTATCCTTTTTTTTAGCTGTTGCATAAATGTCATAGAGGTGACATAAACACACTGCGCTGATTTACACAGTGTGACAAGTGCCTTCACAGAGCAGCCAATTACAGCACAGATGCAAACAGCAGTAAACGTTCCTGTCACTCCAGAGGCTATACTTAGATTACGGCAAAAATGCGTGTTGGCTGAGGGAGCTAAAATGAATATCAACAATGTTGAAAGAGCTTTTAAAAATGGTGAAAACCATTAAATTATCCAAAAGAAAACTGGACACATGCCAGTAATTTTCCGTGGTGGATGATGGGAAAGCAGACCGCATGCTGCTTGTTTTCAGTGACACATGTTTAAAAGTTTTAGCATACAACAGCCATAAGTCATGCACCTCCGGTCTAAAGTTTCACTCAAGCACAGCTGAAGTTTACAAACACAAATGTAACAAGTGTCCTAAGAAATCAAGTGTCCAAAAATTGCGTGAATTTTATTTTTCAGAATATTCTACCATTTTACCAGTGTTTCATAAAGGTCTAATTGAATTTACATTGCAGTTTGCTGGTGCAGCAGTCAGAATTGGCAAATCTGATTATTGCCACTTCCCCTCAACAATATTATGTGAGTGAAAGTGAGTTAGTGGCAGGAGTCGTTAATTAAATCACACCTATCTTAGAGAAGTACACATCTGCTGATCACTGGACAAAAATTAGTAACCTGTGGCTAAATCTTACCTAATAACATGTAACTCTTCTGTGAGACTGAAGAAGAGCTGCAATTCGGTCTGGAATAGTTGCCACCAGTTTCTGGATGTAGATGACATCAATTTTCATCTACCCTTCTAGTACCAAATCCCATAGTTCAGACAGATTGGTCAGATGACTCTGTCAGCTTTTCGCTCTTTGCTCCAAATAGTCCCACAGATCTTCTATGGGATTACCAAGCCTGTCAGGATGCAAGGATGCTTCAGATTATAGTGTTGCAAGACTGGATCTTCCATTTTGTGTTCACCCTGGATATGAAGCATAAAATGTTACACATGGTTGTCTAGAAGCCTACTGACACCTCAGCCAAAGGACATACACTATTTCCTTTTTAGAGAAACACCCTCAGAACATCAGAAAGCCACCTCCTGCATGAACATCACCTTGAACACAATCCTCATGGAAGGCTTCATGCAGTTTGTAATGTACTTGTCACCCCACATAGTTTGAACACAAGCAAATAATCAGACCAAATAACATATTTCTAGTCATCAACATTCCAGTCTTTGTCGCTCCATGCCCACTGTAACTGTGCAGCTTTGTGAATAGCTATTATCAAGGGCCTCTTCTGCATTAGTTTGCTCCAGATACCCATAGTGTGTAGCTCCCTTTTGAGTGTTCATTGGGAAATGACTTGATTTGGGCCTGCATTCACTGTCTGCAACAGTTTTTGCACGGTGGCAAAAACTGTTCGCTGTCACAATGCGTGACCCCTGGAAACAGTCACTTCTTGTGAGCAGCGCCTTTTGATCGCAGTTCTGGCAACAGTTAGCAATTGACTGATGTACACCATTTCTATAAGACCCATTGCACTGTACACTTTGACACATTTGCAACTTCCTGTACACTATGCCCTTTGACACAGCTGAGCATAATAACCCCTTTTCACCAATCATTCACGTCTTTTGTGCAACCCATTTTTCACAGAGTTAACTAAACACACGTGGCACATTACTACTCCTCATCACTTTACAAACCTCATAGCAAATTGGGGTCAACTATGTTGATGTCACCTCTTACGTGCATTGACATCATTTTTGTTTAGCAAGCTACTATAAGAGCTACATGGGAGACAGCTTACGGGCTTGAATAACTGTAATGATCAACCGAGCCAGGAGATAGTGCTGTTCTCTAACACTGTTTTTCTTTCACCCTCTGGAGACCACCTGAGCGACTGTCCCACTGATGATATCATTTCTGGTTCCGGTCCCCCTGGACCCGTCCTTCCTGTCAACTGACTATTTAACTGACATTATGTACTCAATGATCAGTTCCTGCACATTGAGCTCTGTCTGTAAAGAATATAATGACAAACCTTGCTTCAAGTATATGGGGTTACCGCGGTGGCAACCCCAACTCTTTACCTTGTCCTGTGTTTTTTACTTTACAGTGGTGTAGTCAGCAGGATTTATTGCTATAATGTCAGAACAGCATTACCATAACGCTATTATCACCACTATCGCTACAGGGATCCAGTCCCTCCAGGTCCAGAATTGGGAACAAAGGATGCAGCTCACCAAGGGTGAGGTGCGGAGATAGACATATGGGACTGTCCACCAGGGGCAGTCATGAGCACCATCACAGGTATTGTTTGTTTATTTTACTATATACACTAGTATGTATACATATATATATACTGTATATATATATATATATATATATATATATATATATATATATATATATATATATATAGTCACACACGCGCGAGTAGGGAGCAGACCGGCTCAACGGAGCACGATAATTCACAGAAAATGGGTTTGGAACAGAGTACTAACACCTCTCTCTTTTATTCAGCAGGAAAACAGACGAATAAACAAACCTTTACAAAGACCTGCACTCGATGTCCCTTCTGTGTTTACAACAACCGTTACCTCCCTTCTGTCCCATTCTGATGACATCACTTCCAGCCTCCTGGATTTTCCCATCATACCCGTTGTATACTATTTTTTTGTCCTTATATAAATGTTGCGCCCTTGAGCAAGGCCCTTAACCTGCAGTTGCTGAGTGCTTTGAGTAGTGAGAAAAGCGCTATATAAATGCAAAGAATTATTATTATATTCCCTACTAGGTTTTTTTGGGAGTTTTTCCTTGTCTTCCTAGAGAGTCAAGGCTGGGGGGCTGTCAAGAGGCAGGGTCTGTTAAAAAAGCCCATTGCGGCACTTCTTATGTGATTTTGGGCTATACAAAAATAAATTGTATTGTATTATTATTAAATCCGACTATTTCACTAATATGCTGTCCTGGTTGTAATTTAATGTTTGAATGAACGAGTCTGAGCAAGACTATTGGACCGTTTCACTACACAGGGAAGGCAAAACCACAAAACTTCTATGAAAGTGTTGTCTCTTTTTTATATCTTCACTATATATATATATATATATATATATATATATATATATATATATATATATATATATATATATATATATATATATTGTGGCAGATGGCCATGGTCCTTATTTGGTCAGGAAGGACCAGGGGAAAGAACAAATTTAGAGCATTGCTTTCCCTGGAGCAATAGATGTCAGTCCCTCTGGGTTGCAGTGATGCCTCCCACATGGCTCCACGGGAGTTGGACTTTGGTTCAGCCCTGTTGGGTTCCATGGGCCCTGACAAGGGGGAGCTAGAGATACTGTTGAGCCCTGTGTGGTAGCACTTCCGCCATACCCGTTAGTGCTGCTGGAAGAAGATCGCCGAGCACCTGGAACACTTCACACTGGAGCCAGCACCCACTACTCCAAGAGCCAGAGTTGGGAAGAGGTAGACAAAGCTTACTGGGGGAAAGAGAAAGAAAGAAGGAAAGAAAGAGTTTTGGCTGTGTTTAGTGCTGTGAACTGTGCTGTGTAGGTGAGAAATGGGGGAAGGTGTTTCCTACAAAGAAAAAATAAAACGTGTGCTGAACTTGTGTCCTGCGTCTGTCTGTGTCAGGTTTGGGCGACAGGAGCGCCCTCTGCAGGCTACAATATATATGTACTTATCTCTGGAATGTGTTTTTGCAAAATAATTTAAGCTCCACTTCTTAAATGTGAGTGTCAATATTAAGTCCATACTGCTACAGAAACTGAGACATTTTGGTTCCACTCTTAGCACAGAAAATGTTGCCATCAGCCATGGCTGCCTTATGGGGGTTTACAAGACTTAACTGTAGTGCCCATATATTAAATGTGCATTCTGTTCAGCAATGATGAAAGGGCACCTGAGGTCACTCATCTAGTGAATACATGAAAAAAATTTTTTCACTTATTTCAAACCCTGTGGTTACATCAGCAAGCTGATGGGCTGCATCAGGAGTGGGCAGGAGGAGGAGTATAGAAACCTCATCAAAGACTTTGTTAAATGGTGCGACTTAAACCACCTACAACTGAACACCAGCAAAACCAAGGAACTGGTGGTGGATTTTAGGAGACCCAGGCCCCTCATGGACCCCGTGATCATCAGAGGTGACTGTGTGCAGAGGGTGCAGACCTATAAATACCTGGGAGTGCAGCTGGACGATAAATTAGACTGGACTGCCAATACTGATGCTCTGTGCAAGAAAGGACAGAGCCGCCTGTACTTCCTTAGAAGACTGGCATCCTTCAACATCTGCAGTAAGATGCTGCAGATGTTCTATCAGATGGTTGTGGCAAGTGCCCTCTTCTACGCAGTGGTGTGCTGGGGAGGCAGCATTAAGAAGAAGGATGCCTCACGCCTGGACAAACTGGTGAGGAAGGCTGGCTCTATTGTTGGCATGGAGCTGGACAGTTTGACAACTGTGGCAGAGCAACGGGCACTCAGCAGGCTCCTATCAATTATGGAGAATCCACTACATCCATTAAACAGTGTCATCTCCAGACAGAGGAGTAGTTTCAGTGACAGACTGCTGTCACTGTCCTGCTCCACTGACAGACTGAGAAGATCATTCCTCCCCCAAACTATGCGACTCTTCAATTCCACCAGAGGGGGTAAACTTTGAACATTATTCAAGTTAATGTCTGTTTTTTTTATCTGCATTTTTTATTACTCTTTACTGTAATTTAATATTTTTGCTGCTGGAATATGTGAATTTCCCCCTGGGATTAATAAAGTATCTATCTATCTATCTATCTATCTATCTATCTATCTATCTATCTATCTATCTATCTATCTATCTATCTATCTATCTATCTATCTATCTATCTATCTATCTATCTATCTATCTATCTATCTATCTATCTATCTAAAGCAATCTGTTTTAAATTAATTTTCTCATGAATATGTGGAGCGGGACAAAACTTAGGAACCATAGATAAGTGAGCCTGCAGTACACAACTTGTTGTGCTGCAGACTGGAGTAGATGGGAATGAGGCAAAAACGTTTAGAAAGAATGTGGGAGAGGTCTTAAAAAATCAGTCATGTGGAGGCCACTACAGTGAGCCAAGCAGAACCTGGTGAAAGAAAAGTTGAACAGTAGTACATGTTAGATGGAAAGGTACAGTTTAAACATATTGCTTTTGTATGAGTTTTAGAGGAAAATGTTACAGAGGAGTAGGAACTAAACTAAATTACAAAGACTTGAAGAATGACACAATTATAAGTTATAAAAAATGAAAGACCGATCAAGTCAAAAGAATAGCAGTTCCAGTGGACATGCCAGCATCAGCACATAAGGCTAATGAAGCAGAGGAATATTTAGCAGTAAACTGAGAAGGTAATCAATGCAGGAAAAGCAAATGAGAAACAGTTAGTGGTAGGAGACTAAGTGAAAAGCAAAAAAGAGATTAGGGTTCATATGAAGGAAGGCAAGAGAACAAAAATGTCTGGTATATGGATGGCAACAAATGTGCCATAGATTTTTTATGATTCTCACTCTGGTCTTGTCTTTCATTTGTTGCCTATTTTTGACCTTGTCTATTTTCTTATGTTGCTGGGAGCTGTTTATTATGCAGTAGTTATGTGAGGGGAGGAATGGGGGAATCACACCAGGACGTGTTCTAGTATTATGTGTAGTGTCTGGTCAGATTGAAGTATTCTGGATTTTAACCTGTTTCTTAATTATACCTCTGATTAGCACATCCATTCCTTTTATTGCTGTCTTTGTGTTCCTCACTCTGTGTATGATTTTGGATTATTCTATTTTAATCTTTATGACTCATATTGTTTTATTTCTGCCATTACTTCTGGTTCTGTCTTAACCTTTCATGGCGTTTCATGTTAATGACATTAAAAACATTCACATCAGGTATGTATTGTCATGCCACATGCTACATTGCTACTTGCATCTGACATCAAACACAAAATCTTACAAATCTGAGCTGTACATTCAGCACAAGTTGTTTATCTGATGGGGCAGCAGTCTTATGTTTATTTTGGCTGAGCAATTTTGTTTGCTGTATCTCCATCATTACAGTTGTGGCCAAAGGTTTTGAGAATGACACAAATATTAAATTTCACAAAGTTTGCTGCCTCAGTTTTTATGATGGCAACTTGCATATACTCCAGAATGTTACAAAGAGTGATCAGATGAATTGCAATTAATTGCAAAGTCCGTCTTTGCCATGAAAATGAACTTAATCCCAAAAAACCCATTTCCATTGCTAGTGGGAAGAAGGTTTCAGGGCACCCAAGAAACTCAAGTGAATACCAGGACCATCTCCTAAAGTTGATTCATCTGCGGGATTGGGGCGCCATCAGTGCAGAGCTTGCTCAGTAATGGCAGCAGGCAAGTGTGAATGCATCTGTACACATAGTGAGGTAAAGACTTCTGGAGGATGGCCTGGTGTCAATAAGGGCTCCAAGAAAAACACCAGGGAAAGACTGATATTCTGCAAAAGGTACAGGGATTGGACTGCTGAGGACTGGGGTAAAGTCATTTTCTCTGATGAATCCCCTTAACAATTCTTTGGGGCATCAAGAAAAAAGATTGTCCAGAGAAGAAAAGGCGAGCGCTACCATCAGTCCTGTGTCATGCCAACAGTAAAGCATCCTGAGATCATTCATGTGTGGGGTTGCTTCTCAGCCAAGGGAGTGGGCTCACTCACAATTTTACCTAAGAACACAGCCATGAATAAAGAATGGTACCAAAACATACTCTGAGAACAACTTCTGCAAAACCATCAAAGAACAGTTTGGTGACGAACAATACCTTTTCCAGCATGATAGAGCACCGTGCCATAAGGCAAAAGTGGCAACTAAGTGGCTTGGGGAACAAAACATCGAAATTTTGGGTCCATGGCCTGGACACTCCCCAGACCTTAATCCCAATGAGAACTTGTGGGCAATCCCCAAGAGGTGGGTGGACAAACAAAAACCCACAAATTCTGATAAACTCCAAGCATTGATTATACAAGAATGGGCTGACGTCAGTTAGGATTTGGCCCCGAAGTTGACTGACAGCATGCCAGGGGGAGGTCTTGAAAAAGAAGGGCCAACACTGCAAATATTGACTCTTTGCATAAACTTAATGTAATTGTCAATAAAAGCCTTTGAAACTTATGAAATGCTTGTAAATATACTTCAGTATACCAAAGATACATCTGAAAAAAAATCTGAAAACACTGAAGCAGCAAACCAATACTTGTGTCATTCTCAAAACTTTTGGTCACAACTGTAGAGCTACATTTTTTAAATATTATTTTCTGTTTTTCTAACTTAGTATAAAAAGGAATTGCACTTGGGCAGAGTTATATTGCTTACTGTGGGATGGCTATTGTTGGTAATGTGAGAATTACAGGTCCTATTGTATCATCATCCCTCGCCTATAAAGATGGCTCTGCAGTATAATTAATATCATAGTGTTGAGACAGTCACAACAAATCTTTCTTTGAAATTTTTTGAATTGGGGATCTTTTGGTATGTCTGAAACTAACCTGTTGGTTTAGTACATTAGTGTTTGATATTTGGTTAATATTTTAAACTTTGAAAGTTATAATCTGGAGTCACGCATGTGCGAGTAGGAGGACGTTGTATGGACCAAGAGAGGGTAATTCCATGCCAGGCCAGGGGGTGGCAGGGTGCGCTAAACCTTCTTCTGTTGTCTCCACAGACCAGACACGGGAAAACCTGTCTGACTCATCCCTGAAGACATCACTTCTGGTTCCAGTGGCTGAAAAAATGTCACTTCCGGTACCTAGGACAACATCACTTCCAGTCTTGGCATTTAAAGCTGCCATTTTTATAGCCTGATTTCAGTTCATTTTTGGACTCCATCACAGACACTTCTGTGCAATTTCAAAACCCATTGCAGCCAGGGACAATACAAGGGTGGCTGCCCCAAACTTTTATGAGTGTGATGAGTCTGATCTTTTCACTCTGGGTTTATTTCTAATTTTTCCTGACTTCTTTCTGTACTATTTCTGGTCTTTTTTTCCTCATGGAATTTTGAAGCATACAAAATCTATTTTTAAAATTTTAAATAATGTTTAAACTGTTATTAAAGCTTTTAAAATATTTCACATCGTTCATGACTCCATATTGTTTTTTTTATGGTTGCCCCAATTTTGTCTTCATTGATTCAACATTTCCATGCATAAAAGACTAGAATTGTATGGTGCATGACATCACCACTGTGACAATTTGAAGGTCAAAGCTGTGCACTTCCTGGTTATCTGAGACTGGGAATAGAAACTGAAATCTTTGGTGTTCTGTGGTGGGTTGGCACCCTGCCCAGGATTGTTTCCTG
The DNA here is from genome assembly GCF_900747795.2 of Erpetoichthys calabaricus. Lineage (NCBI taxonomy): Eukaryota > Metazoa > Chordata > Cladistia > Polypteriformes > Polypteridae > Erpetoichthys > Erpetoichthys calabaricus. The sequence continues at coordinate 180,853,100 of NC_041395.2, forward strand.
CCTTGTGCCCTGTGTTGGCTGGGATTGGCTCCAGCAGACCCCCGTGACCCTGTGTTCGGATTCAGCGGGTTGGATAATGGATGGATGGATGGATGGATCTTTGGTGTTGTCATTTTTCATTTGAACTTTCTGGCTAAAGACTTAGGTGTTTCGACTTTTTACGTAAAATTTGGATTTGTTTTGTGCTTGATGGAAGATAGGATTTACTTTTAGTTCTGGAATTTTTGGTTAGTTACAATTCATGTCTCTACTTGTGGTTCCTTCTGTTCTTGGGCAATACATTTGACCACAACAGTTTGTCTCTGTCTGTATCTTATGAACCTCTTCTTGTGTTTTGAGCAATCTTTTTGCCATTTTTCATCTCCTGGTTCTTTTTTTACTGTCTTTTCACAACAAACCTTTTTCCATCCTAGGTACAACAGTGATTATTCATTTCAAAACAATCACACCAATCTCCTCTCTGTCTGTTTGAACAAACCCTGCCAACAGCGGTCAAGCCCTCTTTGGATGTAGGGTTGGCCATTCTCCATGTTTGTTGGCCACAGTTTTTGTTTTATCTTGTCTATGCAGGAGGTTGACTTCCATCCAGTCATTGACTGCTCCCTTCTTGTTTGTCTGCATAGCTAGTGAACTCCACCTAAGTGTCAGCAGCTCAATTATTTTTTTTCTATCTGCCTGCTTGCTCTTATAGCAATCATTGTTGCTTCAATCACGTCACCTATTTATTTAGAATCCGCTGTCTTGTTTATATACTTTATCTAGTTCTGAACCTGGGGATCACGGTGGCAGAGTATTTAGCACTTTTGCCTTACAGTGCCATTGGTGCATTAGGTGCTTTTGTAATTTGTTTTTTAATTAAACCTCTTAAAATATTAATATTTTTATTTGCATTGATAATGCTTTTCTTTGTATTGTTAACTTTATAACATCATTGTCGGCTGCTTTTCTGTTCTGAGTTTTTTTCTTTTTCTTTGGAACTTTTTCTGTGGGTGTCATCATTATTTTCTGTTTTTTGTCATGTATATCACCATTTTGTTGATGTGGTTCAAGACCTTTAGATGTCATCACACTGCCTCTGTAAAATATGGCAGTATGAATTCACTCAAGTTTTTAAAGCAAAATGAGAGACTTATGATTTTCTTTCAAAGTGTATTTTGTTAGAAAACAAATTGTAGGATTTTATTGGATTTGACTTTGGCTAAGAACTTTAAATTTAGGTTTAACATTTGGGTTTTTGTACTTTGATCATGTATGTACAATATACCGCAGCCTGCTTTTTCACTACTGTATTTAACTGCCCTTTAATTTCCTTATTGCAAAGAAATACTTTAAATCAGCTCATTTAGACTTCTTTAATTCCATCAATCATTATGTGTTAATATCAGCATCCAATCACTGCCTGATGGCATGTTTTCCTTGTTGTCTGTCTTGGTTTCTCCTCCCATGTGTGCACAGAAAATGGCTGGTTGCGCATGTGTGGGTAACTAAGCAATGGCACGTTGCCTTCCCTAAGGCTGCTTGCTACTCCACATCCAATGTTGCAGAGATAGGCTTTGGAACCCTGTGACTATGATTTGGATTTAGTGCATATGAGAATTTGTATGTATGTATTTTTTTGTATGTGGGTATGTACAGTTCTGAGCCCTACTGCCCTCATGATTTGGCTTCTAGGTTTTCTCCTGCCAGTTATGTCCTGATATATTGTTTCCCTTCCTAATCCTGACCCCTTCTTTCCCTGGCACATAATTCTGATTCTCACTTCTTAGAGTAATATTCCTGTGTGTGACTTTCGGATAAAAAAACAAAAAAACAAAACATGTCTTGTTTCTTCATCTCAATTTTATATGGTGCTTAGGTTAAATGACCTCTGCCAATCACCTATACCATCTATGATCCAGTAGGCTTAAAAGAAAGATTATTCTTTTTGTTTCTTTCTTACTTAGCACAACTTGCTCTTCAAATGTTACAGAGAAAGACAAGATAAATCTTCTGTAAAATCTCAATTGAAGAATAAGAAAAACAATCAGCATAATGAGAACTTTGTGTGAGAAATGACACACGCTTAATTAGGGGCTGATTTTAAGAAAGCTTTTGACAAGGTAAAGTTACAAAATCTCATAGACATAATAAAAAATGATGGACTAGAAATCTTGAAGGCTTATTAGTCAGAAATACGACAGATTGTGGAGAACAAGGTAAATCAGATTCTGATATAAACGTTATTCTCTGTAAGACAAGGATGTTTAATTTCACTATTTTCATTCTAGATTCGTACATTCATTCTTGACGTCTGGGAGGATGGGAGACAAAGGCATCCTATCATCAGCTACAGCATCACACCATTCATCAAAATTACAAATAATTTCATGCACTATTATATACCACAGAATGCCCATGAAGGCCTACCCTCATTGGCAACTAGCTTCAGGTTGACTGAACTTACCTTTATTTAGAGCTAGAAAGGCTACAAAACTTAATACAAAATATGAATTTCTGTTTATAGAAATATTTATACTGTACATGTTTGTAGACTGCATGTATTTGTGTTTTATTTTAAAGGTGTCACTTTTGTAAGTAGAATTTCATGATAAGGTTTTGTGCCTTACAGCCCTAGTGACCAGAGACCTTCAATTACTAGCCTGATTACTGTCTTTAGTTAGTCTGTACATTCTCCCTTTGTCCACAAACATTTTGTTTTAGGGTGCTGTTTATTCTCACCACATCTCAAAGGTCAATTGTTGATTCTGAAATGAGCCATTGTTGCTCAGTGCTGTGCATGAGTGAACCCCGTATTGGTTCAGTGCCTCATGCAGTGCTGCTTCCTAACTTGCTCACAGTACTGCTAGGATGGTCTCCACCACAACACTTTAGTGAAACAATCAGATTCCAAAAATTAATGAAAGGATCACTTTACTTGAAAAGAAAAAAAAACATCACAGTACTATGGGCCTATCTAAAAGAAGCTTCAATAAATGGAATGATATTGTAGTCCATCCATTATTACATAACATACTATTTCCAGGTCAACGTAATCCAATTCAGAGTTACAGTGGAGCAAATGCCATACTGACAGCACTATCACAAAGCAAGAAAAAGCTCTGGTGAGAACACCAGTCAATCATAGGACCCATTTATACAAACACCACCACTCACATTCACACAGAGTCACCCGTTAACCTAACCAGCATGTTGTTTGTGATGTGGAAATTCCACACAACAAAAACCTTTATGCAAACCAAACCTACACATTCTCAGCACTGCAGTATTTTCCAGTGAAGACATACTGTACCATTATGTAAACTATAAGGTTATAGATTCTGTATTGTAAGCCTATACATGTGGATAAGCCAAAGCACAATTATATAATTTAGGCTAAAGGTTGCTAAGATAAGGCCCTTAACCTGCAATTGCTAAGCGCTTTGAGTAGTGAGAAAAGCGCTATATAAATGCAAAGAATTATTATTATTAAGACATATAAGAGAATCTTACTCTTGAAAGGAAGTGACTTAAAATTATGTTATTTTTTTCCCAAAGAAAAACAAATAAACAATATTAAATTCAAGATATTTTTGCAGTTTAAAACTGTAAGGAAAGGGTAAATCCTTTAACCAGTGCCTTGATCCATCAGGAATAACAATGAATCCCCCTACTATAGTGATTGAATAGCATTCTTGATGCTTTAATCAGCCTATAATAATGGATTTTTCCAATATTGTAAAGGCAGCTCACATCTCATTTGTTGCATACTGCAAAGAGAAGAATCAATTTGACATATTACAAAGAGAAAAAGGCTGAACATTGTTGTTTATTGCAAAATTCTGACCTGATCAGAATCACATTATTCAGACAAAAGCCACAAAAGTGTAATTGCCATTCATCTATCTATTAAGTGAACCTACTTAGCCTAATTTAGGGGTCAGGGTGAACTGGAGACTAACCCAGCATCAACCATCCTTGGCCTGACACCAGATCATTCGCAAAGCATGCTGACACACACTCATATTAGGCCAATTTAGAGCCAGCAATTGCTGTAACTGAATGTTATTGGAATGTGAGAGGAAAAATAACCCGTTCAGACTTGATAAACACACGCAAACTGCACAGACAATGAGCAGACTGGAATTTGAACACAGCATCTTGGGATGAAAGTGGTTACCAGTGCGCCCCTGTACCATCTGACATTATAACCCAAAAAATTCTGCATTAATTTTTGTATTCCTTGGAAGGACATAATCACAGTGTACATGTAGGTACATATAAAATAGGAACATATAAAAGGTACATATAAAAAACACTACACAGACAGAAAGCCTGATTGCAGAATAAATGACAAACAACCTAGCTGATCAACTAATTGGACATGGCTTCCCCTGCGTCTTGATGTAAAAACATAGACATTAGTATTAATATACTGTAAATGAAAAGCATTTACTCACACATTTCCTTTGTGTTTCCTTTACCTATGATTTCCTTCGTGATCTGTTGTCCACTGAATTCTAACTCTAACAATGCATGGTAACTTCCAAAAATGTCCCTGAAGTCACATCTAGGTTCAGTCCATGTGCTACTTAGCAGCTCCTGGTTCCTCTTACCTGCCATCATACTCTGTAGAGAGTTTGTATCTGTATTGCTTTATAGAGGCTTGGATGAAAAAAGGAGGAGCCATGACAATCCTCCAAGGCGCAACCACACTATCCAGTCTGCAGACGACTTCTCTTGTGTGGTCCTGTCTATTCACTGAATGGTTACCACCCCTGAGCAAGTGTATAGGCCACATAGTAGGTCTAGCTAGAAACCCACCTTTCCAAGTTGTGACCACATCTGTGATAACGACTGGATTTGTGTAATTTAAATAATAAAGTACATCTGGTCCGGTTCTGTATATACTGAATATCACACAAATGTCAGGTGTATATTAGAAAAGAAAGGCTAAGCTGGTGTATGCCGCACACATAACAGGGATCATGTAGAATAAATACTACAAAGATTTTACATTGTAAGGAATTTGAGGGATGCATCTGATGGCCTATAAAATGCACAACACAAAGCTGATCTGCTGTATATTGTGACAAGTGTACTGATAAGAACATGCTGCAAAGAACAAAGCTGAGCATGTGTATACTAAAAAAAGTCTGTTGATGAGATCAACAAAAAAGAAATGTAGGGCTTATTATAAGCACAAATAAGAAAACCTTCAAAAGAAAGGATATGAGATAAAGCTATGATTGACAAAGGCAAAACTTCAAGGGAAATTCCAAAAGAATTCCAGTCCAGTCCATGAAAGAAAGATAAAATCCAAGACTGCAATGTGTATATAAGTCCCATGCATATATTATTACAAATGCGCTTGGAAATACTGAATTTGTGCTGCCTTCATTTTGATGAGCACCACCTTCTGACCAAAATGGATGTGGGTCTATGTCTCTGCATGCTGGACTTGATGCCCACTCAGAGCTCTTATAACTAACTGTAGGAAGCTTTACATTGAGTGGGGCACAGTGCTGAGATTTCAAACTGAGCAGGAAAATGGCAGACCAACTATTCAACAAGCAGCGTCGTTTATCATTGATGTTGGCCCAACTGTGTCGCTCTACACACCAAAAATGTGTTGCCAAGGAAACGGTGCATCTGGGAGCAGAGGGATTGTGCTTGTTATATTTTTGTCGCCTTGTGGGAATGAGCTGGTTAACACAGTCAGGAATGATTTATACCAATGCACTTTATTCCGACAATGCCCCCCCACTACTGAATACCACATGGGCAAATTTTTTAAAAACAGACTCCCCCCTGCTGTGTAGGGAGTAGACCTGGAGAAACAGACAAGCCCGACCCTCCTTAATGGAGTGTGGCCATGCCCTTGAATTGCATTTATCAGTGAAGAGATGGCATTTAAGCTTGATGTCTTTTTTGTCTCTACTATGAGGCCTTTTCCATTGAATGCTTAGAAAGCCATGATGTGGGAAAATCTTTTCATTCAACATAGCATGGCTCCACTCTGCCATTGTGAAAGTGAAGACCAATGTACATACTTTGTAGATCCCAGTGTCACTTCTAAATTGTAGCCTTGCGGGTAGTATAAAATGTTTCTCATTGTACAATATATTTCATTACCGATAACCGAGTGAAAATGACCCAAGCATAAACCATGTGTATTTGTGAAGACAAAGAAATAAAGCAAACAAAAGCAGATTGTGGTGGCATGATGATTAAGACTGCTATCTGCTATCTGACAGCTCCAAAGTCCTGGGTTCTAATCCTTTTTGCTTGGAATCTGAACATTCAGCCTGTGTCAGGATGGGTGTTAATCTTTTAAGCCTGGGATCCTCCCATATTCCAAACAGATGCATGTTTTAGCTAGTTGGCAGTTCCAAGCCTGTCCACTTATGGGAGTGGGCATGAGTGAGCCCTATCTAAATTGTGTCCTTGGGTAATGCCCAGTGTTTCTAGGATAGGCTATGGATTTTTTTCAACCTAGAGATGGAACAACTTAGTTCAAAAATGGCTAAATGAACAGAAGAATGGATAAATAATAAAAAACAGAAAGATAACTAGATAACTTTTATCAGAAAATTCTGAAAAGAAAAGACCGTTTAAAACCCTGAGGTTAGGGCTAAAAATACAGAAGAGAAAGTTCTTAACTAACGGAAGACACTGAAATTGCTTCTAGTCATTGAAGCTGCTTAACAGAGTGCATTAGTGGTGAGTAATTTTTCAGTGACTTAGCATTAGTTTACTATAGTGTATTACTCAGGAAATTAACGTCATTAAGAATTGTGGCTTTTACAAAGAGCCCTGCAGCCTCCACCCTGCATATTGGCTATCCAGCCAGAAATAACAGATGATGCTTATGAAACAGTATTAAAGTGTTAACTTCTTCTTCTTTCAGCTGCTCCCATTGGGATTGCCACAGCAGATCATCTTTTTCCATATCTTCCTGTCCTCTGCATCTTGCTCTGCTACACCCATCAGTTAACTCTTTATCCAAAATCACATTGGGATATGCACAGACAGAACTTCATTTGTACCTAGGGGGAAAATTGGCTTTTTACAAAAGTTCTCTAGATAGATAGATAGATAGATAGATAGATAGATAGATAGATAGATAGATAGATAGATAGATAGATAGATAGATAGATAGATAGATAGATAGATAGATAGATAGATAGATAGATAGAAAAAAGGGTTGGGGTTCTACCCCGTATATTCAAAAAATCACTGGATAAAGAAAATACAATGTAGTTAATAAATCTCTTTAGACTGAGTCTAAAATGGGACTAGTGAATGGGGGAAAGCAATTGTCTTTATAGCTGCTGAGGATGAAGGGGTGTGTTCAAGGGGTTGGAACTGGAAGTGAGGTCACGAGTATAGAAGGTTCTGGAAGTGAAGGTGGAGTTAGGCACGCTTCTGTTCGGAGGGTCTGGAGAGGAGAGAGAAAAGGTGTTAGTGCATCCCATTAACCCCACTTCTGGCATACCACATTTAACCAAGCTCATTGACTGCCTCCCAAGTGCTCATGTGTGACAACAGGTAGAATTTTATTTCTTCCTAGAGGGAAATTTAGCAAGGGATAAGGTCAGAGATGTGCATATCTATATAGATATATCCTGGATAATGAACTATCTGTTGGGCAGACTGCAGTTTGAGATACTCAAGGACTGTGTTTCTGATATGGATGTGAGCAACACTGGAGCATCACAAGGAAGAGTCCTGTCTCCTTTTTTCTTTACTCTGTACACCTCCGACTATCTGGAAAGGGAAGGATAATCACTTGGATTGCGTCAATTACAGGGGGATAACACTGCGCTCGTTGCCGGATAAAGTCCTTGCTAAGGTCATCCTCAACAGGATCTGGTTTTATACCTAAGAAGTCTACCTTCAACCGCATCCTGGCATGGAGGGTTCTCAATAAGCTCAAACGCAAATATCGGGAGAGTTACTTTGTGGCCTTTATTGATTTTCGGAACGTGTTCGACTCAGTTGATTGAGCTGCCCTGTGGGACATCCTGAGATTTCGCTGGATTCCCCTGAAGCTGTTGGAAATCATGGCCGGCCTGTACACTAGTGCTGTGAGTGCTGTGCAAACTGGAGGCAGGTTGCTAATGGAGTCCCAAATGAGGCACCTGCATTGTGAGAGAGCGTCAGTTACGGCACTATAGACTTGTGTTCCACTCCTCCGACAGTGATCTGACTCACAGGGTCCTCTTTGTTGAGGGCCCGAGCTGCTGGACCAGGCCACTGTGACACCTATGTGACACCTGGCTGTGGCAGATACACAGCCATTTCCAGAGGGTGGAACTGGACCGTTTGTCTGCCTGGGGGGTTGCCAACTGGGATCCCGAGGTGTTTCATTGTGTTATGGGTGTACCTGTGCATGCTCCCCAACCTGACCTGACTTGACTATGGTCTGAATACACACCAGAATGACTAAAAAAGACGTACATTTTAAAAAGAAAGAAAAGAAAACTTCTCTCACAGGAATATTGAGGCATTATGCAGTGGTATTGTTGTTGATATAAAGAAGCCCCAGTAGCATCTTGATACTTTTACTGTGTCAGAGAGAGGATGTGCAGCACTATTCATGATGTCACTCAGTTTTGTTTTAATTCTCTCCTTTGCTACTATCTCCAGCATGTCCAGAGTGTATCCCACAACTGAGCAGGCACTTTTAATCAGCTTGTTAAATCGGTGGATCTCTCTTGACGTAATGTTACCAGCCCAGCACACCACAGCATAGAAAACTGCACTGGCCATCACAGAGTTGTAGAAGATGTTAAGGATGTCACTTCCCAAATTAAAGGAAAAACAGTCTGCTTCATTTCTTGGTGTGAAGGGGAGTTTGGGGTCCTAAAATTCTGGGTTATGATTTCTTTGTCCCAGCTCAACATGGTTGAGTTGAATGTCATCAATATGACTACCTATTTTATGTACTTCACCCCATCCCATTCACCCCATTGTGAGGGCTTCTGTTTTTACCACATCTTTCACAGACCAACAATAGCCCTCATGAGTTCATCAAATTCATCAATGAAGTAACATGAAGTAATTCCAACAAGGGATGAATAATTTTGCCTTTGCTTTGAACAAGCAATTTATCTTAGATCATTCACTTAGCTTAACAACTTATCTTAGATCATTTAGCTTATGTTATTATACCAGGCCTTATTGATTCAGTTCTAGATGGTATAATCACTCAGTCTGTCTTTGCTTACTTTTTGTGGTAATAACCTATAGTTCTTGTTCTCTTGACTTTATTTTGGATTATTTAATATTGTTTTTTTGTATCAATAAGGTGCTGCTGGAGTATATGATTAAAAAGTATCTATCTATCTATCTATCTATCTATCTATCTATCTATCTATCTATCTATCTATCTATCTATCTATCTATCTATCTATCTATCTATCTATCTATCTATCTATCTATCTATCTATCTATCTATCTATCTATCTATCTATCTATCTATCTATCTATCTATCTATCTATCTATCTATCTCCATTATACCAGGTTTTTTATCCAACCTTATGTACTATACATAATTATTGAGTAGAACTTTCCTTAACCATTAATTTTCTTTCTTGCAATCATGGTTTCATGACATCCTTCAGTACAACTCATAAAACTTACAGTAGATTGTCCTTTCAATACTGCCACTCTAGATTTTGACATCATTCCACTGTGTTCATTAGAACATTAGAAAGGTTTAGATGAAAACAGGCCATTTAGATCAACGAAGATTGCCAATCATTTCTGCTTAATTCCTCCAAAATAGCATCAAGTTAAGTGTTGAAGTTCCCTAAGCTGCTACTGTCTATCTACTGTTCATTTAGAACCAAGTTCCCAGCTCACTAAGAAATACCTCAACATTACATGAGCTTATAATGGTTCAATACTGGTACCAAATGGAGAAGTCCTTATGTGTTTTAATGATTCCTTGGTCATTTTCTATTTAGAAAAATGACACTGCTTCTATATAGGCTACAATACCCACATTCTAGTTGAATCAGATTATGATTTTTCTTAAACCGTGCAAACACTTGTGTTCTTCACAGCATTCTTGTTAACACTGGTCTTTGTGTCATTTTCTGCTTAGTGCTCATTTCTTCCAGATTTGCTCTATTGCTCTGAAGTTGAGCCTCGACCTTCAGAGGCACACAATCCACCACAAAAACTCATCTCGTTCAGTGTTTAACATTATCATTCTGGCCTCGCTACATTGAACAGCTACTGATGCAGATTTACTGATATTGACTGAACAGAATGTGGTTATTAAGCAAGTATGAGAGCCCCTCTGAACTGCCAGTTTAAAGAGGAGGGGGGCCATTGCGGTCTCTGAATGGCCCTTCTGCTTGCAGTGAACCTTCACTGAGATTTGAAAAGCAAGTGGAAAAACAGTGGCCCCCACAGCTACAGGGGGGAAAAGAAGGGCAAACTGTTCACAGAAATATGTGTCACAGCCCAAAGTGTGACTGTCAAAAAAAGAGAGCAAAATCCATCCATTTATTTAAACATTTTATAAACACGTGTTTGACAAAACTGTACAGTCGGGGGTAGGGAACAGTATTGACACAAAAAGAAAGAACACAATCTACTTTAAAGTAACTATGGACTGCTCTGAACAGTACATTGGTCCCATAAATCTAGGAGCTGCCTGTACCAACAAATGACCAGCAAGTCTCTGGAACTTTCCATAACAAGCTTCAATTATTGGTGAATCGATATGAATTGATAATTTGTTATAAGATGACTTAATACAAAACTGAAAAATTGTCTGCACATGGAGGATGTTGAAATGTTTTCATTTTATCACTCACTGCCAGGCAGAATATGAAGGTGAACCTGCATTCAAATCACTCATGTGATAACCTTATTAGGAGTACTGATGTTTATTCTTTTATTACCTGTGCACAGCAACAATGCATTGATTTCCAAAAACTCATTTACAACACATTCATAGGTTGGTTGCCCCTGATATACCAAGTTGTGATCAAACTTTGTCCACTACCATCCCCATTACACATCTCGTAATTATCTGCTTCCCATGAAAATACTTCCACAACACATATTAAGTACCTTGATTACAACACAACACATATTAAGTACTTGATTTGAACCAAATGGTGCCTCATCGGTAAAGAAGCATTTATTCCATAGCCTGATCTTCTTCCACTGTGAGTAAGCCCACCATCATCTCTCTGCACTTGAGCACAAAGCCTGCCTTGACAAAGTATGATCTACAGTATGTAAACTAAAGTAAATCTCTGAAGTGATAATGGATCCTGTGCAGATGGTATGAAGTGGAATTCAGTCTTTCAACGCTCTGAAAAACAACTGAAATGCAAATATTTCACAACTATGGACTGTCTGAAAAGAAGTATCTGAAAACTACTACAGTATATAAGAACTTAAACATGTTATAAGGGAAGGCTGGCCACCAAAGCAGTAGAGTATTTACACCAACACTTAAAAATAGTTACATGCTGTTTGTTAGGAATTGATTAAAATCATTCTTGTTTATTTTGTTCATTATTATTTTTATAATTTTTATTTTTTTCAGCAATGTCACCATGATGCAATTTCATGTATTTGTTTTTCATAGGTGTTGAAATATTGTTTTCTTCATTTCATGGACACTATCATTTTATGTGTCTTGTCGCTTTGTGGCTGCATGGTTGATAGACACATAATGCTTGTGTCAAGGCCTTGTCAAATTATATGATTTCATGTACATAACTTTAGCGAGTCAGAGGCATTTATGCAAAGCCACTTGCATAACATGACATGTCCAGCAACTCACTTCAACAAGTTCTTGACTCAACCTGATAAAATCAAAGAGATTTCATTTAGTCTTTAGTCGTAGTGGTGGGGTCTGTGTGCATGACAACTGGCAACCAATGAATGCTCATGCATGGGAGGCAGCTAAAGGGCTTGAGTGACGGCAGTTCTGAGGCATGCCGGGAGCTGGTAGAGTGCACTGACTCTTTTTCTCTCTTTTCTGTAGACCATTCCTGGGAGACTCCATCTGGCTCTCTTGACGTCACTTCCGGGACCGAGCCAATGGAAGGAGACCTTACAGGCTCCAGCCCCTCTGACATCACATCCGGGCTCGAACCAATGGCTAAAGAACATGGGCCTGATCCTTATGACCTCACTTCCTGTCTTCCCCTTTAAAACCCTGCCCTTTTTCCTAATTCCTCAGTCTTGTTTTGGACTCCGTTGTATGCACATCAATGCTGTTTATTTGATAAAAAACGACTTTGCAGCCAGGATACCATATTATACGGGTGACTGCCCCAAACCTTCATCTGAGTATGTCTTGTTTTTGTGACAACAGCAATGAGGAATGAGCAATGTGCATGTTTTGGACCTCACAGGCAGAAGAGATGCTTGTCTGTCTGATGTCTCATGTTTTGTGTACCACAACAGAATGTTAAAAAAATAAGCACTAAGATTACAACTAAACTTGCTATAGGTCTTAACCCATGAAACAGTACTATCTCTATCAATCAGCATGCTACTGGCTGTTAAAAAAAAGGGCTGGGCATGTCTGTGCTGGAGGGTTGGCATGCACTCAATAAATTAGACATACCCAGCGATTTTCAGTCATTTAAACTGACATGGTCCAGCAACATGATCAGCAACAGCAGTTAGCAAGTCCAATATGCCCCGTGACTAAACGTCATGTAATGTGACATCAGATTCATGCGACTCATGTCATCATGTCAGCAAAAATGATCATTCACATTATGGATAGTGTCTAAAATCTGGTAAAACCGAGCAGTCAAACTAACTCTAGCAATCTAGAAAGATTTTTTGATTTTAAATTCTAGTTTGGTTTTGGCATATGATCTGTCTAGCATTATGACATTGGTAACAATCTCAAAAGAAACTTGTGTAACAGACTCTTGCTTCAGCTTAGACTACTATATCGCTTCCTTTTCCAAAAAATGCTGTTTGCCTCCTCTCAAAAATTAAATCCAGTCCAATATGACATGCCATAAATCCAATTGGAAACAAATTACTATCATTTTAGAACTGTTCCAGATTTGTATCACCTCATGCAGAAAACTTTGATCCCCTTTCCAAAGATTTACATATTAATCCTATTGGAATCAGATGGCACTAGCAGCATTTGATCTTCCTCACAATTTGTAGCAACTACTAAGAGAATGCTCCCTAGTGGTCCCTATTCTGATTTCAGATGAATACTTATCTCACCAATATAGGGTCTTCGTAATCTGTTCTATAGAGTTATTCTGAACTGCGTCAGTAAGTCACATTTGTGTGTACACAATATCTTCATATTATAGAGCCACAATATCTTTTGAAGCTCTGCACTGTAGTATGAAATGTATTTTTGGAAAGCACGCCTTTGCATTTTATTCCCTGAGCTACACTGTGAAGCCTGCTCCTCAAATTTTAGATAGTAAATCAATCCCCCTTCAGGACCTCAGCACTACAGTATTTTCTGTGTCTTTGAGTGTCAACACTTGTTTTGTGAGTCTCCAGCACATCCTGTTCAGTACATTCCAGAAAGGTTTTCAAGGCCTATAGTGCAGAGCATTTGAACAGTCCCCAACATCACTCTGCATAAAACAGAAATAAATCCGACTGGCTCAATTGGACAGAGAACTACAGTACAATACATGGCCACAGCAGCAAGAGGCAGAGCCTGCTGTTTTGCGGTCCCAGGCCGGATCTTGAATAGTGCTCTCTGTCAGGATGTTCCTACTCCTTTAAACTGGTTCTGCTAATAAGGTTAATTAGAGATGTCAGAAACCATGAGTGACTGATTAATGCACAGACAATAATAGCACAAATGAATGCTGTGATTTAGTAATGGAGCTTTGCATAGGGACTGTTGGGATTGCTGCCGTCCATTACTCTGTTTAATATGCTATTGATCTGCTATTGCAAGAGCTATCAGTATATGCTGCCACAGTGTCCGGTCAATAATGCTGAGAGAGAGAGGCTGCAAGCCAATGCCCTTGGGTGGCCCATCACACAGGTGTGGCGAAATCGGCGCACCTACTGCCCTTTCATCTGATGAGTACTTGAAAGGCATGAAAACACAGCTTTTCAAAACATCTCTCCGGCTCTTTAAATTGAAATAGGCTGACTGGTATTTGGAAAGGAAGAAGGGAGGGAGAGACATTTGCAGCCTTTTTTTTTTTAAGTCGTAAAATTTGGTGCCATGCTGCATTGCGAAAACAACACATGCAGCAGTAATTTGGACTGTATAATAAAATCAAAACCTTAGGGTTAATTCTATTCCTCCTCCCCACCCCAAATCCCAATATCCTCATAAATTACGAAGCAGCCAAAGCGTAATTCCAAGAGACCTGCTTTACCCTAAGTGAGGCTTGTCCTGATTAAACTCAGTGTGAGCGTGAAAGGGATCTCTCAGTATGCCTGCTGAGCATAAACTGCAGGCTAATTCCTGAAGCAGCATGCTAAAAAAGATAATGGGGTACCCTCTCTTCTTTGCATTCTGTTTTTTGTGCTGAAGGTAGCAGCCCAAATTTATAATAAAGATATAATTTTATTTAGTTATAAATATATACTATATAAGTTATATATAGTCTCAGTTATAGGTAAAGAGTATTATCTGGATAAGTTAACACCTTGTCCTTAGGCAGCCCTGCCTTCTTCACCTTGATGGGGTGCCTGGGTAGACGTCAGCTTTCATTAAGATAGGGATGCCAACCATCACTGGCATCTGGTGAGGTCTTCTACAGCCATTTGTCTTCACGTTTGTTTGTGACCATCTGTACCTGTTCAAAGTATTTTATTTATTGGGCAGCATTTGACCCCAGGATTCCTTGTCGCTCCCTTGAGTCCATTGTTGCAGTTACCAGGTATCCTTCATAATGATTGTACTTTATCACATAAGAGAATCCTGAGAATACAGGATTACAGCTGATAAAATATCCAGGTAGAATTCCAGAAATTACATCAATTACCCCAAAGTTACATTTTAATCATCCATCTGATTTCTTCAAGTCTGTAAGTGTTTTCATCTTGATATTCCCAGTTTCCTTACACATTCTCAAAGATGTGAGTGTTAGCTTAATTGTTGATTCCAAATTGGGTTTGAATGAGCATAAACATGGGTGTCTGAGTGGACATTGTGATGTATCAACCATCCAGTCTTGCCGCCAGTGCAGTCCAGCCCCGGGTGACCTTGAATTGGACTAAGCAGGTTTGAGAATGTTGTGTTTCTTTAAACCAATATTTTGATATTTTATAAACCTTACAAGGTTTATACATGGATGATAAATTAGACTGGACTGCCAATACTGATGCTCTGTGTAAGAAAGGACAGAGCTGGCTATACTTCCTTAGAAGGCTGGCGTCCTTCAACATTTGCAATAAGATGCTGCAGATGTTCTGTCAGACGGTTGTGGCGAGCGCCCTCTTCTACGCGGTGGTGTGCTGGGGAGGCAGCATTAAGAAGAAGGACGCCTCACGCCTGGACAAACTGGTGAGGAAGGCAGGCTCTATTGTTGGCATGGAGCTGGACAGCTGGAAATCTGTGGTAGAGCGACGGGCGCTCAGCAGGCTCCTATCAATTATGGAGAATCCACTGCATCCACTAAACAATGTCATCTCTAGACAGAAGAGCAGTTTCAGCGACAGACTGCTGTCACTGTCCTGCTCCAATGACAGACTGAGGAGATCGTTCCTCCCCCAAACTATGCGACTCTTCAATTCCATCCGGGGGGGGGGGGGTGGGGGGGGGGGTAAACGTTAACATTATACAAAGTTATTGTCTGTTTTTACCTGCATTGTTATCACTCTTTAATTTAATATTGTTTTTTGTATCAGTATGCTGCTGCTGGAGTATGTGAATTTCCCCTTGGGATTAATAAAGTATCTATCTATCTATCTATCTATCTATCTATCTATCTATCTATCTATCTATCTATCTATCTATCTATCTATCTATCTATCTATCTATCTATCTATCTATCTATCTATCTATCTATCTATCTATCTATCTATCTATCTATCTATCTATCTAAGTTATCATGACTTTTTTTTTCCTGTAACTGCTCACCCTCAGGCTGGAACAGAGACCTATGCTACTATTAGCATATCTTGTGTTTTATTAACAAGAACTGAAATCCCATCCAGAGTTGATTGTTTGCTTGCACTTATAGGATCTGAGTTCATGTGACATCCATTTCAGTATGAGAGACTGAAGTCTGTTCCAGCATTCTTTGGGTGCAGGAACCAACCCATCTTGGAGCACATATGGAGAAAACTGATGCAAGTCAATGGAAATACATGAAAAATCCACAGAGACAGGCATAAGGCCTAAGATCCATGTTCACACTGGTATTGTGAAGACCTTGATAATTACAGATAAACATAGGCCCAACCAAGTTTGTGGTCTGCAAGTCACTTTGTTATGTATCAGTTTGAGTTTATGTGTATATGATGTTTAATTGTTGTTTTGTTAATTTTGAGTTATTTTTTATGTTTTTATCATATTTTTGTTAGTTTCAGTTATCATTTGTTATTTGTATTCTGTCCCCATAAATTGGCCTCCATTCCTTGTGTTTTGTAGGTGGAGCTCAAGGAGTCAGGGCCACTCTGATGTCACAAATAAGGGGTCCTCCTTCCGGCTTTTTCCAGTCAGAAGTGAGAGCCAGCAGTCAAGTATGGTAGTTATTGGAGTCATTTGTAAATATTTGTTTCTTGTGGATTTACTGGTTTTTGACATATATTTCTGCCCTATTCTTGGATTCTTATCTTGGTTTACATTTTGGGACTTGTTTTCTTGAGACTGCCTTTTAGGGAACTCCTTTTTGCCCTGCAAGTGGTCCTCCAACATGCAAGGAAATCATCAGGGTTGGTGGCAGGATTGGCACTCCAGCCACCGTAAAAAAACTTCACGCAGCTCTGAGATGACAGACAGGACTCCTTTCTACTCTATGCAGGAGTAGATCTGTTGTAGCCACCTGTAGGAAGGCTGCTCACATTATGAAGGGGATGGAGGAAGGCACTCAGGAGCCTCATCCCCGGAAGAGTCAAAACTGTCACTCCTTTCAATGAGCATATTATGAAACTCAGATTAAGGCACTCTCTGGGTTTCTTGTCTGTTGTCTCAGCGTATGCTCCGACCACGGTGAGTGATGTCTCTGTGAGGGAGACATTTTATTTGCAATTTGATAGGTGCCTGCAAGATGAAACTCCTCTGGTCATGGGTGACTTCAAAGTGACCACTGACACTGAAAGGGCTGGCTATGAGGATTGTGTCAGCCCCCATGGGTCTGGCGACAATGGTGAAAATGGTTCCATGTTCCTTGACTTTGAAAAAGATCAGGGGCTGTGGATCGCTGAATCATGGTTCCAGCACCTTGAGCTGCATCATTGGACGTAGTACTGCAAAATTGGTGACGTGGAGAAGAAGATCAATCACATCCTTGTGTGCAGATATTGGAGGCTCTTATAAAACTACAGGGTCTACAGAAGT
This sequence comes from Erpetoichthys calabaricus, assembly GCF_900747795.2. NCBI lineage: Eukaryota > Metazoa > Chordata > Cladistia > Polypteriformes > Polypteridae > Erpetoichthys > Erpetoichthys calabaricus. Next base: position 180,870,580 of record NC_041395.2, read on the forward strand.
GCCCAGTTCCCAAATTCTGACCACAGACTTGTTGTTGCTACTCTGAAGATCCACTTTAGTTCCAATAGGCTACCACCTACTAGGAATATAAGGCTGGACCTGGACAGACTCCAAGATCAGGCCTTTTCTAACAAGTTTGCATGCAGTTCGTGTGAGGAACTTACAGACTAGGGAGCAGGGGTGGGTAGAGTGGCCAAAAATTGTACTCAAGTAAGGGTAGCGTTACTTCAAAATAATATTAATCAAGTAGAAGTAAAAAGTAGTCATCCAAAAAATTACTTAAGTAAGCGTAAAAAAGTATTTGGTGAAAAGACTACTCAAGTACTGAGTAACTGTTTGAGCATAATAAATGATTTATTTTTTAGAAATGTTGTAATAAGACAGAGAAAAATACAAAATAATGGGCAAATTCTGCTATTTCCAAATAATAAAATAAAAAATGAGTAAAAAAATAACACCTTTACAAAATAAAGATGCACAAATAACACAAAGTTCCAAATCTCAGTTTTTCACAGCAAAGCATTTGAAGCCAATACCTACAGTAGGTAACATGTATGTTTGAACAGTGCAAACTACTTACAGTGACAAGATACAGTATACTGAACACTGACAGTATAATACTGCATATTCACTTGTCCTCCAAATAGCACAGCTGATAGAAAATAACATTAGAACAAGGAAGCTTGTGCACATACAAGAAGTCTCACTTTACCTTGACTGTGTCTGTGCATGTTTGGTTAAAACGAGCTTGTTCTTCATTCAGTGAAGTGATGGTTAAGCTTCAGCAGGAGTTGGCTCTCATTTTTCATGTATTCTTTCTTTCCCTGTCCGCTGTCTGTGAGGAGTTTGTGCCGCTATGCCGCCACAGTTTGTGTGTTGTCATGTTACTTCATGGCTATGTCTGATTTGTGAAATGGAGCCATGTGATTATTGTTGCTATGTCTGATTGGTGAAACGGAGTCTTGTGATTATTGTTGCTACATCTGATTGGTGAAACGAAGTCTTGTAATTATTGTTGGTATGTCTGATTGGTGAAACAGTCATGCAGTAGATCCACTGGCAGCTTCTCTCTGGCAAAAATATAGCATATATAATGGAAAAACAGTAACGATTCGAGTGTTGCCCGATGTAGCGGAGTAAGAGTGGTGTTTCTTCTTCACAAATGTACTCAAGTAAAAGTAAAAAGTATGGTGCAGTAAAACTACTCTTAGAAGTACAATTTTTTTAAAAAGTTACTCAAGTAAATGTAACGGAGTAAATGTAACTCGTTACTACCCATCTCTGCTAGGGAACGACTGCTGATCGTAATGTGATGTGGTAGACCTTCCGTAACAAGGCCCTGAAGGTGGCTGATGGTTGTGTTGGTGTTACCTGTGTTCCCAGAACGAGGTGTTTCATCTCACAGAGCACCCTGGATATCATTGAGAGGAGTCTCACCACACGGCTTGATGGCAGCTCTGGTCTGTACCAGGAACTGAGAAGGACGGCTGTGAGGGCTCTGAGGGAAGATATGGAGGCGTTTGTTAGAGGCATCTATGAGCTAGTGACATACTATCTATGGTCTTGTGATGCACATCCTGCTTACAGAGAAATTGTATCATTATGTACATCCTTTCTGTTCCTTGGAGAGTCACATTCAGGGCTGCTGATGGAACTGTCCTTATGGATGACAATGCAATTGTGAACCGCTGGGCCGGCTGCTTTGAGCAGCTGTTTAAAGTTGATCCTCCAGCTAGGACGTTGGATATCTCTGGGTCCACAGTTCTTGAGGCTGATCTTCCAAGTAGCTGTGAATCATCCAATCTCACTGAGATTGCACAGGTGGTGAACCATCTGAGGGTAGGGAAAGCTGCAGGGATCTGTGGTATCCGGGGCGAACTTCTCCCAGCTGCTGCTAAGGCTGTCCTCCTCGCATTGCAAGCAATTTTTGCTTCCATTTGGGAGAAAGGCGTCATCTCAACAGACTGGAAAATGGGACTTGTCATCCCTATCTGGAAAGAGAAGGGTGATCATCTAGATTGCGACAAGTACAGGGGGATAACAATGCTCTCGTTGCCGGGTAAGGTCCTTCATAGGGTCATCTTTAATAGGATCCATGATCACTTGCTCACCTACCAGCGAATTGAGCAGTCTAGTTTTACACCTAAGAAGTCTACCATCGACCTCTGTGTTTTTCCAAGTTGATTCTGGGGTTTGTCAGGGGTGTGTTTTTGCTCCTACTCTGTTCATTGCTTGCATGGACTGGGTGTTGGGCAGGGTTGTGGGGTCCAGCAGCTGTGGGGCAGCTGTTGTTGAAGAGAGATTCACTGATCGTGATTTTGCCGATGATGCTGTGATCTTCGCCAAGTCAATGGAGGCTCTGATCGGGGCTCTCAAGAGACTGAGAGGGGAGACTGAATGTCTAGGCGAGTGTCCTGGATAAAAACCAAGATCCAGGCCTTTAATGACCTCTTGGGCACAGCCATCAGCAGTGTGTCTGTCTACAAAGAGATTGTTGACCTTGTCGAGAGGTTTACTTACCTCAGCAGAGACTTTTATATCTGCAGTGAGTCTTCCTGTGAAATTAGTAGACGGATTGGAAGGGCATGGGGGATCAGGATGTCACTGGAAAGGGGTGTGTGGTACTCACGATATCTTTGTAAAAGGACGAAGGTCCAAATCTTTAGAGTCCTGGTGCTTCCTGTTTTGCAAGATGGTTGCGAGACATGGACGCTATCTAGTGACCTGAGACGAAGACTGGACTCCTTTGGTACTGTGCCTTTTCGGAGAATCCTTGGGTACTGCTGGTTTGACTTGTGTCAGTTCAGTGGGTGCTCATTGAGTCTTGAATGAGACACATTACCTGCATTGTGAGGGAGGATCAGTTACGGCTCTACGGCCATATGGAGCAATTCCACAAAGGGGCTCGCAGGAGCATCACTGTTGAGGACACGAGTGGCTGGACCAGGTGAAGGAGATGCTCACGTAACACCTGGCTGCCACAGACAGATGGTCATTTCTGGAGGGTGGGACTGGACCGAGTGTCTACCTGGAAGGTTGCCAACAAGGATCCCGAGCTGTTTAGTCATGTGGTGGGTGTGGCAACGCTCTGTAACAGTGCTACCCAACCTGTCCTGACCTTTTTGCTCTTTTGAGCATTCATGTTATATTTCTCTATTTTATTAAATAAATCATACATTTATTAGCTTATCTGAGCATAAATTGAAGGTTTATGGTCATCTTCGTCCATGTGGAACTTTTTTGTTTTATTTAGGACTTTTCTGGTTGTTTTGCCACCTCTGCTTGTTTGGAGCCTGCTAGTGTGGAGTTGCTGAATTAGTGTGTGCCTCTTTTGGGCTAGCCTCTGTAGGTTCTGTCCTGCGGTGTGCCCATTTTTTAGAGGCCTCACACCCATTTTTGCCATATTTGTGATGTTGAATAACAAGACTCTTGCTATAATAAATTATTCCCCTGGTGCATCATGGTGTAAAAACTCAGATATTTTGTTAAACCTTAGAGTAGGTTTGGCCTTGTATTAATCCCCTGTGCTTTGAATGGCTCTTGTGGACTTAAATATGTCCTTTGAGGGATGCAAATCTGACCTATAATTGGCTGAAAATACTATTTTAGAATAGAAATTATCTCTCTGGTTGGTGAACATTCATGTCAATCAGCGTAATGTATTTATGATGTTCAGGAAGAAAAATGGCAGGGTGAGGGTATGGATGTTTTCATTTAAAGGAAATTTCATAGGGAGGAAAATGACATACAGACAAAGAATTGCTAACTATTGGAGAGCTTAGTTTCTCTACTCTTTTGAGAAAGTTAAATCTCCTTGAAATCTAAAACTGACACACATCCATCCATCCATCCATTATCCAACCCGCTGAATCCACTGACACACAGTGCCTTCCATAATGTTTGGGAGAAAGGCACATTTTTCCTTGATTTACCCCTCTGCTCAACAGTCTAAAATTACAAAACAATTCAGAAGTGATTAAAATGCAGATTACATAATTTCATTTGAGCATACCTGCATACATTTTGGTCACACCGTGTAGAAATGAAAACACTTTTTATACACAGTCCCCCCATTTCAGAGCACTGTAATGTTTGTGACAACTGGTGGTACAGCTGTTTATGATTACTCAGGTGTGTTTCATTGCTTCATTAATGTAGACATAAGATACCTCAACTTGCATCTTGCCTTTGGAGTCTGTAGTTGCCAATGTTCAAAATGAGGATAAGAGCTGTGTCAATGAAAGTCAAAAAAATCACTGTGAGGCTAAAAACAAGGATAAAACCATTAGAGAGACTGGAACATTTTAGGATTACCTAAATCGACTGTCTAAAATATCATTAAGAAGAAAGAACACACTGGTAAGGTCAGTAATTGTAAAGGGGCTGGTAGGCCAAGGAAGATCTCCACTGTTGATGACAGAAGAATCATCACTATGGTAAAGGAAAAGCCCTAAATGCTTATCTGACAGATCAGAAACAGTCTTTAGGAGTCAGATGTGTGTGTCTCAGAGATTACTATCTGCTGAAGACTTTATGAACAGAAATACAGAGGCCATACTACAAGATGCAAACAACTAGTTAGTCACAGAAACAGGATAACCAGGATTACAGGGTGCAAAAAAGTACATAAAAGAGACTGTGGAATTCAGGAAAATGTTTTTGTGGACAGAGTGATGGGAAGAGGAAAGCGTAGAGATGAAAAGGAACTGCCCAAGATGCAAAGCATCATCTGTTAAACATGGTGGTGGGGGTGTTATGGCTTGGGCATGTATGGCTGCCACAGGTACTGGTTCTCTTCATTCTCTTCAACAATGAATTGTGAGGTGTACAAAAACATCTTATCTGCTCAAGTTCCAGTAAATGCCTCCAAAACTATTTGAATGGTGGATCATCCTAGAACAAGATCACAATCCCAAACATGCTGCTAAGGCAAAGCAGGAGTATTATAATTATAAAATATTGAACATTTTGAATGAACAAGGTGGCGCAGTGGTAGCCCTGCTGCCTCGCAGTTAGGAGACCTGGGTTCACTTCCCGGGTCCTCCCTGCGTGGAGTTTGCATGTTCTCCCCGTGTCTGTGTAGGTTTCCTCCGGGCACTCCTGTTTCCTCCCACAGTCCAAAGACATGCAGGTTAGGTGGATTGGTGATTCTAAATTGGCCCTAGTGTGTGCTTGGTGTGTGGGTGTGTTTGTGTGTGTCCTGTGGTGGGTTGGCACCCTGCCCGGGATTGGTTCCTGCCTTGTGCCCTGTGTTCGGATTCAGCAGGTTGGAAAATGGATGGATGGATGAATGAACAAGACAGTCACTCTATAAAATCCAATTGAACATTCCTTCCATATGGTAAATAGAAAACTTAAGGGGGCAAGCCCCCGAAAGAAGCAGGAGCTGAAAATTACTGCATTAGAGGTTTGACAGAGCATCACCAGAGAAGATACTCAGCATCTGGTGATGACTTTGAATCACAAACGTCAGACAATCACTGCATGCAAGGGATATGCAACAAAGTCCTAAATATGACTGCTTTAATATACCTATAATTGCTATGTCTCAAACATGGTGCACTGAAATGGGGGGACCATGTGGAAAAAAGTGTCTTAATTTCTACATGATGTGTCAGAAATGCATGCAAATACCCTTAAATTTAAGTCTGCAAAGTGCACTTTAATCACATCTGAATTGTTTGATTTGTAATTTTAAACTGGGGAGCACAGGGTTAAATCAAGAAAAAATGTATCTTTGCCCCAATATTATGGAGGGCACTGTATTTAATAAGGCTTGAAAAAATGTATCACTTCTTACAGGTGAGGCTTTATGTATCAAAGGATTGATTTACCAAAAATGCATCAACTCTCCCCCAAACATAGGCTGCTCAAAAACACTCCCTCTATGAGAAAAAGTCCTTAAACCCATTTATCAAATCATTTTCTGACCTAATTCATTTTTGGATACACTCGTATGCAATGCAGGAGTCAACTGTAGAAAGGGTGCCTGTCCACTCTCACAAACACATACAGATTCATACTGTGTCAGTTTAGAATAGGCAGGAGGAGGGAAAAGTTTACTTTTAACAAAAAAAAAAATATCTATCTAAATGACTCTTTGGAAAACTGCTAGTAGTTATGTGTTTATTCTAGGCTGAATCCTTTGACAGTACTTATACAGAGACAACTTCTGTCTGATAGATGTTATATAATGAAGTTCATTTTTCACAGGCCCCCATTCCAAGTGCCATGATCTGACTTGCAATTTCCATTTTTTTCTGTTTGTTTCTTGGCCGCCTAAATTTCTTTTGGCATTGGTTTCAGGGTTTTGGAGACCAAGGAATCCACCGGTCATACTAATTTTGTGTTTTAACAGGTTTTTAACAATGTTAAAAATTAATTCTGTTTTTCCTGGAATGACATTATTTTTTTTTTTCTTCTAGGTTTCCTTAATGTTAGGTTCCAATGCAATGACATGACAGCCAGTTGTTAGGGGACATGTTCTGGAAGTACCATTGTATAACACCATCAGTACTACCATAACTCTAGGCTGGGACACTTTTTCCAAACCCTTAGTGTTTTTCTTTTGCTATGTTTTGACTTTCTGGTCACTAAATGTACCCCGTTTGCTGACTACAATTAAGACTTGGCTCTGCTTACATGTTTGTTTATCCATTTATGAATCTTCTTCACCATTTGAAGACTACTTTTACATTACCTGAGCTTTTTTTGTTTGATTCTTGTCTCCCAAGTTACAACTTTTGGCTTAATACTTAAACTTAGAAACATTTTGTGATTCCATTTACACTCAGAACTGCTGCCATCTTGTGTAGTCAGTACACTAAGTAACTTTCCACTATGTATTTCAGATAAAAGAAGTTTTCTGTCACTGCTTAGCCACATGTGCTTATTAGCTTCTCTATCTACTATTTCAAGAAATAAGCTTAAGTAAGTCTGTTGGTCTGATAGAGGTTTATTATTTCCATTTCTGAGTAACTTTCAACACAAGAGGGAATCAAAGACAATTTATTGAAAATGATTTAGTTTATGCTGCTGTCCAAAAAACTGTCGCCCACCAAAATAGTTCAAAGATAACAATGACACCACAGGAGAATTTAAGACATGGCAAAAAAAAAACACTGCCTAGCAAAAATATCCCATATAAGATATTCAGATGACTCAGGCAAATTGTCTGAAAGCAGACTATAGCAGTTTGCCAAAGGGAAGATGTTAATATAAAAAAGTACAGGTACTTTGAATACAGAGTAACCATTTGATTTTAAAATGCGTAAAGATAAGAAACAAAGTGGGCAGGGACGTTTCAGATTTCCTGCAAACTGCTAGCAATTAAACACCCACCATAATTCCTTCATGTTGAAAGTACAGATATCACTAGCTATCCAGAGGGATGATGTGTATTGAATGCCAGAATCCTTTCAGGGTAAATGTTATGCTTTTACTTATTTGTGCTTTGCATAAAGCATGTGAGCCAACAATGTTAAGTGATGTTGCTCAGCAGACAAAGTAAGATTTTGCAGAGAACATCATAAACATCATGATGTGCTCTGCCTTCACAGGCTAATTCTGTTTATAGAAGTTCCATTAATCAGCAAGTCACTGCAGGCAAGCAGATGAAATATCCCACTTTAAGCTTAGAAAACATGTATACTGATACTGTGTATGAACAAGAAAAGATTAGAGAATGGAGTCAATTTCCCATCTACAGGTGGTAACCAAAAAGGTGGACATTGTAATATGAGATATTGGCCTACCATATTCCATCTCATATAATTTGCTTCTGAGGAGTCATGGGACATCAACATTTCGCCTGGTTGATGAAATAAAAAAATTGATGCTGGAATATTATAAAATTAATGTTCTAATGTTATAGGATCCTTCCATGAATACTTCTTTGACATAAGAATTGGTGTATCAGAATGTCATGGGCAAATTCATTGCAATTGTCACTAATCCACTGGATGACTGTAGGGACTGTGGAAAGGGTCAGTGACCATCCTGACAGTCATTTTGCCAAGCAGGAGAAAAATACTGAAGCAAGGGTTTAAGAATAATCTTTCAGAATCTGTAAGTGATTAGCATTAAGATTTCTTCTAAGGAACAGTGTACATACAACCACCTGAGGAAAACTCATTCTATGCCATTATGAAAAAGTCAGAACCGTTCACTTTCGAAACAAAATGCTTGACCTTCAGGCTTCTTTCATTATGCACTACATGTTCAACCATCCATTAGATAAGAAGATGCCGGAAGATGATTTCTCTGATCATATCACATTTTTGCAGTGATCAGAGTCAACAAATTATCTGTCCTGTTTTTGCCTTTATCCTTACAAATGTGCATTACAAAGAACTTGTACACTGCAACCTGGAAATGTCCTCCCAATCAAAAGATTACAGTATTTTTGATTATATGTTCATGTCTACTTTAAGCCAGCATTACAATTACTATAGACACTGACACTCAAGCAGCATCTATCATCTAAACCATCCTTAGCACAGAAGCTTTGACGTAAAGTGCATCAATAATCGTCTCTTTTGTCAAAACTGAGTCTTCATCTTCTATGACAGATAACCAGAAATAAAGGCAATACACCTTACCCAAGATATTTACACTTTGACTGTGAGTATGCTAACGTGTTAATTGATTAATTAACTCAGGGGCCTCATTTGTGTGGAAGCATCTACTTTCAATGCACTTTTCATCTTGTATTATTCAAATGTGTTTTAAATGGTTTGAACACTTCATCTATCTATCTATCTATCTATCTATCTATCTATCTATCTATCTATCTATCTATCTATCTATCTATCTATCTATCTATCTATCTATCTATCTATCTATCTATCTATCTATCTATCTATCTATCTATCTATCTATCTATCTATCTATCTATCTATGGAGTTCCGGACCATACTTGCTAAGTTACATCATTTGTTCATTTGTATCTGTTCTCAGTTAGCGGATAAGAATAACTCTGAAGTATAAAATTCAACAATATGTGACTTTTCTTTTATTGGTTAGACAGAAATTAATTTGCCATCTATCCTGCATTTTTACAGTTCTGTACATATTGCTTTTGTACATTTCATGAAACATTCTTAACATTCTCACTACTTTAAGTGAATTTTACACCCAAGCATGGCTCTATGTGTGACCACACCATTCTCTGATATGGCTGTACACATTGCAATATTGCCTCCTCACTGGCTTTGGACATCTACCTTTGTTTGTTGACCTATTACATAGGACAAGTCTTCTGCTCCTGATCAAGTTAAAACCTGCTTCATCCACAAACAAAAACCTGTGAGGGATTTCACTTGATTCCAGTTCCATGGCTGTCTGCAAACAAGAATAAATAAAATGATTAGTGGAGATGGAAATGGAAATCATACAGCTACATTAACATTTTATTGCTCCATATTCTCTATAGCAGCCACAGTACATCCTATAGTAAAGATAGATTTTCTACAAAAACGCTACAAGATAAAATAAATTTCATTATGGAGGTATACGAATTAGATTTTTTTCATTGCGTTTTAAAAATAATGTCTTCAAGGTGGTGGCCATAATTAGCGATACACTCCTCAAGACGATTTCTGAACACTCGCATGACTTGTTCAGCCATTTCAAGGGGAATAGAGGCGATTTCATGGCGAATAGTGTCTTTGAGGGCTTCAAGGTTTTGATGTTGGTTTTTGTATACCTTTGACTTGACATAGCCCCACAAGAAGAAATTGCATGGAGAGAGATCAGACGAATGTGAAGGCCACCCGACATTGCTGTTCAGGGAGATCAGCTTCCTCGGAAACATCTCCGGCAAAAATTGCAAGGATCTCTGCACCATATGAGCTGTTGCTCCATCCCGTTGAAACCAGGCATCCACCACATCCATTTCTTCCAGTTGGGGCTGCAGAATGTTCTTTAGCATTTCAATATAACGTTCTGAAGTAACGGTGACTGTTGCTCCCCCATCCTCAAAAAATTAAGGACCTACAATGCCAAATTCTACAACAAGCATCAAACTGTAACACGCTCACTGGGTCTCTGATGAAGTTCACGATAGTAGGTTTCGGCTCAATAGTGAAAGTTTTGCTTATTCACACAACCATTTAAATGAATATGTGCATCATCACTGCACATGACAATGACATCTCGATGAACAGTTTGCAGAATGTTCACACAGAACTCTCTGTGGCTCTTTCAGTCTCTCCCAGTGAGTTCCTGCACTACCATCATTTTGAATGGATGGAAATTAAAGTCCTCATGGAAAATCCTCTTCGAAGACATATTGGAAATACCTAAGGCAGAAGCATGTTTGGGCACTGAATGTCTAGGAGACTGCAAAATTGATGCCCTTACATCTTGGATGTTTTCAGGTGTTTGTACATTCTGAGGACGACTTGGAGATTTTCTGCTCAATGTTGTACCTGTCTGTGTAAATTTAGCCATCTGCTGAAGAATTGTTTTCCAATTTGGGATGTCACCGTTAAGAGGAATGGTGAAGTGTGTTCAGAAGGTGCGTTGTGTAGTGATGATGGATTTGTTGTTTTTGAAGAATGCTTCACCAGCGAAAGCACGGTGCACAACGGACCAAGGCATGCTGCTGAAAAACTACAAGAGATTGCCTATCAAAGGACCCCCACCCCAACCCACTTGGCTGCCTCTACCTCATGCAGTGACCTTGAGAAATGTGGTACTTCATTTTGGATCACCCTGTATATTGTCCAATATAGTACTGCTATTTCAAAAGGTACCTTGTACAGTTGTTTCATTGTAAATTGTTGTCTGTTCATCACTCTACTTATTGTAGGGAGGCTGACAGAATTTGTGTTTTGAAAGATGCCATTATCTTCTATAATGGCACTCTGGATCTTCTGAAGTCTAATAGAATTATTGGAAATCACAATGTTGCAAATTTCTTCTTCCTGTTGCAGTGTGAAAACTTCTCTCCTTCCACCAGCATGAAGCAGATCCTCTAGCCTGCATCATACATTATGTATTTACTTACTTTCTTGTAAAATAATAGCAGTAAATGTGCAACATTGAAGTCACAATATAATTGTGATTATACACCTGTTTTCCCTCTGAAATGTTTGAATGATGGAGGATGCAGTCCACTATCTGAAATTAGGCAGTACTCTTTGACCAGTCTTTGCCATTGTAAGGCCATGGTTGATCACATGGTCCACAATTGTTGCTCTCATTTCATTTGAGACAAATTGATGACCTTGACCTCTTCTGCCTCTCCCTTTGCTATGATATCATCCCATCATGCTAGCTCCACTACACATTCTTATTCCCTTACTCTTCTTCCTCTTCCATGGGCAGACTTTTGTTCCTGTCCAAAATTTTCCTGCATTGGTTCTTGCATTGTAGCAGCTCTGTTAAGTGCTTCTACAGACTGAATGTTTTCCAATGTATAGTGTAGTGCATGAGGTAAAACTGTGAAGTTGATATCATGCCCAACCCAATTAGTTGAGCTATGATACAACAGACCCCCTTCATAACTGTAGTTCATCAATTACTGTGACTGACATTGCAATATCAGACATACCATAAACAATACCATATCACTGCAATGTTTGCAATATTTTCGTGACTTATTATAAAAGTTTATTGATTTATTTTGTATGTACTGGCTTAAACAATGATTGCATACATACAACGTTTTGCTGGTGAGACTAATTCACTGGAAACATACAGGATCCATTTTGATCAACAAGACTTAAGCATTTGAGAGTTATGCCAAATGATGGTAATTGTACAATACAATTTGCATATACTTACTAAACATATTGAAATTTGTAGGAGACAATGACATATTACAGTCTGTTTTGCACAAGTGATATAATGGTGTGGAAGTAAGATGAACTGTTTTGCAAACATTAATTATCAATTAAGACATGTGTCAAAGCAATTGAAAAAACTTTAACACTTTGTTGTGGCACACAGCTCACTAAGGTGAACATCATATGACTGAAACTAGTGGTAATCAGTATTTAGTTCACCTGAACATTTTCACTGGATAAAACCTTCGGTAAGCATCATCATGTGGCCTGGGATGAGCTTGGGTCCGTTCTTTATTAATCTGTCCATACCTTCCCTTGTTATTCCCACATTTTGTACAACAGCCAAATTTGTGTCTGAGACAACATGGTTGTTTATCATTTTTAATTACAGGATTGTCTTATTTAATACTCAGTCCCACCACTGGACCATAGAAGCATTGCTAATTTGCTTCTATGATTCTGCCAAGAGCGTTAGAATTCCAGGTACATAAAATATCAAATTGATCAGGTGTTGTTGTAATAAACTATTACAAGCAACAAATATAGTGTGACTGTAGTAAACACATTCACCTTAGAAATACTGATGATTGGTACCTGCATCATTATAAAGTGCTGTTGCCCCATGGTTCCAACGTCCTGGATATATATCCTGGCTCTGGTAATGGTACATGTGAGGTTTGTTTGTTGTCCCATTGTGGCATATAGAGTTTTTTCCCAAAGACGTGCAAGTTAAATTAATTGGCCAAGACAGGCTCCAGACCCTTGTGTTTTTTTAATGATCATTTTGTGGCCTCACTCAGGTTGGCCAGTGCCCCCAAATGTTAAGATATTAGAACATACTTTTAGTAACCTTTAACAAAATGCAAGAGGGATGATGACAGACTAGCACATATGTATATATATTTACCCTAAGAGGACATATATATATATGCACTTAATGCATTTTTTCTTCCTCCATCTGCAGAACGAATGATTGGATCTGCAGAGTGGAGGAAAGACCACCTATAATGTGACTTCCAGTTCCTGCCCTCCTGAACCCACCACTTTTACCTTGTCATTGTGAAATCTGGCTCCACAACCATGAAGACTTCAGCCTATGTTTTAACTTGTGTCTGAGAAGACTGCGCACTGCTTCATCTAGGTGCTCCAAACCTTTATGATCTCTGCAACATCACAATATTAAAACCACTGGCAGGTTAAGTAAATAATTTTGATTATCTTGTTAAACTTGCACCTGTCAAGGGGTGGGATATATTAGGCAGAAAATGAAGGTGATGTGATGGAAACATGAAAAATAAGCAAACATAAGGATTTGATTGACTTTAACAAGAGCCAAATTGTGATGGCTAGGTATCTATGTCTTACCATTTAAAACATGGCAAGTCTTGTAGGGTGTCTCCAGTATACAGTGTTTAGTTCCTACCAAAAATGAGCCAAGGAAGGAAAGCTGATGAACTGGTGAGAAGGGTAATGGGAGCTCAAGGCTCATTTATGTGGGTGGGAAGTATAGGTTAGCCCGTCTGGTCTGATCCCACAGAAGAGCTACTGTAGCACAAATTGCTGAAAAAGTTAAAGCTGGCCATGAGATAAAGGTGTCAGAACACACAGTGCATTGCAGCATGTTGAGTATGGGGCTGCATAGCCACAGACCAGTCAGAGTACCATTCTGACACCATTTCACTGCTGAGAGCACCTACAATGGCCATTTTTTACTTTGAGATGAGATGGCAACAGGATGCACTATGGGAAGAAGGCAAGCTCTGAGCAACATTCTCCTGAGAAGCATTGAGTTCAGGTATTCGTGTAGCTGTTACTTTGACACATACCACCTACCTAAAGACTATTGAAGACCATGTACTGTATACCTCTTTATGGACATGGTGTTCCCTGATGGTAGTGACCTCTTTCTTCAGGTTAATAAACTCTGCCACAATGCATGCATTGTTCAAGATTGGTATTAAGACCATGACAAAGAGTTCAAGGTGTTGACTTAGCCACCAAATTCCGCAGATCTTAATTCATTTGAGCATCTGTGGGATGTGCTAGGAAAACAAGTCAATTCCATGGAGGCTCTACTTTGCAGCTTACAAGACTTAAAAGATCTGCTGCTAATACCTTGGTACCAGATGCCACAGGTCTCATGGAGTCCATGCCTTGTTAGGTCAGAGCTATTTTGATGGCACAAGGGGGACCTACACAATGTTAGGTGAGTAACATGAACACCAAGAAAAGTTAAGTTGCCACTGGCCAATCACTGTGAATGGGAAAAAAGGAAAGTCAGTAGCTAAAAGAAAGCTTTAGCTTTTCCTGGAAACATAGTGCAAATTAGAACAACACATGTGTCTTGGTCTTGGCTTAGATGTCAGTTGATAGTTTATTCCAGGTGAGGGTCAGATAATACGGACAAGAAACTGGAAGAGGATGAAGTGGAGGCCATGTTTGTTATCTTGTCATGTCCTAACTAGATGGCCTCTTCTGTCATAGGGACTGAAGCAGAAATAACTATGCTCCTGTGTACCCTCCAAATCTTTCCTCTATGTATTGTTAACTCTAAACCGCAGTAGAGAAAAACAATGGTCATATGTGTGACCATATATGTATAAAAATGTCACAATCACTTAGTGCCACCAGAACAGGCTGGGTCTTGGCCTTTTACTGCTTCTTCTTCTAACTGATAACACAAACAGGCATTTGCCATTCATAGCCCCATTCAGGGGTTATATGATAGATTAGGTTTACCCTAAGAGGACCTGTAACCACCAGAAACAATATTTCCTATGGCATCAGTTTGTACTTCATCCCCATCCTGATAACCTTAATACTTTAGGCTAATGGGTAAACACTAGCCATTGTGGATATCTCCAGCCTTTCTAACAACACTTAAATGGTTAGTAACAGAACTTTATATTCAATTATATCAGACACAGGGAGTCAGTGACAGTGAAGCAGAATGAATGTTGTGCGCTCACTGTTGCAGATCTGTGTAAAGACTCTTACATCAGAATTTTGAACCAACTGGAGCTGTAATAAAAGATTAGATGGGACACCTGCCAGTAGGGAGCTACAGCAGTCAATGCAGGCTGTAATATTAGCATGAACAATTTTATTAGCATTAGAAAACGTGACAAATGAGCAAACACAGAATATATTGTGGATGTGGAAGTAAAATAATTTCTTAAAGTGGTTTTATCTGGGTAGAATAAGAAAGGGAGATAGCAGAAATGACACCAAGATACTGATCAGAAGGTCTGAAGACATTATCACCAACAGTGACTGAAATGGAGCATATTTTCTAACCTGAGCTTTAGGACCAATCAGCATGATTTCAGTTTTTTTGTGGTTTAGTTTTAAAATAGTTATATTCCATCCAGGTTTTAATTTTATTGAGGCCAGTTGTGGGCTGAGAAAGCTTTGTTGAACTTTCACTTTTAACACTGAAATACTGTAGATCTAAAATTAGAAAAGCTCCCTGCCTGTATAAGATTTGTTAGGCTTCCATAGTAAATATGGTCAATTACAATACTTAACTCAAATGGTCTCACGCTATTATACCACTCTGGGCTCTGATCATATAGATCCTTATTCTGCATGAACACTTTTTGCCCTCACAGACTTTAACAGAACAAGCATTTTACCTCAGCTGGTTATTTTACACTGCGATCACAGGGAGCTAAAGAGTGCATGTGTGGATGTTTCTGTTATCTTCTAACAGCATACCATTTGGACACCACTCCCTGAAAACATACAGGAATCCTCTATAATAATCAAGCCAGTGAGATGAAGAGGACCCAAGGTGGAGGGAAGTCCCCATGTGGAGCGTGAGGAGCGGCACACCAGGGGGGCATCACTTGTGTTGAGCATTTGTAAGAGCAGGAGCGGTTGTGCAATCCCAGGGTTGTCCTACAGATGCTAGAGGATGGTGGTAGATCAAGAGAATGCCCCAGTGGTGACTGGCTGAAATAGCTGGGATGAAGGCTAAAGAATGTTGACCTCATTTGCCGGCATCTCAGTCCTACTGAGAAGACCTGAAGGGAGAGCAGAGCAGAGGGTATCGAGAAAGACACACTGGGCTCAGCAAAAAAGAAAGAATAGCCAATTCTGTTTTATTGTTGATTTTAACGTACTGTATTTAAATGGATCTATTTATTGATCTATTTATTGATTTTAACTTCAAGGCACTGTTTTTAAAGAAGATTATTTATTGGAAGGATTTGCAGTGCACTTATTGAACACTGATTTGATTGTTGTTAATAAATGCACTAAGCAATTTTGCACCTTAGCTTGTTTTATGTGTCCTCAATGTGCTAGTCAATCTTTGTATATGACTATCAATGTCCCAGAAACAGGAAAAAGCTCAAGGCTGTAGGCAACCAGGACATCACTTGCATTTTTTTATACGGCACCTTTCTCCGTTTTCAATGCGCTTCACAGAAATTCAGAATGAACAACAGGGAATAACACAACATTGGACACAAATAATATCCACATAAAGCATTAAATAAAGATAAAAACAGGACACACAAACCTTTAAATTAGGGTAAGAGACAATAAACCAGACTAAAATACCAAAATACAAATATTACAAGAAAGCTTGCAAACAAATGCAAGTCGTCCTGAGTTTTTGGAAAAAGAGGATTAGCTAAAAGAAGGGTTTGAATATCAGGTGAAGTTACACAGCTTCCTGAATAAATGAGTTTTATAATGTTTTTGTAAAAGAATGAATTAAGTCAGCTGATCTCATTAATTTAGGGAGGAGGTTTTGAAGTCTGGGAGCAATGCTGCTGAAGGCTCTGTCACCTATAGAGCACAAGTTAGCTTGGGGCACAATGAGAGTGCTAGAATCTGTGGAACTTAGTATGTGGGCAGGAGTATAGTGATGGAGGAGGTTACTGATGTAGTCCAGGACAATGCCATTTAAAACTTTATTCAATCATATCAGACACAGGGAGTCAGTGACAGTGAAGCAGAATGAATGTTGTGCGCTCACTGTTGCAGATCTGTGTAAAGACTCTTACAGCAGAATTTTGAACCAACTGGAGCTGTAATAAAAGATTAGATGGGACACCTGCCAGTAGGAAGCTACAGCAGTCAATGCAGGCTGTAATATTAGCATGAACAATTTTATTAGCATTAGAAAACGAGACAAATGAGCAAACACAGAATATATTGTGGATGTGGAAGTAAAATAGTTTCTTAAAGTGGTTTATCTGGGTAGAATAAGAAAGGGAGGTAACAGAAATGACACCAAGATACTGATCAGAAGAAGGTCTGAAGACATTATCACCAACAGTGACTGAAATGGAGCGTATTTTCTAACCTGAGCTTTAGGACCAATCAGCATGATTTCAGTTTTTTTGTACTTTAGTTTTAGAATAGTTATATTCCATCGAGGTTTTAATTTTACTGAGACCAGTTGTGAGTTGAGAAAGCTTTGTTGAACTTTCACTTTTAACACTGAAATATATCTAAAATTAGAAAAGCTCCCTGCCTGTATAAGGTTTGTTAGGCTTCCATAGTAAATATGGTCAATTACAATACTTAACTCTAATGAGATTCTTTCCATATAAATAGATGGCTTGGTTTTGTGCCTCCCACTAGACCACCTCACCCTCAATACATATCAGTGTTTCCTGTTCCATCCACAGAGTAACTTTATAACAATGGTATTAATATAACGTAGCAGAATATTCCCATACCAGCCTAATCCAATTCAAGGTCATGGGATTGCAGTGCTTACTGGATAAGGGGCCAGTCCATCATAGGGCTATCTCCCTCACACACTCACATTTGAATACAGAGAGGTCCAGTTTAAATTGAGAATCAGCCAAATATACATATCTTTGAGAATGTGGTAGATAAATCCATGCAGACATGGAGAGCACATTCAAGCTCCACACTGACAACAACCAGGAACAGAATTCCAGCCCAGGATGCTGGATCAATAACCCAACAGCACTAACCATTGTTACCAAGCTGCTGTTAATTGTACTTTTGTACATTTTTCTGAAATATGTTCTCTTTAAAGGGAGTAAAATAAAAAAATATATAAAAATATCCTTCCAATCTTGCATTAGTTCCTGCTTTATGACCAACTCTTCCTGGGCAAATTCTGATACCCTGTGAGCTTGTAATGGACAATGAATAAACAATGATGAAAATGCCCTAACTTAATCATTCTCACTGTAAAAGCACTCTCATAATCAGTTCTGCATAGCTCATGCATTATTTCTGTTTTACAGTGTCTGTACTCATAATAGGTACAACTTTTGTTCTGACATGGTGAAAAAAATTTGAAAAGGGGGTTCTGATATCCAAGGAGGGACATATAAATCTGAGAGGGTTAAACCTCTAAAGGGGTCCATGCATAAACCTGAATATGCTAATTATTGGCTCGGTGTAGCATTTTAAATAAAAGCTAATTCTATTCAGGGATGTCATAATGGCAGAGTGGTTAGTGTCATGTCTCTGTAACTCCAGATGTTCTAACCCAGTTCTGTGCACTGTCACTGTGAAGTCTGCATGAGCTCTGCATGTTGATTTATGTTCTCCTTCAACTACTCCAGTTTTCCTGACATATTTCAAAGATGCATGCGTTACATTAAGTGGTGCCTCTGGACTGGCCCAGTTAGCCTGAGTACGCCCAGCAACAGACTGGCACCCCATCCAGAGTTGGCCTCTGCTTTGTACTCACAGCTTGGACTCCGTCCCCTGGGATACTGAACTGGAATATGCTGGTTCAGAGAATGGGTGTTCTTTACAATAAAGCTATTTATATCAAACACAAGGATCACATTTTATTTATTTGTGAAAGAATAAAACTGCTAAATGTTTTAAGTGTGAGTTAATTTTATGTTTTTCATTAAGTAATTACTTTTCATTTCTTTTCATGAACTATTTCCTTTCTGGAACATCTGGGATTTATATGCTTTATATGCTGCTTTCTCTTTTGTGTTAAGAAAAGTAAGTCCTATTTTATATACTGTACACTGTACATACACTCTGATATGCTGCCATATATCCAATAAAATCTAACTCTTAAACTGAATTCAGAAAGCAATTTAACCAAAAACATTTTTGAACATTTTGTCAAATCCATTCTGTGAGAGACACATAAAGAGAGAGACTAAAGTGTAAAAAACAATGTGTAAACAATGTGTCTTTATTTTATGTACAGCTCTTTAGTATAACCTCTACAGCATAGTTATTAGCAATCCAGCAACAAAAAAGATGAGGAAAGTTAACATAGGTAGTATATTGAAGCCCAGAGAATATCAAATTAAAAAGACCAACATCATCTTGAACTGGGATTTGAAAGTGGAACCACAGAGGCAGACATTTGGAAAGGGCCCACAAAGCCACAAATTGGGTAACATCCATCCATCCATTTTCCAACCCGCTGAATCCGAACACAGGGTCAAAGGGGGTCTGCTGGAGCCAGGGCACAAGGCAGGAACCAATCCCGGGCAGGGTGCCAACCCACCGCAGGACACACACAAACCAAGCACACGCTAGGGCCAATTTAGAATCACCAATCCACCTAACCTGCATGTCTTTGGACTGTGGGAGGAAACCGGAGCGCCTGGAGGAAACCCATGCAGACACGAGGAGAACATGCAAACTCCACGCAGGGAGTACGTGGGAAGCGAACCCAGGTCTCCAGGTCTCCCAACTGCGAGGCAGCAGCGCTACCCACTGCGCCACCGTGCCGCCCAATTGGGTAACAAGACAAGACAAAAAAAAAAAAGAACAAAAAAACTGGTGGCTTTGGCCACTCACTGAAGGGTCTATAGGTTGAGAGCTCTGCAATTCATGAAGATTACCCAAAAACAGCTTGTAGTGCAACGCAGTTTAGATGTTGACAATCTGTGCAATTAAAGGGAGATTAGAGACTAGAGATTTTTAGGTTTAGAATGTGAGATCATTTTGGATGCTAAGGAAGACACATTTAAGCATGTGATACCACAGAACAGCCCTGATTAACAATATAAACGGTAGTATTTTCCACTGTTCCCTGCTCCTGGCTAGCATCAAATACAGTATTGTTTTCCACTTTCTGCTCATATTGCCAGGAAAAGCCTTTGCCCTTTGAAATTCCATTATGGACTAATATTTAAAATAGTTATAAGAAAAACAAAGATTACCACTTATGTTAAATTGTCACTATCTTGAATTAAATCAGTAGTGCTACCAAGATCACAGACTCACATCTCTCTGGCTTACTGAACATTACCCCATTTCAACTCAGTCTAAATATGTGGTGCCCATGTGATGAGAGTAAGGTGATAAAGTCTCTTGGAAATGATCAGTTAGTTGTAACAAAATGTATTTAACCCTTTATTTGTACTGTGCAAATATACATGTAAAGTGATCAGTAATAAAGGCACTATACCAAATAACACGTCCTTCTGAAAACCACTTAATACAATTGGTCATTGGATGCAAGGCCGGAAAGCCGCGCTAAATAGGACGTCAGTCCATCGCAGTCTATAAGAAATAATGACTGTTAATTGAAACTCATGCTGCGACGCCGTTTAAAAAATAAAAATTTGAAGTCACAAAATAAATCAATGAAACGGGTCTTTGAATCTTTGAATACATAAACAAACAGGTTTTCCAAAATTAAAAGTACTACGCTTTTCACCGGTAAAATATGGTCTTGTATGAAGTGAATGCACAAGTCAGCGTGATTGCAGGGGCGGCTCTCACTACGGCCAGTGACCAGTACGACACAACACGAATGATGGGCACTCACGTCTCCATTTAGCGCATCTGCACCAAATGTTTCGAATTTGTAGTATTACCCAAACAAGCGCATACACTTTAAATTTGGATCGCCAAGAAAATCCACATAAACCATGCGTTATCGCTGCATGTACTCATCTATAAGTTAATTGCTACATCGTGGCGCTTAAAATAAATAAACAGATGATCCATTGCACGTTGAAGCAATAAATATTTTGCTGTCTCGCATTCAGAGCCGCGTGTCTTGCTTAATTAACGGACTGTGCACGTTTGCCTGCGATCACGATCCGACTGAAGCATATATTCCTATATACCACGCTTTGCTTAATGAGCCCGAACACCTGGTATGAACGTATTGACTCACTGATTACACCAATCGATCTGTCAGTGTAGTTATTTCCCAAATATTGCCATTGCTGTGCAATTTTCAGCAATGTACTGCAGTACAGTAAAATGTTGAGGGGTTCTCAACCTTTTCAGAATCAGGAACCACGGCACGCAGCATACATATTTTATTATTGTTATAATTCTTGAACTCAGATTATTCATCGTTTGAGTATACCATTTTAACACCACTAGAAATAAAGTCATTTATGCAGCAAAGGGTTGGGGGCAAGGAGTTAATTTCTTTATATGGTAGCGGTAGAGAAAAGCCAAGCAAAATGACACCTTTTATTGGCTAACTAGAAAGATTACAATATGCAAGCTTTCGAGGCAACTCAGGCCCCTTCTTCAGGCAAGATGTAATCATAGCGGTAGAAACAATCGTATATGACGGTTCCTTTCACGGTTGCTGTGAAAGGTTCCTCTGTTACTGGGCGGTTATTGGTCCGTTTGAAGGACTTTTGGTCCGTTTGGTCCGTCTTTAGTTGGTTGCTGTTTTCCACCGTGAGTCCCACATGAGCATTGTCTCATAACAGTGAAAAAGTTTATTCAGAAAATGAGTTCCTGGAAAAATATTACGTGTTTGTGCTAATTTCTTTGTTTATTAGCTGTTTTAAATGTTGAAGAAACTGACTTCGTCAATATCCTGACGTCCTATACCCTGGATATAATATCCTAGAATTGGAACTGGGATTTGGAAAATTTACAGGGTTAAGCCGTCGACTGTACGCTACAGCGATGAGGATCTGGGGCGTATAAGAGAAAGAAAGAAAGAAAGAAAGAAAGAAAGAAAGAAAGAAAGAAAGAAAGAAAGTTTGCGTTTTGAATTGAACTTTATTATTCAATAATCACAAATTACGCTATCGTGATGTGTAAAGAAAAAAACTCAACCCAAAAAGAAAACAATGTCTCATTCATATTTAAAATAAGAAAAAAATCAATTGATTATCCCCAAGTTTACAAATTTTACATTTACATTTGAGGTAATTCTATAAAATGTATACAGTACTCTGAATACACTGGCTGGCTTTCCATGGAATATCCTGATCATGTCACGTTGCTTGTTTGAGTTGACTTCCTCTTTTCTTGACTTATAAACGACAGCAAAAAAGAAAGAAAGAAAGAAAGAAAGAAAGAAAGAAAGAAAGAAAGAAAGAAAGAAAGAAAGAAAGTAGCATGTGCAAAGAAGTACATGAAAGCTGAAAAGCAAAGAGCAGGAAAACGGAGGGTAAAGGGAGCTACTAAAGTTATTATTTTTCTCCTGGAACGAAATCGTCGTCTTTAGTCGCCAAATTTAAGTTACAAAGCATTACAATGTTCCTTTTCCTACCGCAAATCATTTGTCATTGAGACTGAGAACATTATTGTATAAAGGCATGGGCACAAAACTATTTCAGTGGAGGAAAAAGCAGAAACAACAGCAATACGCTCATAATAAAACAAGGCAATTCCAAATATACCGAAAGCTCTTTTTTCCGGATCTAGGAGCACGTTTCTCAGGAGGTGCGCACTGTCAGAAGGGGCGGGGCTACCTGAACGTTGCACTTGAAAGCGTGAAAGAGAGGAGTACAGATAGACCATTTACGGGTAGCAGTTACATAAGGTCACGCTGCACTTTATGGCTACGGTAAAGCCTATTGGCGTATAGGCTTGTGCTTTGAGTAGTATCCTAGCTTTGCATCAGCTCATGACGCCTATATCAAAGGTGGCAGATGGTGCTGTCACTGACCCCAGGTGAGACCTGTGAGGCAGAGCTGGTAGTGTGTATGCGCTGCCTCGGGGTAATGCAGCCGTGAGAGTGTCGAGTCACAGAACATCTGACAAAACAGTCCTTTTAAGGACAAACTACCACCAGTATTGCTATGTCTATTACTCTATCTGTCACACCCCCATGTCATTATTCTGGTAGCAGGAGTTTAATAAGAAGCAACTAATGCCCCAAGATGGAGAACAGGTTCATTACTAACGTTGGTGGTTTTGAGAAGACCGGTATCCTTTCAACCACACTCAGTTTTTGACCAACCAAATACTTATATCTGTCAACATTGTTATGAACTTGAAGTTCAAAGCCCTAAAGACTTCCAAAAACACTCCCAAAAATGCCAACTAAGGAGGATTTACAGTAAAATCCCATCTTTGTAAAAGTGCAAATACAGAATGTTTATAAAATAAAAAGTTTATTTTTACAAAAGTGATCTGATACACAAAAGAAACCTCCAAACAAAGTCCTAATATGAAATCCAATTAGGCAAAAAAGCAGAGCAAAATGGTCAAAAATACAGAAAATCACAATAAGCACAAGGCACAGCAAAATCACAAGAAACACTCAACATTATAGTGCATTGAAAATGAAGCTCCAGGACTGATGGAAACTGTCACTTTTATAAAGCCAAACGCAAACCGTGGCAGCAATGGACAGGTGGTCCCACCTCTTGGGGAACCACCTGCATAAGGTACATAACAAAAGTTAATAACACTATTAACACAGGAAAAATAGTCAAAATGGAACAAAACAGACACAAAACAATAATTTGAACCGCAACCTGGAGGTTTGGGGGATTCCTGGCCAAAACATAACACATATAAAATATATGTTTGTCCATCCACTCATTTTCTAAATAGCTTAGTAGATGAGAAGGCAGTGGGAAGCAGAGGCCTAATTAAATGTTTTAGAACCACAAACCATTATAGTCATTCAAAAAGCTATGGATTTGGGGTAGTTTAAATATTGCTAATGTACACATTTTTAAAGCTTTTATGAAATTATATTTAACAGTATTGAGAATATTTAAATGGGTAATGTTTATATCAAACAATAAATTAAAGTCAACAGCAGTTTTAAACTGAACATTTAGCATCTGCAATGACAATGGCAGCTGTCCAGAGAATTATGTTAAACAACTGGGGATGCTGTTTAAGACAGTGTCGTCCAAGAATCCAAGCTGCAGGTCTAAATCACCTTTTGCTACATGGACATGAACCCCTTAGACTACCTCAGCAATCAACAACTAATAGAGAAATGAAGGCTGCCCAGCAATGAAGTAATAACCCTCCATGGTTTGGTGCTGGTGGGTGGCACGGTGGCAAGGTGGGTAGCGCTGCTGCCTTGCAGTTAGGAGACCCAGGTTCACTTCCTGGGTCCTCCCTGCATGTGGGTCTGTGTGGGTTTCCTTCAGGTACTCCGGTTTCCTCCCACAGTCCAAAGACATGCAGGTTAGGTGCATTGGCGATCCTAAATTGTCGCCAGTGTGTGCTTGGTGTGTGTGTGTGCCCTGCAGTGGGCTGGCGCCCTACCCAGGGTTTGTTTCCTGCCTTGCGCACTGTGTTGGCTGGGATTGACTCCAGCAGACCCCCGTGACCCTGTAGTTAGGATGTAACGGGTTGGATAATGGATGGATGGATGGTCTGCCGGACGAATTGAAAAGTTAAAAACAAAAGAAATTTCCCTTAGTCTCAGAGTGCTTCTGCTGAGAACTCTCTGTTTCTACACACAACACCGGTGGATTCCTGTGTTCCTTTGGTAATGCATATGGCTTCAGCATATGTGTCAAAGTCAGTGAGCACATTATAATTGCACCAGGCATTCAAAAGTCCATAAGGACGTGGGTTCAAATCCCTTTACTGACAATGTGTGAACATGACCAAGTCACTTCATCTGCCTTTGATCCAACTGGATAAACAAATGAAATGCAACCAATTGTATCTTTAATGTTTTAAGCTATGTTGAATGAAGGCATCGTTCAAATAAATAAATAATAATACAATGCCTTGCATGACACTAAAATTGGTTTTCATGCCAATTTGGGCATACCTGCCATTGTAATTGCAGAGGTGGGAACTCTCATTTCTATGTACTCCCAGTCTCTTAATTCTATCCATATCTGTCAAAAAGGGTTCTTGGTACTAAATGTCCAGGTGATAAGAAACTGATCATCAGTGACTTTTTACAGACATTGTTGCCAGTGACACAAGATGCTTATAACTGGTCCAACTGTAGAGTATGACAGAAGGCAAGGGATGGCGTGTTAGCTGGTTGCTGGTTACTGGGAGACAGTGGGTATTCTCTTTGCAAATACTTGCTAACTGTGGCTGAGGACATGCATAACACTACACACCAAAGCACACATACATAGCAACCCAGCTTTTGAGAGATGAAAGAATAAACTTAGACTTGATGCCCTTTAAAAGGAGTATTTATCAAATAGCTGAAGAATGTGTGCCTCCATTCCACACCCAAACCCCAACACCATTACACTGTGTAATGCTGCTCCCTTTGTGAGGCCCCTTTCCTCTCTTCTTTCTTCTCCTCTTCTGCTGCCACAACCCACACCATTTTGGAGTCTTTCTTTGCTCCCATCAGTTCAGAGGAAACACCTCGCTCACTACCCCAATTCTTTAGCTTATCAATGCCAAGATCCTTTCTGAGTCTCTCCATGAACCATATCAGGGCAGACAGATTTAAGCAAAGAAAAACCTTCTAAGTGCTTATTAGCATGCAGGTAAGTGCTTGTCTCATTCTCTTCCATATTCTGCACTACTTCATTTTTTGGAGATCTTCCCCAGTCGCTTTTAACTGTCCACGCTCACTTAGCAAAGTCCCAGATGCATGGATGATACATAACATTCTCAAAGCTGTTGCCAGGGCCTACCTCAGAAACATCTAGCTCTGGCAGGGAACATCTATGAATAGAAGGACAGTTCATCATAGGGTCCACTCATGCTCCTACAGTGCCAGGTTGGAATAGTCAGTTAACCATGCACGTCTTTAAGGCTGTGGCAGGTAAAACAAATGGACAACATTGACTGAAACCACGCCCATTCGTATAACACAAAGACCACATTTCGTAAACTATCATCCACATTGAGAAGCACCTTGCTACCGACAGCACACTTCGAAACCTCTTATGCTGAAGCAGACTATTGAATGTCCCAGATATCAGAGACCTCAAAGTGATGTTCTGCGACAAATTTATGAGGGAAAGTTGTTCTAAATCCAATTAACTCTGCTGATCACATTCCACTGTGAAAATATTTTTTTTTCGTTTAATTTTTAGAAAACGCTTTTAATTTAATTTAAGATCAGTTGCGAGGCGAGGCGGTTGAGAGGCAGGAACGAGAGAACACAGTGCCATGAAGGCCGGTGCACTTTCACTTTTAGCGGGTCACGTAAGAGTCGGCTGTCAACTTAATATGCGTATCTTTGGGAAGTTGTGAAGAAACCGACGTACACAAAGAGAAAGCCGTGTTGGCACAGGGAACGTGAAACTGAACTCAGGTAATGACTAAGCCGGAATTTCGACTGAAGCTATGAGGCAGCACCGTTAACTAATGTTTTTCGGATCGCCTTCAACCAGTATCTATCTATCTATCTATCTATCTATCTATCTATCTATCTATCTATCTATCTATCTATCTATCTATCTATCTATCTATCTATCTATCGCGAAACCATAAAACTGCATTTTGTCACAACAATATAACATCTAAATATTTCACATATTTGTGGTGCAAGAAATACAGCTTACTCTGGTTCTCTTAAACTCTGACAATTACAGGGTCAGCTTTTATATTAATTGGCGTCTTCAGCTATCACAAAACTTACTCACAACACGACAACTGAGTAAAATATTGCACGGCATACGGTATGCTCAGATAGGCAGTACAACAAAGCATTATTTCACCATTGACAAACATAAACCCCATGATTACCATTTACAGTTGCAAATTTAAAATATCAACGATTACTTTAAAATATTGAAACACGCTTGTGCTAAAACATTGATGTCAACGGTAAGAAAAGCGTTAAATAATTTATTTTTGCATTGTGGCTGAAGAACACAATACTGTGGTGATGCTTTTGGTTTCATCCGACTGCGCTTTTGACAAAATGTTTTCCTTTCTTTTGAAATCCCCCTCTCAGCGGGGACTGATGAGGCTACTATTCCGAGGTATTTGCGAACACTATTCGCTCAGAGTCTTGAATAAAGCTTCATTGCACTTGCGCCATTCTAATGGATTTTCATTCTGTGCAATCATCTTTTCTTGACTGGACTGTGCTTTCCTGAACATGCTTCAATGGCTGCTGAACGATGATGCCTGCTTTGCTCACACCTAAGTGTCCAATTCCGTTTATATGCGAGGACTAGAGGTAAAAAAGAAAAGGCAGCTATATTTAACAGCAGGGAAGTAACGTAAAAGATCTACAGTATGCAGGCGTGTTTATTCATCAGGGTTATTGACTGAAACGCGTTTCTTGTTTATTGCCTTTCCTAAGAGTGTATCTCAGATCTAGATGGCCACTAGATAAAACAAAAGCATGAAATATTTAAACTTCACTCCGCATTTATTGACATGGGATCGTGGAAAAATCTATTACTGCTCGTATAGTCAAAATTGACCATTAGCCTACCTCTGCCTACTTTTGTCTTGTCTAATTTTTTTTTCTTTTGGTTAACCCCATGCTCCCATACAGCCGTCCTATAATGGAAATATGACAATCATAATACAATTCAAATATAAATTTCTCCTGCATTTAAATTCACTACGACAACGCAATTCACTTTTTTTTTCCTTCCATTAATTATCTGACCCCGCTTAATCTAAAATTAAAGCTTTCATTTGCTAAAGTCTCCGAGAAGGAAGGAACCAGCCTTAGACGGGTTCAGTCTTCTTGAGAACACTTATTATTTGAAGTAATTCCATTTGCCTCTTGGTTGTTACAAATAGGAGACGTAATACTGACAGTCAAAAAGTAAAGAATGATACCTATACCATCAGGCGTTATTTAAAAACCTTTTCGCAAAGGTCGATTACCTTAGCAGCAGTGGTAAAGCTATAGTTTTCTCTTACACCGGGACTGAGATTAATAATTGAGATAAGCAACCAGTTCACTCTTTGTTTTATCACAATGAGCAATCTGATTTTACAGTGGTATATCGATAGAAACAAACCTCAGTGACGAGATTCCAAGGAGGCGGGTTGAACGTTGCTGCCCGCTCGCGTACACGTTTAACTGTTTGCTACAGTACAGTTCAATGCAGTGATGAAAGCGACACGGAATGGTGGTAAATTCCAAATAAATACTATGATGTTAATGAAACCAGAAGTGTAATGTTCACGATACGCAGGTTTTCAAAAGCTTACACCCAAGGCCAGTCCCAAAGTACACTGTACCATCTCAGCTAATTTAAGTTGGACAATAGCTCACAGCAGAAGCAGGGTCTCTTCAAATATTGCGGCTGCTTCTGCCGTAACCCTTGGTACATAGTGATAGACGGGAGCCGGTGTTTGTCAAGGATCCGAACTAACCTTTGTTTGAAACTGTGATTTAGTAACATCTATTGAGTACACTTCATGCTTGTCTTTGGGTGTTGTTCCTGTTAACTGTCAGAAGCTGTGATTATGGCGAAGATTGCAATTTCGAATTATTGTGTTCGGTATTCAGTTTTCTTTTATGTAAGACAAATAGAATGAAACCATTTGCTGATAAAGGTTCAGCGGGACTACATAGTGCGCACTTGTAACGCGCAGAGGGTTGAAAGCCTCCGGCAGAGATTTAATTATTGCCCACTGGAGGTCACTTTTTCGACTGAAAGCCTGAGGAAAAAATGTACATGAAACGTCTAAACGAGCGCTGGCTGCTTTGTTAAACTTTTTTTTTTATTCTGGAAAAAAGTGCTCGTCTCTCTGGACAGCTCTGCTGTCTCGAATTTCCTTTGGCCGAGTGACCGTTAATTACAGAGCTGCCCGCTGTGCAGAGCTTTGCGGCCCTAATACTAGACAGAGCCCGGATTTCGTCTGCGTCTGAAGGGCAAATGAAAATACGTACACGAACCAACACAAAACCTCCCATAAAGTTTTTCTTTTATTTTAAGGACGCATTTATCAGAAGTCACTCTGTTTTGGCTACTGCATAAACGTTCAAGCGCACACGAAAACGACAATATCGCAAAACACAAGAGCAGACAAAACCATATCAAATATAAAAACATTGCATGTAAAACACAATTAGTAATTGTTCTGCATTAGAAGGACTAGATGTCGTGGACCACTGTGTGAAGTCTATTACCTACTATAGAAAGCTGTAGTGATGGTTTCCAAAAAAGCACAGTCGCTATATATCACTATATGACTAAAGCATGTGCATATTCTTTCAGGTGGTTTAATAAATCAACTAATTATAGTTCATTTCAAATTTAGCAATACGACTACCACTAAAATATCTTAATAGGCTTAAGCTTATTCTGTTTCAGTCTTTATATTGCTAAAACTGAATTCGCGAGAATGATATTACCAGACGCTTCCTGGTAACCATTGTCTCAATTAATCTGAGTTCAATTCCACGTAATCCACCAGGCAGAGCACAGGGGCATCGCAGGACCAATTTGGAATCTTTGATTAAGTTAACCTGAACGTGTTTGTGTGTACAGAAGGAAAAATACTTTGAGGAAAACATAGTTACACATAGAGACACTCGATCTCAGGACAACTATACTCACTGTTGACTTAGTGTGCCGGTGGCGTTTACTGACCAGCCGTTAATGGGAATGTAGGTGTGTATATCGCTAATTTTGATAGAATACACGAAAAAGTAATTTGTGAAGATCTCTGTTTTTGTATCGTATAATAAATGTTGTTATTAGTTCATACTCCACTTGGATTCTTACCTGAGTAATTTTGCAAATACATGTTTGATTTTTTCTTGATTCAGTTTAATTCAAGATATGATCGAAGCGAACATATATGTTCAACTATGAATTCCTGAGTAATACAAACGTTAAGAGCTGGCTGGGCAAACTAAACTAACTAAAATTAATAATCTAATATGTATTTACATAAACAGCTAATAACATTTGCAGATCTCATTGGGACAACGCAGAAATCTTGTACCAAGTGTATCGATTCACTTTCTCATTTCTTTCGACAGAACAGTAAATATCATCGGTTAATTATTAAAGAATATAACATTTTCAAACCCAGTTAATCTGATGTGGGAGGTTTTGGTTCGGGTGGAATGTTTTGAGTAACCTGTCCCTGAAGCACTGTCAGCAAGACAGAATATAGCCTTGAATGGAAGACCACTCGGGGCACATTTGGAAACGTCAATCAGTTTAAGCACTAAACCTTTGGAGTTGCGGGAGGAAAACCTCACGAACACTAAGGAAAACATGTATATTCCATACAGGTAACGAGCGGGATCAGAAAATGAACCTATGATGATAGATTTGGGAAGCGGCGGCGCTAATGATCGCGGAAATCAACCAAATTGTAATTTGTGGCTCCGAAACATCAACTTTCCTTTCACCTCCTTCCATTCAATACAGTTCTCAGATATAAATCTTAAAGTGTAATGGAAAAGCATTGGATCAGATCCAGAGAGCATAAAGTGTTAAAGTAAGCAGCGATAATCTCTGTTTTCCGGCGGCTGACGTGAGTATTACAGGGAGCTGAAACAGATATTTAGATATAGTAAGGAGTGCGGCAGGTGGGTAGACGTGCACGCTCGCGTCGCCTGCTAGGCGCGCGGGGAATAAGTGGGAGGGGCGTCAGGGTCAACATGCACGCGCAGAGACAGAGTGGGGAGAAGGGAGGGGGGGTGCACAGGAGCTGCCACTTCTCTGCCTTACACTCGCGCACATCCCCACACACGGACTCGCACGGCACACAAAAACAGAACGCGTGGGGGAGAGTAGCAACTGGACGTGCAATCAGCAGAAGGGATAAAACAAAGGTATAAAACGGCAAACAGCTTTCCTTTTTTATTGGAACTAGCACGATATATGCTGGGTTGAACTGAAGAAACCAGTTTTTTATATATCCCCTTGGAGTTAACTACATTAAGTGTCTACCACATTAAAGGTGGCAATTGCGAGAAGAAGATATGGCTCTGGCTAATATGCTGCTACCTTTCCTAACAATTACCTGTGCGGAATTATACCTGGCTCAAGGAAACAGACACGCCGTGCACTGGAACAGTTCAAATATCCAGTAAGTAGCGCCGCCGTTTCTGATCCCGTCATATTTTCGACTCATTTGATATCTTTGGTGCGTATCTGCAGAAAAAAAGATGTGATCTGGCTGGCCAGCTCGCAGAAGATGCTCGCGATCGGAATAGCTGGGTAGCATTGCCTTCCGCCGTGGAAACTCTCTTGTTTTGCACTTGAAGGTGTTTGTCACACGTTAGAGTCTTCAGGACTAAAAATATTCACATACATGTTTCTGTGTACAGTATTTACAGTTTTTCGTTCTGCTCTAGGGGACTAGTGCTAGACTCTTCTCTGCAATTAGATGCTATCAGCGTCCCTCAATATGCCGGGATAAAATCTAAAGAGTGACGTGAAGTACCGGGCAATTCCTCGCCACGCTGGTAACCAGTGGTAAAAGTCGAGAAAACCAGAAAGCGAGGGCTTCTGTCGATGAGAAACCGGTTGTTCCTACAAACCGGGTCCACGCTTAATAGTAGCTCGAATTTGATTTGCTTGTTTGTGGAGAAACTAAGAAGGCTGCCGCATGTTACGATCAGCTATGCTCAAGCGGTAATAATTTCGTTGCGTGAATAGAATAATCTTGCAGTTAGTCCTCGGTGGTAGAGGAGCAGTACTTGAATTGATCGTACTTCTGTTTAATTTTAAGCAGTGACGGTTACGCGTTCTCTGCCACTGATGTTGTTATTGTTACTATAATCATTTCATAGACGTAACAGTGTTATCTGGATCACATTGTTTAATGATTGTTTATTTATTCAAAGTAGCAAGGCAATGGTATCTATCTATCTATCTATCTATCTATCTATCTATCTATCTATCTATCTATCTATCTATCTATCTATCTATCTATCTATCTATCTATCTTCGTTAACATAACAGTTATTACATTGCTAATTTTTTGTCTTTCGATAATTACCCCAAAAGCAGAGTTAGAATTCTGAAATAGTGTTTCAAACGGGTTCTTTGTAATTTGAAGGATGAAAGGAATGTCGCTCGAAACGTTTACGGCACCTCCCTTAGCTTTTGATACAGATGTTCATTCGATTTTTTTACACGCCCCCCCCTCCCCCCCCGCATACATTAAAAAATAAATAATTATGTCCTTGTGATTCAATGCTGTTGTGTGACAGTTGGCCGGCAAAACATGTGCACCCATACAATAAGCATTTTTTCTATCTATCTATCTATCTATCTATCTATCTATCTATCTATCTATCTATCTATCTATCTATCTATCTATCTATCTATCTATCTATCTATCTATCTATCTATCTATCTATCTCGAGTTGGCAGACCCCTGTGAGAGTTTGGTCACATCAAACCTTCACCAGTCTTCTGGTGTCCGATGACTGACAGGCGCACCCATTTGATTTCTTTTCCCTCGGGGGTTCGGGTACGTTTATTAGTGGGTGGCCGTGAAGTTGGAGATAGTGCGATGGGTGAGTTTGACGGGATATACTGTTCTTGCTGCGGTAGAAAGGCGATAAAATATTGTGTCATCTCCCCTGAGAAAGGTGCTAGGCAGCTCTCAAAGTCAGCGTGTACTGTACATTTCAGCGCGATTCTGTGTGGGTTGCTTTGCTTACGCGTCTTTTTCTTCGTCTAACCGGATTTCTTTTCGTCCGTAGTCTCAATTGTCCTCTGTTGCTGCTGCTTTTTTTCGAATTTTTAGACAATCTATCAAGTCATTTCAGATATTTTAAAAATGAAAATTATTACATTTATGAAACAAGTTGACAGCCATGGGTGCTTTAAAGATGATGTTTTTTGCGCAGCATTTGTGCAGGATTGCGTTATATATGACAAGTGTGTGCCCGAGAAAATGTTAAGTGTAAAATGTAGCCAGAAAAGGAAATATCTTAAAAGATCAATTGTTGAGCAGATAAACATTTCTTTGTCCTGAAACTCTCACGTAATTACAAATGTGCCTGAGGTATGATTATTATTTTAAATCTTTTATTGTCACTGTATATTTTATGAGTCAGGAAAGCATTCATATAAACAACGAATAACTGAAACTCATAATATGATTGTCTAATTTTATTCAGAGTGCAGAAAATATGCTATAATGCATCTGTTAAGTAAATGAATAAAACACACCTTCATTTTTCTGTATACGAAAACATATAATTATAGACGTTTGTTCAGTTTGTGCCAGTTTTTTTTAAGTAAGTTTGTTAACTTGGGAGAAATGCATGTTTAGGTGGCATTGACTGAGAGAAGTGGCTTTGAGGTCTAGTATAGTATAGGTGGAAGCAGGTTGTGTGGTGTTTTGTGCAAATACCTTTGTTTTAGTTCTTAGGTGAATGATTAAAATGAGTGCCTCTCAAACAATAATTATGATGTCTGTAAAGATATGCTGCTAAAATTAATCGCTTGAAACGAAGAGTTTACAAAGAGATCTTATATAGTAAAACAAATTAGATACATGAATACATTACAATTAATTTTTATCAAGTAAATCAATTTTACCATAATTTAAAATTTGAATGACTTGCGCTGCCAATAACCCTCTCAAAAAAACGACCAGAAGCATAGACCACTGTGCTGTTTATATCAGCAAGCTAAATGCAGTAAATAAAATGTATTAAATGGATAACATATGAGAAAACAAAGTGAATCAGAAATTTTAGAAAAAACATGTACTACAGTATTTTCATGCTACACACAATGTTTTCTGTGTTACAGTAGGCAAGATTTTCAGATATGTTGATAATATGCTGTGTATGTATATATGTTGTTACAAACATTTGCTGTTTTAATACAGCATCATTGTGAATCTGTGGTAATACAATTATACACAACATATTCTTGCACATTAAAACAATTGATACTGGCAGCTAAGCCACTATTAGAGGTAAATATATGTGCAGTTATCTGTTTAAAACATTTTAACTGTTAATTTAATTACTTTTTAAAAAAAGGTGAAACTATATGGTTAATTTAATGTATTTTTTCAGGATTTTTTTGCAGTAGGTAAAATATCGCAACTCATTATTTTCTGATGTTGGTTGATTTCCAGTTTGTGCTGTGGTGAAGTATGAATGTGTTTCATAACTTCAATGGTTTTGTGATGACTGTCAACTATGCTGTATATACCTCATTACGGTATACGGAGACATGAATAACACCGCTGATGTACTTGTGGCTGTTCTGATGGCATTTGAGGGATTTCGAAAAATGGAATATTATATATAATAATAAAAGTAGAGCTAAAGTGGTATTGAAATTATTTACAGTAAAATATACTGAAAGTGTGTATACTTGAAATGCATGTAGTCCTGACAGTGAAAAAAGGTCACAGTCCTTCTCCAGCTCTGATATGAGTTTTCCTGATGAGTGGTATTTCTCTCTTTCTTTTTTTTCTTTTAATTTTTTTTTTGTTAGCTCTAGTCCTGATTATTCTTATACAGTAATAAACTATTAGTAAATGTATCAGTTTGGATTAGACAACACTAAAGATTAATTTGCCTAAACACATAACCTTAGTTGTTTGTTTAGAATGTTGACTAGCATTTCATTCAACTACCTCTTTTTGAAACATGGTTTGATCTGGGCTATTTAAAAATAATATGTAAATAAGAGAAGACCATTGCTCAAGATGTTTATTGTTTAGCTTAGCTGATGTAAGCATTATTAAAAAATGGATGCTGTCATGATTGGCACTTCTTTTAAAAAAATCCATCCATCCATTATCCAACCCGCTATATCCTAACACAGGGTCACGGGGGTCTGCTGGAGCCAATCCCAGCCAACACGTGGCGCAAGGAAGGAACAAACCCCGGGCAGGGCGCCAGCCCACCGCAAGGCACACACACACCCACACACCAAGCCCACACTAGGGACAATTTAGGATCGCCAATGCACCTAACCTGCATGTCTTTGGACTGTGGGAGGAAACTGGAGCACCCGGAGGAAACCCACGCAGACATGGAGAGAACATGCAAACTCAACACAGAGAGGACCCGGGAGGCAAACCCAGGTCTCCTTACTATGAGGCAGCAGCGCTACCACTGTGTCACCGTGCCGCCCCTTTTAAAAAAATACTTTTTAAAATGATTTTTTAATGACTTTATTAAAAGCAAGTAACATTCCATACAAACAAATCAAATTTAACAAAACTAAATTCAATTCAACCCCCATCTAAGAGAAAGAAAGGAAAGCCAACAGCCAGGGTAAAACTTTAAGAATAGAAAAGAGGGAAGAGAATCCTTATCCCCAATATAAATAAAATACTTTAAATTATTTAAAAATTTGCCTTTACTCATTGGCCTCTACTTGCCACAAATAAATGCTGGCCTTGTACGAGGGATGTTCAAAAAGTTTTTGCACTTTTATATTTTCGTTGGAAACGGTGAAGGCGGGAGAAGTAGTAAATGGAGATTAAAAAGTTGGTACGAGGCTGGGAAAATTGCATTGCAAAGGAAGGTGACTATGTAGAAAAGTGCTCATAATTTGTTTTTGAAATTCTTAATAAATAGAGTTAAAAAATGTGCAGAAACGTTTTTGAACATCCCTCGTATTTAGTCAGTGGTAAATTCCTATTACAGGAGTTGTTAATGTAATTCTACTGCTTGGGCAAGATTTATTTTGAAAATATACTTAATAAATTAAACAGTGGTAAGGGGGCACAGCTGATTAATAAACCAACTTGTTAACTCTGGAAACTTGTTGCCATAGACAAAGGGGTTTGATGTGCCAGAATGCCTCTTACAGTAGTGACGATTTACAGTTATGATGATAATATGCTGTATGTGTATGTATGTTGTTACACTAACATATCTAAGATGCACTTATAAATGTAAGGTGGAAAAGGGAATTACAAACTACAAGACTGGTATTTGAGCCTGTACCAATAAAATATGGTCAATCAAGATTATTAAATTTTCATTTATTACAAATGGACTATTGCATGACACGATCGAACGGTGGCAGCATCTCAAAATAATCTTTATATAGTGATTCATGGGTTGAAATTAGACTTTGTGAAGTGAACTTCTACTTATGAGTTGTGAAAATGTGGTAGAAATGAGCAATGCAGATGCCAAATAGATAGATGTGAGTTATCACGATGGCTATCATTTCTTGATATTTCCTAAATGATTATACCAGCTTCTTGTTTTTCTCAGCCTTTGCTGGTGTGAATGCTTTTTAAGAATTTTTTCTCTAAATCTTCTCTAAAGACAACCCACATCCTTCAGTATGTTACTCTAAGCTACAGCACATGTGCATATATATTCATAATATTATCCTGACATTATTATTGTTAGAGGCCTCACTATGTTTTAGTCATTTAAAACAAATGCCTGTGATGTGACTCTGCATCAATATTATACTAAAGGAGTAGGGGAGAGGGAGTGTTGTATTAACATTTTACGGTATAATTCTGCAACTGGTACACTTGCCTGATCCAGATGAAAATCTGATTGAGTGCAGAGATGAGAAGTTTTCAGGACCAAAATATTCCAGTAGTCTGATATTACAAATTAAGATTCACATATTAAAATTGTCAGACACAGAAATGGAAATGATTAAAGGAAACATGTTTAGAATAAAATGTGAAACCTGTGGTCTGCGAACTTTACTGCACAGTGTGTAAACAAATAATTTGCTTAAAGGTAGTGTGTTTTGCAGGTACATAATCTGCAGTGCAGAATTGCAACTCTCAGTATACAGACTGTTGTAGTCTTAGCTGTATCATTAAGGTTAGTACTAACTGTATAATGAGCTCTAGGAATGGAAAGAGACCGGAAACATTGAAAAAAGCTGCTAATACCACGTAGGTCCCATTGTAGACTTGGGAGAGATGAGTTTTTCTCAAAATAATTAATTCCATCTAAACTTACCTGCTCATGTTTGATTTCCTAGTTCTGCAAACAGAACAAATAAACTAAGAACCTTCCTCCACTATAAATATACTTTTTCATTTATCCTTGACTTATCAGCTGGTACAGAGAATGATGAGGGTCAATGGTCAGATCTGTTCATGCTATTGGAACTGCAAACACAAATAACAAGCATATTTTAAAAGGTAATGTATCAGTTTACATACATTTGGTCAAATACTTGAGGTGGCAATACAGCATTTTGGAGAAAAAGAACACTGATGGAAGAGGGTGATAGTTGAGTTGGGATATAATATTCCTTGATGAAGTCAGTGAAGGGTAGGAAGAAAAATTTGACAAGACAGTTTATGTGCTGTACATACTGTAAATGACCATGAGGTTCACGGGCACCTTTCTGTATAATGTGGCCTATCTGTACTGGCTTGAAATCCACTTTTTTGAGGTAAGTGAAGGTCTGCTTTTGTTCACCATTCTTCTTCTTGTATATGCCTGATTCTTCTATGACATGCTTGAGTCTGATCTACAGTATGTGAAAAAGATCACAAATAGAGTTGCAAGATCTGTTTGACAAGATGGGGTGCTCCTGTTGTGTGTTCCACTTATGACACTAGTTTAGTAATAAATGCCAGCCTAGCACTGATTTCAAAATAAGCATGTTTTTTTAATTTTCTACAAATGCATGTATGGACGAGTCAAAATGATTATTTTAGTAAGATCCACTTTTCCAGAAATGCTGACAAAAAAGAACATAGAATTAGAAGATTATTATCAGACATATTATTTGGTAGAATTCCTTTGTCTGGATTCCTCTGCCATGCTTATTCTTGAAGAATTCACACTCACAATCTTGAAATTTGGTTAGTATCTTGCCCGTGTGACTGTTTCTCATGGTACTTATAAAAATTGTAACAAAAATGCCATATTGTACATAAGAAATTCTGGCACATCTGCAAAAATCTCAAAATCATCAGGTTCAAATGCCCATGGATCCACAGCACCCTGCGTCTAATGTTTGATTTTAAGCAATAGAATCCCCATGGTGGCTTTGCCACTGTCTAACCGTACAGGCACATGGTGGGAATCTGATTTTGCTTTTGTGGGTTTCCAGTTGTGGTCTTTCCCAGCCTTATGCCACTTTAGCATCACTTCTGCCTTGGCAACTCCTTCACCAGTATTTTATGTTTTTTGTTCTTTACTATGCTTGATTCATGTTTCTCCACATTATTTTTGGTTGTCTAAGATCTTCTGTTTTTTTTTCTTTTGTCTTTTTTTTTTGAGACACTGAGTCTATTTCAGATGTTAGCTTTATGGATTTCATTAATTTTATAGGTCTAAAATATTTTGCAACTTCCTGCAACACTATTTTGGTTTTAGTAGGAACCGGTACCAGTTGGTTGCTAGGTTGTTGCTATGAGTGATGCCTGGGGTCATGCACTGTGTGACTTTTGGGGTCAAAGGTATAAAAAACTCTGGTTGAGACTTCTGGATTGTACAGGTTTGGGGATAATTTTCTAAAAATAAATTAAAAATATTTGCGAGTGTGTTGGTAAACACTAAAAGTTTTCTGTTTAATTGACTTTGATTTAGGATTTCCTTTTGACTTTGACACTTAAGTTACTTTGTGTTACTGTTTTGACTATTGCCTATGTATACAGCTCCTCTTATCTCCTGATACCTTTTAACAAAACCCTGTGGTATGCCATTTTTCTGAGCACAACACAGTAAAGCATAGAATTTAGAATAAGACTGCAATTCGCTTCAGATTTTAAAGATTTATAAAAAAGTTTAGAGAGCAGAGAACATAAAAATTAGCATTAACAACATTCCTGTCAGGAAAGTACAGTCCACTTGTCATTTACTTTCTCATTTTGTTCACAAACAGAACAATTTTTGTGTTTTATTTTATTTTAGCAGTTGGTCTTATTCATGTGTAAAAGACTCAAGCTAGCCAACAAAACTTCCAGAATATCCTCCATGATGAATCAAGCAATACCTTCAAATATGTTGCAGAAATTCCTTTTGGCCAAGGGGTTTTAGAAAAAAGCATTACATTTTCCTCTTTGTATGTTTATTCGCAGGTTGAGAAATGGTAGCAGCAGAATTTTGGAGGTTGAGGTACAGTATGGTGCAACATTATTTTGTTGCTTATTTCAAGAAATATTATTTGGGTGAATTAATAATATAGGTATATATATCTTCCCTAAAATAAAACACAAGCCAGGGATGGCTAGTCATATTCACTCAAAGCTCCCTAATTTCTTGAGCATGTCATTTTCTTGCGTTTTGTCATGGTATAGACATGTTTGGTGATGCCATGATGTTTCCTGTTTAACCCAAAGGCAATAGGATGCAATAAGGCAATGTTAAACTATTTTTCAAGACCTAGCAGCATCTGATGATGCTATAAGTAGGTTAGTGTAGGAGCTTAAGGGCATAAATTGTAAAAAAAAAAGGGAGGAGATGTTAAAAAATGTTTACTTGAGAAGTACTGCTTAGATATAATCAGCTTTGGCAATAGATTCTTTTGTGTATTAAAGTTCCAAAACTGAATGCACACTCTCTTACTGCTGACACTTTACATAAAGAATGCAGTTTTTGAAATTTCATCCATACCATCTCAATTTCTGGCATACACCGACTTTGATTATTTGCAATGCTGGTGGAACCTTGTCCTCAAATGGCAGCGCCTTTGCGTGGGCCTGGCATGCAAATCTGTTCACACCAGATGAACTAGCTCTTGTCTGGTAACTGTGATCTTTCATTGCAAATGTAATGTGTTAAAAAAAGTTTTCTTCCACATAAAATAATAGCAGTCAAGTTCAGCTCTTGCAGTATCCTAGAAAAAGGAAAAAAAAAGTTGGCTTCTCGATTTCATATTACCAAATGGACCCCTAAATGGGTCTGAGAACTTGTTTTTCCTCAGGCAAGATGTAGAAGAAAATATGAACTGTTAATATGACTAATTAGGTGGCATGCAGCAGTTAAAGGTTAATCAAGTGATGAATTTTATTGCATTGTGTTGGTATCATAAGAAGTTTGGATAATAAAATAAAAAAAACATGCAGCACAGAAGACGCCTTTTATTTCATTGTTAACAATGGAAGACGTGCAATTGGATGTAGCAGATAAATATTCATACTTTTCAAATGACATGCTCCAATCATATTAAAAAGGAGTATTTATTGTTCCTATTCATAGACTAATAGGGATGGCCTATACAATCATTAAGGATTCTAGCAGGAAAAAGCAAATAAAAAATAAGTACAAATAACTGGCTATTTGTTTGACAGAGTAAATGAAATCCGAATCTTTAGTATCATGCTGAGACTGATATGGTGGTTGCAAAATTTCTTTTAAATCTCTTTCATTTTTAATTGTAAAGCAACAGGTTTGGAGAAATTTCAATTTGGTATATGCTTGATGGCACCTACATTCCCATTTAGGTTGTTGTTCGCTCAGTTTGCAACAGGCCATTAAATTCTTATAACATTTATAACAGTCATGTTTCTTGATAGGATTATTGTTATTTTTCTGCCACCAAGCAATCAGCTGTCATTTTATATAGTACCTTTCACAGCATCAGTCTATCTATCGATTTATTGAAAAATTTGCTCATTACATTGCAGAAGACTTTGGGCACCAGATAACACTAGGCAGGATTCAGGGTGGGGTGCCATTTAATCACAGGACACACACATACACCCACCCCATCTCACACCAGGTCAAATGAGCTTTTCAACCTCATCTTTTGGTGAAAAACTGTATTGTCTGAGAAGAGTTCACACAGACACTCAAAGAACATGCAAACTCCATAAGGACAGTGACCAGGCAGAGATTCATACCCAGTAGTCTGGAGTTGTGACTATACCCATTTTGTTAGGTATAATTCACAAAAAATATTATATAAAGCCATGAACATTATGGAGCAAAATTAATAGTGTGTTTATGTCAGAAGATACATATGCAAAAGGAAACAGAACACCCTTCCTTCCATCGTGATCCTTCCAGTTCAGGTGACTGGCAGTCAAATCTTATGCAGACAGCAGTGTGTCCAAGGCAGGAGTCAAACCATGGATTGAATACTGATCCATCACAGGTAGTACAGTTTACATTCATTGGGGGTAGGTTTTCAGAATTTTTAAATATTTCACATCCGTGTCCCTCTCTCTCTCTGTCTCTATCACATACACACACCCCCCCACAGAGCTAGTTTAACTTAATGTCTTTTATACATTACCACTCTAATGTGATCTGATTCTGATATATCCATATATCTATGCAGATCAGATTATGGTTTACACACCCAAAAATACATTGTATCCAGTTTTCTAAGATTGGAAACTGATTGCATTCGTATGTAGTACTGAATTCCAATTAAATTTTAATCGATAATATCCAATTTCAGTTTAAACAGTCAGATCCAATTTTCTCTCAAGGATGTGGCTTAATTACATTATTTTATTTTTTTGCATTATGTGGCAAGTGAAAAAGCAGAGAGGTGAGGGAGAGATGATTGAACAAATTTTTAAATGTCATTTGTCTCATTCAGAACTTCTCTAGCCATTATTAGTCATCAAAGGAACTAACAATACCAGCAACGCACTCTTGCCTCTGTTGTGTATCCAATTTTGACAGAAAATGCTGGGCACATGATGCCATAGCCACTCTACAGATACTCACCAAGTTTAAAAAGTGAGCTCCCCTTCTAAAACATAGGAAAATGAAGAGCATCAAAAGAAAAACTTATGGGGATCCATGTTTGCTCCTTATCTGAATCACCACGTATTCACAGCTTATATAATCCACATAATCGAAGTGTATATATGTAAAGATCTTGGCCAACTGTAGACTGTATAATGTACACACCAGAGAAGTCAGATCAGATTTCTTCGTGATTTCCAATGGTTTTACCAACTGCAATGGCTGGATCTCATTGTCTTGAGGGTGTCAGAATACATGACTAGGAACAACAATGGATATCAGATTACAAGACCCCTTCACAATGTCTCAGCATAATTTCAAATGTTCTGTTGTGCCATGCAAGTATCACAGGGTTGACACATTTTGACTGCTAATCAGTATGGAGTATCATTTTTCTTTTTCGAGTGATAGTGCTGCTGCTTTGCAGTAAGGAGACTAGGCTTTGCCTCCTTGGCCCTCCCTATGTGGAGTTTGCATGTTCTTCCCATGTCCGGTAAGGTTTCCTCCTGGTGCTCTGGTTTCCTCTCACTATCCAAAAACATGTAGGTTAGCTGAACTGGAGACACTAAATTGGCATGGGTGTGTGTGTTTTCCCTGTGATGGACTGGCATGCCACCCAGGGTTTGTTCGTGCCATGTGCTCTATCCTGGCTGGGATAGGCTCCAACCTTCCCAGTGATCCTGCTCTGGATTAAGCGGGTTAGAAAATGACATGACATGACAAGATGTTGAATAGAAATTTATGCTGGCTCCAAAGATTCACAAGCCTCCTCTCTGTTTGTGCCGACCAGAATAACCAGTTTTCTTCATTTCTTCAGGTCACCATTGGCATCTTCTATTTTGCTCTGTTCTTCTTTTTGTTTTCTGTTTTACAACTTGCAACAAAATCAAACACCCATTTGAATTTATCCTGGTTAA
The DNA here is from genome assembly GCF_900747795.2 of Erpetoichthys calabaricus. NCBI lineage: Eukaryota > Metazoa > Chordata > Cladistia > Polypteriformes > Polypteridae > Erpetoichthys > Erpetoichthys calabaricus. Next base: position 180,912,948 of record NC_041395.2, read on the forward strand.
TCATAGATTAGTGTGACTGTGTTGCTAGGAATGTCATACTACATGACCGAGGTCAAGGGTATGAGGTGCAACTGTCCACAACTCATTAAGATTATATAATGAATGTTGTGGCTGTAAATTGCAGGAAAGGTTGTGTAGTGTGACAGAAGATTTAGTTAAATGTCTGTGATACAGCACACTTGACATCAAAAATAATAATTATCTGGTACATTTTTGTTTTTGTTGCTTGAAATGGTTTCTTTAATCAAAGCTAAAGTCAGTTGGCTAAAGAATTACATGTGGTGGCACAGTGGTTAAACACTTATCCTCACAAATACAGTGTCCTAGGTTCAAATCCTGTATAGTGTGGAGTTTGCATATCTTCCCACATCCCCAAAGGCCTATCGGTTAGATTAAAAGGTAATTCTAAACTGGCTATGTGATGAACTGTTTCCTGCCTTGCATGCTTTGTTGATGGGGTAAACTCTGGTCTCCATGATCATTTTGTGGATTTGAGAATATTATATAAAAGGTAATGTGTGTTTTCTTTTTTTGTCTGAAATTATTATTATTAATATAAATGCAAAATGTACTTGAGTAAAAAGTGTTCCATCCATTCATATATTATAATTCTGAGTCATGGGCCTGGACCCTGTCTCTCCAGCATCAGGTGAAATGTGGTAAGGCACATTCCTAGTCTGGTGCAGGGCATACTTGCACACACATCCACACTGGATCCATTTAGAGTACTGAACCTGCACACCTATGCTGAGAAAAACCTCACACAGACATAGGAAAAATGTGCAAACTGCTCAGAAACAGAGAGTGGGCACAGAATCGAACCCTGGTCCAAGCTGCCTACATGCAACATTATTAATCAAAATACAACTTTTTTGGATAAAGTGTATTAAATTATAAATGGTATTAAAGGGAAGTTTAATAGTGCTCACTTGACACATGTGAAGATTACATTTAGTCTACAGTATTCCAAGCCAGTTTATTTATATTTCTTTTCTGACTTTATTTATCCTTAGATCTTGTGGATACAACTTTGGCGGGGTGCATTCTGATATTACTGATAGCCACCACATGGAATGTAAGGTGTACTAAATTCCATGAGTTTCACAATATTGCAGCATATTCTGACATGTGGTAGTTTTTAATAGGAAAAGAGAATTGGGGTAATAACTTTACAGGAGTGCTGGTGGTAGGTTCTTATAGTTAGCTGGACAATGTTTAGGGGTGTGGGGAGGTTGGTTAAGACTAGAAATTCTGTGAATTTACAGGTTTTATAAGGCAGAACAGTTCTTTAAAATAAAGTTTCACATGCCATCAGTCATGCCACTCACTCCAGCATCTCTGCATGGTTATTAAATAAGGAATCGAATCAACCCTATAATTAGATTATGCAGGCCTGAAAACAAGTGGTTGGAGTGTAAGTGCCCATATTTTCAGATTTATTTCACAATCCTGCCTCTGCATGTATCTAGCTACAGATAACCATGACTAGATCCTCCAGGTGGCATTATCAACTGTGGGGTCCCTCAATGATCACTCTTGGGCCTACTCTTTTTTCACTGCCCTTAGGATCCGTTTTTAAGAAAGCACAGTATTTCTTTCCATTGCCACACAGATGATACACACATAGATTTTCCACTGAAACAGATCAAACAGATTCTCTTAAACCTTTATTGGAATATCTGGAAGATATTAAAACATGGATGTCACTAAATCTTCTTAGTCTAAATGACAAAAAACAGAGATTGTGTGTTGGACCTTCTGATCTTACTTGTGCTACAGAAATTAATCTCGGCCCCTTGACAACCTACTGTAACCCCTTTGCAAAAAATCTTGGTGTAATTTTTGACAATGTTCTCAAATTTGATAAACAAATTAACTCTGTTGTTATAGCCTGTTTCTATCAGCTCAGGGTATTGGCTAAGGTAAAGCACTTTCTTTCTGTGCATGATTTTGAAACACTAATTCATGAGTTTGTCTCTTTTTCGCTTGACTATTGCAACTCATTATACAGTACATTGGAGTAAATCAGTCATGCTATGCTTGTCTTCTATTAGTCCAGAACGCTGCTGTCAGGCTTCCAGACATCACACCAGTCTTAGCTTCTCTTCACTGGCTTTCTGTTCACTACAGGATTGAGTTTAAAATGTTACAGTTTATTTTTAAGTACCTGAATAGTTTATCTCCCTTTTAACTTACTGACCTCTTACACCTTTTTTTCTTCACGATTACTGAGGTCCTATGATCAAAAGTTATTGGTTGTGCCACAATCTAGACTTAGACTTAGAGGAGATTGTGCTTCCGCAATAGCTGCCCCTAAGCTTTGGAACAGTCTACCTTTTTATATTAGGTCAACATCAACTTTGGTCACTTTTAAATCCCACCTGAAAACTGTTTTTCCTTAGCTTTTTAAAATTGTACATTAGTATTTATTTATTTTGAATATATATACAGCATATATAGTATACTAGCAAAATACCCGCACTTCGCAGTGGTGAAGTACTGCCTTAAAATTGTTATTAAGAAGAAAAGTAAACATTTTTAAACTGGGGGAAAATATACAAATAATTATTTGTTAAGGATCTCTTTGTATACCATAAAAGCAATCTTGCCTCAAATCAATGCCAACCTTTTGTAGGGTTTGTCCCTGAGACTTATTAATTGTCATTACGAAGCAGAGCCTAACTGGAAATTGGAGGCGTTTGAATTGAAATGGGAGATCAGAAGGTATAATGGGGATGCGAGGAAAAAAACCTCTCTCCCCTGAGCCACTGCCAGTAAAAATAGTTGCCTCAATTAGGTTCTTTTGCAGACACATGACCTGAAGTCTCGTGCCGTTACAAAGTTTCGGTGGCTGTACGCAAATCCACAATTGGCTTTTCTGAGCCAAACCTGTTGTTTTCGTATGAGCCGCTTTTTATTATTGGGATCGTACGTAGAAACAGAAGCTCTATTAACTTGTGGATTTGTGTGCGAATATTTAGTGGCAGCGTCTCTATTAACTTGTGGATTTGCCTGTGAGTATTTAGCGACAGCGTTTCTATGAACTTGTGGATTTGCCTGCGAGTATTTAGTGACAGCATCGAAGTTGTTTCCGTCTAGTTGCATCAGAAAATGTACCATGACGTCTGACACGCCTCCTTTTTACTGTTTTCTCACAGCTTGGATTGCTGCTGTCATAATTGGTTTGAGTTTCATGGTTTGTTTCAATTACGTTAGTATTTGCAGGACTTGTTGTGTTGAAGTGACATTCAGCATCTGTCAAGCGTAGTAAGCATACAACCAGTTTCATCGATAACTTCGCATTCAGCTTTTGAGAGTTGAAACATTCATAAAAATCAAAGTGTCCACTACTCAAATCGTCATCTGTGAATCTAAGATGTTTAAGAGGCATTGGCGGTTTTCCAAATGTGTAAAATAGGCAGGCAGCCAACTACGTGGGAGGCGTGGGGATGAGCGACGCAATATAGACAGGCAGCCAACTACGTGGGAGGCCGGGGGACGCAGGATGCAGGACGACAACCCCGCCTCACACGGCGACCGAGCTGCAGGCTATGGACGTCTATATGTACATAAGTAGGATTCAGTTATGACCGTTACACGTAGAATTTCGAAATGAAACCTGCTTAACTTTTGTTAGTAAGCTGTAAGGAATGAGCCTGCCAAATTTCAGCCTTCTACCTACACGGGAAGTTGGAGAATTAGTGATGAGTGAGTCAGTGAGTGAGGGCATTGCCTTTTATTAGTATAGATGCAGTATATACAGTATAGTATATAACAGTATATAGTGTATACTGTTTGTATTGGTGTATTTATATTGTTTTTAAATGTGCTCTATAAAGAAAATGTACTTGACTCGACTTAAGCAAGTGTATTCTTCCTGCTTAAATGTGTGTCCATCCTTCTAGATCTTATGTGACTAGAATGTTGATTTTGTCCAGCTCTTATGAATCATGCATGAAATCACCAGTAAATAAAAGTATAAAAGTGGTTTGTTGTAATGTCCAAAACATTGCAATTTCAAACCAAAGGCAGCAGGTTGAATTTCCAAGTACATTCTACTGCCTGACCTTGAGCAAGTCAATTAACCTCCTTTTGCTCCAACTGTAAAAAGCACATATCTTGTAAACAATAATTTGCCTTTGTGGTTATTAAAAAGGTGCTATATAAATAAAATATTGCACATCTATAAATTTCAACCAATCGATGTAACAAATTTAAAGGGTCACACTCATGTTGGAAGCCAAACAGCATGTGCCTCATCTCAAAACACACTGACATGCACTGACATTGTACCCGTTAGAGAAGGAAAATAACCTAACAATATGTCTTTGGACTGTGTATAGAAAATGGCATCATGGGTGAATGTGCCAATTCCACACAGATGGTGCTTCATCTAGGAACTAAACCAGGGTCATACACTGTAAAACAGTAATGCAGTGCCACTGTATATGCAGAATTAAAAACACAAAATTGAGAGAATTTAATGGCAGGCAGAAAGCCATCATTGGAACTGTGAATTTATATTCTTATGTTTTCAGCTTCTTGGCCAGTAAGCTGTCACCGTTCCAGTTATACTTCTGCCCATCCTGGCCCACTGTTTTATTTTGTCTGGCCTGTTGAGTCACTGTTCTGTTTTTCCAAAGAGTGCCCAAATTGCTGTCCATTCTGATGTCCTCATCACTTTTAATGACACTCTTAAAAATTGCTAACTAACTTTGCTCTAGTTCCCCTTTCTTGCTTCCAAGTAGTAATGAACACTCACTTTCCCTTAAATATTCAGTTTTTTTTTTTTTTGTTGCATGACTTTTCTTCCCGCAATCTTGGCAGGCAAAGTATAAAACACCCTGCTGCTTTTCTTCTGCCAGTCTCCGGTAGAAAAGGCCAGATGATGGTTGGTGAATTTTGTCTCTGCCTAGGCCAAAGCCAGGTTCTTCCAAAAGTGACTGCAGCACTTGTGTGGCTGATTAGTGATGGCAGAGACAGGGCTTCCAAAATGATGACTTAGCTACTGACAAGTACATTAGGAAATGGTCCTTCTCTGTAGGAAACTGGTTCCGGGGTGCAATTCATCCTTTTATTTAACAGCTATAGGCAAGAGGCCATAAAAGAAAACAGTGTGCCTGGCCAGCTCAGCCTTGGACATTCTTGTTGCTCCTGCCTTTGAAAAGTGATAAGTTTAAAAAAAAAAGGGAAAAGAATGTTTCAGCGGCTGAAACTCACATGATTCACATTCCCCCCTTTCTTTACAGCCTTCATTAGTGCTGATTGCTCCTTCGTCTGCTGAGCAGTGCAATTTACAAAAATAATAAATAATGAAATTCCCAGGCACCCACTGTGACAGTTTACTGAGTGAGCCACCAGCATACCCAGCCTCAGACTGCTAACCAGGAATCAGTAGTACATTCTGATGAGTGGTTTTCAAACTTCCATGGAAATTTCTGCAAAACAGATGTGAATGAGCTATATGTTGGAGCCCCTCTCTACCACCTAAGATATGTACACATTTCTATTTAATTGGATATCCCCCTTTGGGAAGTTGTGCATACAATGCTCAAAAAGTAAAACTGGCACATTTCTATTCCAGTTTTTTTCAGGAATATTAAAGAGACACGCTTGCATTGGACAGCTGTTTCATTGTCATAGTTTTAACACTTGTATCATAGCTGAATTTACCTTCCTGTTTCTGGGCTACTTGTACAATTATCCTTGTGGTTGTGTAATAAGTAACAGAGATGCTATGCTTCATTTAAATTTTTCAGATCAATTTATCATATTATTTAACATTAACTATATGAAGTATGGTAAAAGTGACCCAGCCTTTGGGCATTAGTTGAAGAGACTTTTGTAGCCATCATGCCTCAAGAATCCCTGTACCATGTTCCGACATTTTCACACCTCAGAGAAATAAGTGTGAAAAAAGTACTTCAGTTGAATTCTTCTTATCTGGTGTGGAAAATGTAAGAGAACAGGACAGTGCTTTCCCAAATGTGGACTGTGTATGCCTCAAGTAGAAAATCACTGCCTTCAATACTATGGGTTACTTTAATGCTTTTATACTTGACTGCTAGGTTTTGAGTATTTAATTTTAATATTTGACATAATCAGACATATGATTATAAGCCATATGTCTGTAATTTGCACAATTGCTAGAGAATCACAATACTAACGGTTTGTTTCCTTTTATATTGTTTACCGTTGGAGGTTAATTGACTAGGTCAGGCTCAGTCACACTATTTCAGTCATTAGGTTAAACTGCCCACTGCAATGCTAAATGGTTGTGTATTGCTATGAAAGGCAATTAATACTGTAAGAAATTACTGAGCCCCCTGATGTTGTTCCCTTCTCTGGCATAGATAGATAGAGAGATAGACAGATAGAATGAAGTATTTGCCAGAAAAATATCATAAAATCACACTAGTCAGCTATATGTATAAGTAAAATTATTCAGTGGGTCAAGGGATTTAGGGTTGCTGTGCTCTTCTGTGCTGGAAGGATGGTGATGCTTCCTAAGGTTAATGAATGAGCATGTCATTCTAGAATCAGTATACACACATAAGATTAGAAAAGCTTGCTTTAACTGCAGGTTTTATTACTATTTAGATAGATAGATAGATAGATAGATAGATAGATAGATAGATAGATAGATAGATAGATAGATAGATAGATAGATAGATAGATAGATAGATAGATAGATAGATAGATAGATAGATAGATAGATAGATAGATAGATAGATAGAGGTGTTATTCTCTAGGATTGGTACACAAACCACTCTAGTTTCTTCTTGCTCTCTTTCTTTTTTACTCTTTACTCATGTGTTTTGTCACGGTGCCTGTGTTTTAGATTGTTATTGTCTGGGAAAGCTTAAATTCACTCAGTCAATTAGTCTTCCTGTCTACAGTCAAAGAGGTGATAGCAAGAGCACAGTAAGCTCAAGACCCTGGTGGAGCTTTAGAGTTGATGGCTGTAGGCGATTGGCTGCTGTACTCATTTAGTTCTAGATTAACTCAATTCCACTCTCTTCAGATTTTGGCAGCATGCATTGAAAAGTAACCTACTTCTGCAATATGAATGCGTATGCGTCTGCAACTATCTGTTTAGTAGTGAGACAGGTGCTCGTTATTATACCTCAAAAACCGGGTTTCTATAGTGATGACTGCCAAGTATGGTTTCACAGAGAAAATCCTGCCAGGTTTGGCAGCTGTGACTGCATAACTCCATTCTGTGGGGATAAATTAAAATGTTAATGACCTGTTCCAAATACTATGTTTTTTTGTTTTTTCTAGTGGCTGCTTTATGTGTTATCTATCTATCTATCTATCTATCTATCTATCTATCTATCTATCTATCTATCTATCTATCTATCTATCTATCTATCTATCTATCTATCTATCTATCTATCTATCTAAGGAATTTCTTTAGTAGTAAAAAATATGAAAGATGAATTAAATATGTGTACACAATAAGACAAAGAGCTAACAAATTAATAAAAATGAAAATCTGTATGCAAATATACATAAATATATAATGGATAATATATATTTCACTAAATGTACACTCCCCATTATATAACATTTTAATTTCATACTACTGTATACCTATTAGACAAATAAATTTGAATAGCACTATATTATATTGTTCTAAAATGAACTTTTAATCAGTGCTACCATAAATGTGAGTGTGCTTCAAGACTGATTGACATCCTATCCTGAATATGTTCCTTCCTTGCTTCTGGAATAGCCCTGGCACTCAGCCGCCAATTAATGTTATAAGCTGGTACAGATAATGAAGGAATAGATGGACAAACAGTAGAGGAAAGCTGACACACATGTGGTTTGTAATTTAAAGGATGCAATATTCTTTTTTTATCTCAGTCAATGTTTTTATTTACCCTTGCTATTTTCTTGTCACTGTGACAGGTCTTTATGCTAGGCTCACCTTACATTCCCTTTTTCCTGTTGTCACACTTGGCTAATGTTCTTATCCTTTATATTGGCCTCTCTCTCACTCTCTTTTTCATTCGACTCTGATCTGATCTTCATAATCTTAGTGTCTTTAAATTTGATTTTAACCATCAATACCCTTGTTCAATCTATCAGCTCATTTGAAACCCCACTGAGGTCTTTCTGAATGAACCCCTTGCTTATCTTCAGTAATGTTGTTCCATGCATAAATCACATATTTGGCAGTTGCCAAATCTCATAAACTCACCATACTCTTATTCACCAGTATTCACTATGAGTTTTCACTCGCTCAGTTAATCTGATGTGGTACGAGCCCCGGACACAGACAGGCAGACATGTTTTACTCACCACCACATGTTTATTTACACTACTAATATTTACAGTTCGGTGCCACACAAACCCCAATTTTCCCCAAAGTCCAGGCCAACCACACTATGCCTTTTTCGGACTGCCTCCTTCTCTCTCTCTCTTCACTGACCTCGTCCGTCTTCCACCCGACTCCAGCTTTTGAATGAAGGGAGGCGGCCCCTTTTATCTGCACCCGCATGTGCTCCAGGTGTGCTCCAGCAATCTCCCACGAACACGCCCCAGTGTGGCGGAAGTGTCGGCTGCGTACCCGGAAGCACTCCGGGTGTCCCCACTTGTCTTCCCCCCAGCACTTCCTGGTGTGGCGGAAGTGCTGGGGACCAGGGTTCTCCAGGCATGGGGGTGCTCCCTGGCGGTGACCATGGGCCCCTACAGGGTTGAGCTTCCCAGCTTTGTACCCGTGGCCCCCAAAGGAACCAGGGCGGTCGCCCCCTCGTGGTCTGGAGGAGGCATGAGCCCTCCTCCTGTCTTCCTGGGCGTGCCACACTGTATATATGTAATATAGCACCTTTCAACCTAGAGGGTTTTGAGAGGTATGCAGGTGAATACATATTTGATGAACTGGAAGTTTAAATGTAAGTGATATTTAATTTGTGATTCAAACACACAACCCTCTTTATTTCAAATAGACAGACAGACAGACAGATAGTAGATAGTTAGGGAGATAGATAAATAGAAAACTTTATTTGTCCCAGGGAGGAAATTAGGTGTTTTACAGAAAGTTTATTAAATAAACACACACACACAGATATATATATATATATATATATATATATATATATATATATATATATATATATATATATATATATATATATATATATATATATACCAGTAATGGCGCACTGCACGATAACATGCAGTGAAAATACTTGACTTGAGCATTCATAGTTTTCATACTCTTTCTCTGCACGTTTACCATTCATTTGCTTAGAGGTTGAAGCGCTTGCTGCTTCCTTATCAGCTCTTCTTTTCTCCGCCCTAACGGCCCACTTCTTTTCTTCTTTCGTCGGCATCTTTTTTCATTAAAACCGATTAAGTCAGTGTTTGTGTTGCAATTGCTTAGTTCGTTTTCTTTAACTTTTCACTTAAGCTGGCACTTAAGTCATCAATCTGCCTCAAGAACGATTTAAGATATAAAAGAGGTAGGGGAAGTGACGGCGAAGGTGGTAGGGATGTGAACGGCTGCCCTGCTGCCCGCTGCCGAGAGTTGTTTCTACAATAAAATGAAATAAAAATAAAAAGAGGAATAACCATGGAGGTCAATCATAACCCCGAAAGTAGACGATAGTAGACGTCACATAGTATATGTGTACCAAATTTCAGGTCAATAGGTCAAATGGTTTGCAAGCTACAGGTGATTTAAAATCCTGGACAGAGAAATGAACAGCCACAATAGCATATTATATTTAAAGATACACTCACTATGGTCTGAACATACACCGGTATGACCAAGAAAAGCTTAAATGTAAAGGAAACTTCTGTCTTGACAGTCACAGTCACAGTGAGGTGTTATGCAGGTGTATTGCTCCCATAGCTTTTCTTGACACACTTCTGATGAACATTTCACTGGCTGAAAGTATCTGTATGCCAGAGAGAGGATGTGCAGCATTCTTCATAATGGCACTCCATTTTGTTTTAATTCTCTCTTATTCTACTACCTCCAGGTGTTCCAGAGTATGTCCCATATCTGAGCCTGTGTTTTTAATTAGTTTGTTGATTTAGTGGGCCTCTCTTGAAGTGATGGCACCAGCCCAGCACACCATAGCATTTAACATTGCACTAGCCATCACAGAGATGTAGAAAATGTGAAGGATATCATCAACCATATTAAAGTCATCCTTTCTTATACAACTCCTCTGTGTTACGAGGTCAGTCCAAATTGTCATTGATGTGGACCTCCAAGTACTCGTAGGAGTGCACCACCTTAACATCCACTCTTTGAATAGTGAACGAACATAGAGGCTCTTTGGTGTAGTGAAAGTCAATAACCAATTCCTTGATTTTGCTTTTAAGTTGCAAACAATTACCTTTGCACCAAGAAGCAAAGTTCCCACCTGACTCCAATGCTGTGTCTCATTCCCCTTCTCAACACACCCCGTAAGTACAGAATAATCTCAGAATTTGTGCAAGTGACATGGCCTAGTATTTTTTTGTTATATGAAGTGTGCAAAGTGAATATAAGAGGAGACAGGACTGTTCCTTATAGTGCATCCATATTTGAAACACAGTCTTTGAGTCCCACAAAATGTGGTTTGCCTGACACATAGTCCATTATCCAGGACACCATAAACTCATCTATCTGCATATCTGTGAGCTTACAGGGAAAACTAGCACCTTATTCCTTGCCATTCATTTTTTGTCATTTTATGTTAAATTAAGCTCTGTTTATTCTGATATGTTCTGTATATTAAAAAAAACGTCTTTGCAAAGCACTGCTCGTACACCATCTCAAAATGTTTTACACCACAGTTTGCATTGTAGACCATCTAGGCAAAGAAACTTGCTTAGACTGAAAAAGTGAGCCAGGGTAAAGGACAAATATTTTATTTACCTGACAAAATATCATTTTTTGCTCAGTGGCCCTTTTCATATTTTAAAACCTGAACTCCAGTGGATAAGGGTTACCTCCCTTTTTTGATTTCTTACCTCCTTTAGTAAAATTCTATTTTTGCAGAGTATGCAATGCAAATGTGCCTTGCACTCCTCAAAGGCCATTAGGTGGCATTTACTCAGTGGGTTCCCCAGAGCCTAACTTATAATGCATTTCTTTATTTCCATGAAGATATGATTGGCAAGATAAGTGCATTGGAAGGCCTCAAATGTCCTATTGCTGAGTTGGAGAAAGGTTTCCTCGATGTGTAATTACGGAGAATTTAATTTTTCTTGCTAAAGTTTTCACATCACCATGACAACTTCACAGCATCCCATCCACCATTGTATTCTTCACTTTATTTCCTTATCCTACTTGATTCCTGGGGTAATGGATGCAACGCAAAAACCATCCCGCCAGTTCATCACAATGGCCACTTGTCTACATGCTCACACTTACAACACCAGGTTAATGTAATGTTGCTAAACACTGCATATACAGTATGTGAACTGGGAGGCGCCAGCCCATCACAGGGCACACACACACACACACACACACACCCCCACACACCAAGCACACACTGGGGACAATTTAGGATCGCCAATGCACCTAACCTGCATGTCTTTGGACTGTGGGAGGAAACCCACACAGACACGGAGAGGACATGCAAACTCCACGCAGGGAGGACCCGGGAAGCGAACCCAGGTCTCCTTATTGCGAGGCAGCAGCGCTACCACTGCGCCACCGTGCTGCCCAAACTGGGAGGTGAAACCCAAAAGTGTATGAATTTGAGCTGTGAGCTGTAGGACGAGACTCACATGACAGAAAAGAAATAGCAGAATGCATGTACAAGACATGCCAGGAAGCAATAATATGTCAGCCATCTAAGTGCACATATCCTATTCTGTGTGATCAGAGCCTAGATATAACTGTCCCATTTAAACATCATGGGACTAATATAGAATAATAAAGGAAACCTTTTAGAGTGGTCTAGTGGCCAAGCCTTTGAACTGTAAACCACAAAGTTGCCACTTTAGACCACCAAGTCACTTGTAATTGTGTTGAAAACAGAAAGGCACCTTATACAAAGTTTTTTTTAAGAATAATACAATGTATAGAATTCCCTCCATACCTAAAGCACTAACCCTGTGAAAATGTTTACTTCATGAAAATAAAATAAGTTTATTTCCTGCGTATACATTGTCACATGAATTCAATGTATGTACAACCCATATTTTTAAAATGAAGTCATGTTAAATAGGTGACACAAACAGATGTTAATTGGTCCTTAAAGACCATTGAAAAGTTTTGTAATTTAAAGATATTATTAATTATTATTACTATTAATATTATTATCCTGCAATGGACTAGCGTACTGTTTCAAGGTTGTTTCAGGTTTGCACAGTTTTGCTGGAATAGATCCTGGATCCTGTGATTCTGAATTGGATTGAGACATTGTTGACAATATATTTACATATGTACGTATATATTTTTTGCATGTATTATTATCATTATTAACACTGTAACCATGAATCTTCCATTTTTCCCTGCCTGGCATATTAAGGTGCACTAAATTATACCATAGCAATATTATTATTCAAATGTACATGGAACCAGCATGAGAATGAAGACTGGTTTCTCTGGTCTTTGTAACAACTTTAAAAGAGATGATTTAGAGATCAGGATGAAAGCCTTTAAAAGAAGCAATGAGCAAAGATCTGAAGGTCTTCAGGGATCCAGAGAGCCTAGACTGTTAAGATGCCCAAGGCTTAGGCGGTCGGGAACATGTGCAATCTAAACTACAGTAAGAAGGGTTACTGCCAATTTTGTGTGCCACTCAAAGCATCTGGAGTGCTTAGAAATAGAACTGCCCTCTAACTGTGAACAGCCTGAAACTCAAGAAATGGGGAGGTCTCTAAGATATTAAGGCTAACAGAACCCGACCAGTAGTGAAGGAGCTCCATTGGCTATGGTACTGTTTGAAGATTCAGTCCTCACTGTTGATTAACTTTGTGTTCCCAAGCAAATCACTTAAACTTTTCATACCTGACATGGTAGCAGCATAGGAAAAATTGCTTGATATTGTACTTGTAAAACACCTTGGTACAGTGTCCGGTATGGAAAGGCAATTTTTAAGTGTTCAGTTTTTAAACACACTTTTCAAAATATAAAAGTAGTCTACATCAATAGTTCTTTGTTAAGAGAACAAAGAAATAAACTTTAATAATGGAAAGGTTAATTTAGCTTGAATTGTGTAAGAAATTACAGTGTGTACCTTGTACACAGCCTCCTGAAAAATACATTTTATTATGCTCATATGTATAACTTGGCCATTTACACTCAAAACCTGGTTCACTGCTGAGTTAACTATCCCAAGTGTTCATTCACATTAATAAAAATAACCCAAAACGCATGGAACACAGGTAATTTAAACGTGAAAGGAAGGATTTAGGAAAATTGTTTAAAGCCACTAAGGCCTGTGGAGTTTTTAGTTATGTGTGTAACTTTAGCTCTTTGTCTCACTAAACTAAGCACATTCAGGACTTTGGTTGTATATTACCACATTTTATTGTTCTGGAATATAACAATAGAATTTCCTCCTTTTCTCATAAAGACAGTGTTTGATCAATTTCATAAATACATTTCAAGTATGCAACTAACCATACAAAACAAGGTGCACACAACATTGTAAGAAAACATACACACAATGTTTGTGAAAACTTTCAAGTTTGGTGCATAGTTAAACACAACATTGTCTAAATCCCTCATGATTAGTTCCTTCTCATTAATGTTATCACTTCTTATAAAAACACTGTTGTAATGTTTTGTGTGCTTCACTGAACTACTTTGTAGCACATTACTTTGACCTCGTGATTTACTGGTAAATTCCTTAGATAGCCGGCAAATTTGTTTATGAGGCTTTTCATTTCAAAATAGTAAAAGTGAAACAGACTGATTGGTGGAATGGGATGTCTCATATGAGATCTAAAGGTAGGTAGATAGATAGATAGATAGATAGATAGATAGATAGATAGATAGATAGATAGATAGATAGATAGATAGATAGATAGATAGATAGATAGATAGATAGATAGATAGATAGATAGATAGATAGATAGATAGATAGATAGATAGATAGATAGATAACTTTATTAATCCCAAGGGGAAATTCACATACTCCAGCAACAGCATATTGATAAAAAACAATATTAAATTAAAGAGTGATAAAAATGCAGGTATAACAGACAATAACTTTGTATAATGTTAATGTTAACGTTAGCTCCATGCCTACAATAGAGCCTGCCTTCCTCACCAGTTTGTCCAGGCGTGAGGCGTCCCTCTTCTTTATGCTGCTTCCCCAGCACACCACCGCGTAGAAGAGGGCACTCGCCACAACTGTCTGATAGAACATCTGCAGCATCTTATTGCAGATGTTGAAGGATGCCAGCCTTCTAAGGAAGTATAGTCAGCTCTGTCCTCTCTTGCAGAGAGCATCAGTATTGGCAGTCCAGTCCAATTTATCATCCAGCTGCACTCCCAAGTATTTATAGGTCTGCACCCTCTGCATACAGTCACCTCTGATGATCACGGGGTCCATGAGGGGCCTGGTCCTCTTAAAATCCACCACCAGCTCCTTGGTTTTGCTGGTGTTCAGTTGTAGGTGGTTTGAGTCGCACCATTTAACAAAGTCCTTCATTAGGTGGAACTTTTGCACGTGGCAGGACTCCAAGTTGTATTGGAAGTCCGATGTATATAGGCTGAACCGGACCAGAGAAAGTACAGTCCCCTGCGGCGCTCCTGTGTTGCTGACCACAATGTCAGACCTGCAGTTCCTGAGACGCACATACTGAGATGCACATTTGTCTGTAAGATAGTCCATGATCCATGCCACCAGGTATGAATCTACTCCCATCTCTGTCATCTTGTCCCTAAGGAGCAGAGGTTGGATGGTGTTGAAGGCGCTGGAGAAGTCTAGAAACATAATTCTTACAGCACCACTGCCTCTGTCCAAGTGGGAGAGGGATCAGTGTAGCATATAGATGATGGCATCCTCCGTTCCCACCTTCTCCTGGTATGCGAACTGCAGAGGGTCGAGGGCGTGGCGGACCTGTGGCCTCAGGTGGTGAAGCAGCAACCGCTCCGTGGTCTTCATCACATGTGATGTCAGAGTGACAGGCTGGAAGTCATTCAGCTCACTAGGACATGATACCTTTGGGACTGGGGTGATGCAAGATGTTTTCCAAAGCCTCGGGATTCTCCCCTGTTTCAGGCTCAAGTTGAAGATGTGCTGTAGAGGACTCCCCAGCTCCAACGCACAGGCCTTCAACAGTCGTGGCAATACTCCATCTGGACCCACTGCTTTGCTGGCACGAAGTCTAATCAGCTCTCTGCTTACCTGGGCTGCTGTAATTGTGGGTTGGGGGAAACTCTCTGCTATGCTGGTATCAGCAGAAGGATGGGTGGAGGGTGCAGTACTCCGAGGTGAGAGTAGGTTAAGGTGGTCAAACCTGTTAAAAAAGTTGTTCATCTGGTTTGCTCTCTCCACGTGTCTCTCGATGGTGGCACCCCGCTTCGAACTGCAGCCAGTGATGATCTTCATCCCATCCCACACTTCCTTCATGCTGTTATTCTGCAACTTCTGCTTCAGCTTTCTCCTGTACTTCTCCTTCGCCACCCTGAGCTGGACTCAGAGTTCCTTCTGTATGCGCTTGACCTCATGCTGATCACCGCCTTTAAAAGCCCTTTTCTTCTGGTTCAAAAGGCCCTTGATGTCACTTGTAATCCATGGCTTGTTGTTAGCATAGCAGCATACTTTTCTTACTAGAACTACAGTTTCCATACAGAAGTTGATGTAGTCAGTAGTGCAGTCAACAACCTCCTCACTGTTCTCACTATATGATCCCTTCAGGATATCCCAGTCCGTAGTTCCAAAGCAGTCTCTCAGAGCCTGCTCTGCCTCAGGGGACCACTTCCTGAATGAGCGCGTGGTTGTAAGTAGCTCCCTCACTCTTGGTTTGTAGTGATCCTGAAGCAGAACCAGGTTATGATCTGCTTTCCTAAGTGCAGGCAGCGGGGTGGCGCTGTATGCATCTTTAACGTTTGCATACAGTAGGTCAATAGTCCTATTTCCCCGGGTGTTACAATCCACATACTGGGAGAAGGCAGGTAATGTTTTGTCCAGTGTCACATGGTTAAAGTCTCCAGCGATTAGCACAAGTGCCTCGGGTGGCTTTGTTTGCAGTTTGATCTGAAGATCTGAAGATTCGGAATGAGCAGAATGAATACTTCTATCTGCTTATTATAATATTTAAGGTAATTAAATGGGAGGCAGGAGTCAACTGTGGGTAAATGACCAGACCATTGGTAGGCACACATCAACACCAGACAATTTTGGGCTGCTATGAATCTATCTTGTAAGTCTCTGAGATGTGGAAGTAACAATAGTGAAAACATATGAACATAGGGAGAATGTGTAAACGTCTAACAGACAGAAACTGGGCTCAGTCTGAACCCAGTCTCATCGAGCAATGAGGTAGCATTGCTACGCACTTCAAACAAACAAAAGTAATAATTAATTATAATGATTAAGAAAGATCCATAATACTTAAAAAAAGACATGAATCCTGAGTTCAGAGATCAGTGGGAATTCAGCAAATCCCAGTACTACTGGTGTGCTTGAGGAAGCTGCTTTTCTGCACTGCTTATTTAGCAGGAACAGTGACTGAAGTACATCTTGGCTCTGGAGCATGTCTGTTTGTGGAGAGCTTAAGGAGATGACAGCAGATAAGTTCCACTTTTGTTTAGAAGCTACTTTCTATCATTACAGGTGAGGTGCCTTAATTCCTTCTCCACAATGGTTTGTGTGTGTTACTTGGCTGTCTGGGTAACAGGGGAGGTGGCTAAAGTACCAACTGGTATAAACTCCAATTGAATTATCTTACATGCCTGTTATGCTGCAAGGCAAATGCGACATTTTTTATGCTCAGTAATTCAATGAACAGTGTGAATAATTACATTATCTGGGCTTGACCTTATCGGCTGCAGTGAATCAGGAGCATTAGCTCTGAAATGACAAGTGTTAGAGAATTAGTTGGTCTGTCACCTTTCTAGTCACTTTTTATTTCTTGCTCCTCATTTCATGTCAATGACGCTTTTTGAATGTATTTGGTAGGCTGTTGATTATCATGAGCGCTGCAAAAGCCTTTCATGTAGGACAGAATCTGGCCTCTTGGGCTCAGTAAGATGGACTGAGGATATTCTAAGGCTATGGGGGTCCCTGAAGAATTGAAGTGCTGGTGCGAGAAGTGAATGAGGTTACTTGCAAATTGGGAGCATGGTCCCCAAGGGAGAAAGTGGTGCAATCCACTCTGCCAATCCGTGCCCCATTTAGAGTGACGTTAAACGCACCTAGCAGTGCTAATTAATGACAGTCATTTGGGCTTAAAGCTGCAGCATGCACAGCAAGCGCCTTCCCACGCTGCATCAAAGCAAGACGATACATCAGGCAGACAATGCTGACCACCTCTATGCAAATCATGTGAAATCTGGGCAAAGAAGCAAGCGGCTTCAACAGCAGACATTAAGTGAGAACAGACGGGCAGTAATCAAGGCGCTTTCATTTCCTGTCAGCTGAAAATTTGTGTCACCTCTGTTATTTTGACAGTGAAGCCTGGGAGCTGTGGAATATAGGTTTAAACCTTCTGTGTGACCCTGGGGGTATTGCTGTGCCAGGTTTTGGAATAGTAACCTTTGACAAGTGTGCTATGTCGGACGTCTAAAGCTGTATATTATGTAAAGATCAATTGAGTGATTGATAATATATATTATATATACTAGGGGGTCCGCCCCCTGCTTGCTTCGCTCGCCCACCCCCGGGTTTGGTTTACCGGATATACAATTTAAAGAGATTTGTTATTTTCATGGGAATTGTTACATATGCATTATTTTTACTTTTACTTTTAAACTTTTGTAAAAACAATACTTGTCCTTTATTTCCGGCCCTGGGCGTGGTTCCATCTCTTTCTCGCAGGACGTATAACACTGCTTGCGTTGTGAAGGGGGTGCGGATGAACGCACGCTAAGGAGATGCCGTCGGATCATCTTCTGTTGGCAAGCTGCTTGTTCTGCTTGTCTCGTTGCCCGATCATTTCAAAGCCTGTACAGCAGCTGTCCTTTTGCCAATTCGTGTCTCTGTCACTCGTGTTATGATGGGGGGGAGGGATAGGGTGGCTGAACGAATGCTTAGAAGAAGCGGTCGGATCATCTGCTGGCTTTCTGCTGCTGGAGAGCTGCGTGTTTTGCTTGTCGCTTGTCGTTGTTTTAAGAGCTGGGAGTACATGAAGCATGTCTGCCAAAAGCAATCCAATAACTGCTAGGTTAGATGTCTGTGGGCTTGTTTTAAATGATGTCTCACTGCCTTGTCTCACATGACGTAAAAACAATACTTGTCCTTTATTTCCTGCCCCGGACATATAATGCTGCTCGCGTTGTGAAGGTGGGGCTGCTGAACACGTGCGAAGGAGAAGCGATCGGATAATCTGCTGGCTTTCTGCTGCTGACGAGCTGCGTGTTTTGCTTGTTGCTTGTCATTGTTTTAAGAGCTGGGAGCAAGTTAAAGTGTCTCTCGCGGGACCTCAAATTGTTTTCTGAGAAGATCACGTCTCGTCTCCCTAGTCTCCCTCCCAAAGATTTTTTTTATAACACAGAGATAATGAGTTGTGTACAGTTCAGCTTTTTCCTCATTAGCCCTTGAGATGCTGGGATTTGGTGAGCAGTATGGGTTAAAACCCATGTTTGGTGAAGGAGTACTTTAATAAGGCAAATTCCATTATACAGTGCATCCGGAAAGTATGCACAGCGCATCACTTTTTCCACATTTAGTTATGTTACAGCCTTATTCCAAAATGGATTAAATTCATTTTTTTCCTCAGAATTCTACACACAACACCCCATAATGACAAGGTGAAAAAAAGTTTACTTGAGGTTTTTTGCAAATTTATTAAAAATAAAAAAACTGAGAAATCACATGTACATAAGTATTCACAGCCTTTGCTCATACTTTGTCAATGCACCTTTGGCAGCAATTACAGCCTCAAGTCTTTTTGAATATGATGCCACAAGCTTGGCACATTTATCCTTGGCCAGTTTCGCCCATTCCTCTTTGCAGCACCTCTCAAGCTCCATCAGGTTGGATGGGAAGCGTCAGTGCACAGCCATTTTAAGATCTCTCCAGAGATGTTCAATCGGATTCAAGTCTGGGCTCTGGCTGGGCCACTTAAGGACATTCACAGAGTTGTCCTGAAGCCACTCCTTTGATATCTTGGCTGTGTGCTTAGGGTCGTTGTCCTGCTAAAAGATGAACTGTCGACCCAGTCTGAGGTCAAGAGCGCTCTGGAGCAGGTTTTCATCCAGGATGTCTCTGTACATTGCTGCAGTCATCTTTCCCTTTATCCTGACTAGTCTCCCAGTTCCTGCCGCCTGAAAAACATCCCCACAGCATGATGCTGCCACCACCATGCTTCACTGTAGGGATGGTATTGGCCTGGTGATGAGTGGTGCCTGGTTTCCTCCAAAAGTGACGCCTGGTATTCACACCAAAGAGTTCAATCTTTGTCTCATCAGACAGAGAATTTTCTTTCTCATGGTCTGAGAGTCCTTCAGGTGCCTTTTGGCAAACTCCAGGCTGGCTGCCATGTGCCTTTTACTAAGGAGTGGCTTTCTTCTGGCCACTCTGCCATACAGGCCTGATTGGTGGGATTGCTGCAGAGATGGTTGTCCTTCTGGAAGGTTCTCCTCTCTCCACAGATTACCTCTGGAGCTCTGACAGAGTGACATCGGGTTCTTGGTCACCTCCCTGACTAAGGCCCTTCTCCCCCGATCGCTGAGTTTAGATGGCCGGCCAGCTCTAGGAAGAGTCCTGGTGGTTTTGAACTTCTTGCACTTATGGATGATGGAGGCCACTGTGCTCATTGGGACCTTCAAAGCAGGAGAATGTTTTCTGTAACCTTCCCAGATTTGTGCCTCGAGACAAGCCTGTCTCGGAGGTCTACAGACAATTCCTTTGACTTCATGCTTGGTTTGTGCTCTGACATAAACTGTCAACTGTGGGACCTTATATAGACCAGGTGTGTGCCTTTCCAAATCATGTCCAATCAACTGAATTTACTACAGGTGGACTCCAATTAAGCTGCAGAAACATCTCAAGGATGATCAGGGAAACAGGATGCACCTGAGCTCAGTTTTGAGCTTCATGGCAAAGGCTGTGAATACTTATGTACATGTGATTTCTCAATTTTTTTATTTTAATAAATTTACAAAAATCTCAAGTAAACTTTTTTCACATTGTCATCATGGGGTGTTGTGTATAGAATTCTGAGGAAAAAAATGAATTTAATCCATTTTGGAATAAGGCTGTAACATAACAAAATGTGGAAAAAGTGATGCGCTGTGAATACTTTCCGGATGCACTGTATATCATAACCAGAATAAAACCAAGTGATCTACTAAGACATTTTGTTGATGTGCACTATATGCAACTTGCATTTCATTAAAAAATAGTAAGTGGATATGAAGCATCATAATATACAGTATAATAACAATAGTATTCAATATATTTTGCTAGTGAAAGTTTCATTATTGAGAGTCAAAGGCTTGTATTTAATTTTTTGCAGTATAAATATATCTAGCTCCAAGAATTTTAAATAAAAATGTGTATATATTCAAATGACAATTAAAACATTCCTATCTCAAATATTGGTTGAAAGCCTTGCTACAAAATAAGGGTGTATCTCACAAGGAGCTTCTCAGAGCAAAATGCAAAGGATTTATACCTACAGTGTGTGTGTATTATGTATTCTTAATTGAGACTTATCATTCCTTGTTTAGAAACTTTTGAGAAACTTAACTATTCACTTTTAAGAATTGAGAGAGAGCAAGGGTTAAGGGTTTTTCTTTTCATGTGTTTTATACTGACACATTTTTGCTTATAGGAATATGATTTCAACTTTGACTTCAGTCAAAGAAGAAGAGAAACACATTTTTAATGTATTGCAGAATTCATAATATATCATAATACTTACTGTCTTTATACATAGAAAAACCTCAATGCTTTTTTATCGTTATTGGTGTATTTAGATAATATATATACTTCAGATTTTCTTTGGTTAAACACCTCCTAGCTCATTGGTATAGGAACACCTCCACATTTGATGCATCATGATATAGGTATGCAAGTCATTGAGCATTTTTGGGTTTCCTCCTATTTTTGACCCTCCAGACCAGAAAAGCACTTATTTTGTGCAGGAAGGTAGTTAAACCTTTCTGATAAAGAGTAAACTGAATGGTGCCTTCAGCAGAAATGACCAGAAGGACTTGAAGTTATACATGTCACATCAATTGACCCTAAGGATTCACCCTCTAATGGGATATGAAGAGTCAAAGTTACTCCTTTTCACAAAACTTTAAAAAAATGCCATCCATCCATCCATCCATCCATTGTCTCCCGCTTATCCGAGGTCGGGGTCGCGGGGGCAGCAGCTTGAGCAGAGATGCCCAGTCTTCCCTCTCCCCCGGCCACTTCTTCTAGCTCTTCCGGGAGAATCCCAAGGCGTTCCCAAGCCAGTCGAGAGACATAGTCCCTCCAACGTGTCCTGGGTCTTCCCCGGGGCCTCCTCCCGTTAGACGTGCCCGGAACACCTCACCAGGGAGGCGTCCAGGAGGCATCCTGATCAGATGCCCGAGCCACCTCATCTGACTCCTCTCGATGCGGAGGAGCAGTGGCTCTACTCTGAGCCCCTACCGGATGACTGAGCTTCTCACCCTATCTTTAAGGGAAAGCCCAGACACCCTGCGGAGGAAACTCATTTCAGCCCGCTTGTATTCGCGATCTCGTTCTTTCGGTCACTACCCATAGCTCATGACCATAGGTGAGGGTAGGAACATAGATCGACTGGTAAATTGAGAGCTTCGCCTTGCGGCTCAGCTCCTTTTTCACCACGACAGACCGATGCAACGCCCGCATTACTGCGGATGCCGCACCGATCCGCCTGTCGATCTCACACTCCATTCTTCCCTCACTCGTGAACAAGACCCTGAGATACTTGAACTCCTCCACTTGGGGCAGGATCTCGCTACCAACCCTGAGAGGGCACTCCACCCTTTTCCGGCTGAGGACCATGGTCTCGGATTTGGAGGTGCTGATTCTCATCCCAGCCGCTTCACACTCGGGTGCGAACCGATCCAGAGAGAGCTGAAGATCACGGCCTGATGAAGCAAACAGGACAACATCATCTGCAAAAAGCAGTGACCCAATCCTGAGCCCACCAGGTTGCTGATTATGATTATAATATTTTTGATTCTTTACCAATGATCCTAGTCCTCTAACAGCCACTCCCAGAAGGTTAAAAATGACAAATTTCAATCATAAGCATGTGGGGTATTGTTTTAGACAATTTCAAGGGCAGTAATTAAGTATATGAAGTTATTTTTAATTTTTGACCTTGTATTCAGTGATTTTGCCCACTATGGACCACTATCGCAGGAGAATGAAAAATGACAAATTTCTATTGTAATCAAGAATATTTAGACATTAAACATTTAAATTGAAGGAGACGTTTTAATATTTCAAAAAATTTGAGTCTAACTTTTATTGTTTGTTATGCACTTCTACCTCATAAAGTAAATCAACATCTAAAAAAAACTCAAGATGCCTCTTATAATAATTATAGAAATTATCTTGATTGTCTTTTACTAAATCATCCCCTTTCTGTTTCCCCTCTCTGTGTTCTGCAGTGGCACCTGCTGTCAGTGACATTTTGATTAAAGTTATTTTGTTCATGAACATTGATCTTGGAATGAAACCTGGGGTGGATGGAGGCATTTTAATCAAAATTAATCCAGTATCTCATTACAATCATGTTGTCAATGTGTGTCTGAGCCACAGTGCATTATGGAGTTCTTGTTTAGGTGCTGGCTGTTTGGCTAATCAAATACAGTTAGAATGTGGAGTACATTTTCTGTTTTTTCATTATCAGTTATTTGGATGCCTATTCCATTTCAGGGTATTAGGGGAGTGATTAACATGCATAAAAACAGAAAACTGCAAAGACCATGACTATTGTGAACCCTGTAAATTAAGGTAGCGAACCATTAAATACATTTTCAATACTAGACATGCTGGTTGTATGTATAACATAACATTCTCAAGCCTAGTTCATCCAGTTCAGGGTCACATAAGCCATAGTCTTATCTTTGCAGAATTGGGTGAAATGCAGGAATCAACATGGGAGTGTATACTAGTCCATTAAGGGGCCTACTTTCACACAGTCTTACCTGGGTCAATTTTGAATTGCCAATCAGCCAAACATATGTCTTTGGGGATATGGGAGAGAAACCACTTTGAGAAAGCCTATATGGTCATGAGTGGACTCTGAATGCTGGATCCATCACGTAGCAATGCTAACCTCTGTGTCACTGTTTTTCTTCTTTTATCTCAAAATCTTGATGAAAATAAGTACCATTATTACCAGTTACTATGCTAAAGATTAGGGGTGGGCAGTTTAAGCCAGTGCTTAGAGGGCAAGATAAGTATTCAATGTCTGTCCACAATTATTAGATTAGGGCCTCTTAAATACTATTCTCTACAGCCTCTTCTTGGACCACACTCTGCCTTACTGGTAGCAATAGAGTATTGACTTCTTCTCTTTCACCCTTCCTTTGATATTTTTGTGAGGCAACATAAATGGACAAAGCAGACTACCTGTCTTTGCTTTGACCTTCCTGGCATGGCCCCACTCACTGGAACATCCAATCATCTCTATCAGACATGTCCTAAGTGACATACTTCTGCTGTATTTTCAAGAAGGGACTGGAACAGGATCTGAGACACCCATAAATGACAGTCATATTTTTGGTATATTTGCTTTGTTTCCAACACATTTCACTATAGGCAGTGAAGTAAACTGTGACAGAATTAGTGTGTATATATGTATGTAGAATTTTTCAGCATATATTAAATTACATTTTCTGTGTGCAGTTAATTGTTTGTGCTTTTGTAGCATTCAGTATTCTACTTTAACCTGACTATATTACCTTTGTAATAATGTCTAGTACACTGACAGTCATTAATGCCTGGTACACTTGATTGAAATGAACGTAATGACTTGTACATGCATCTTCAGTAGACTTCAGTAGTGATAGTTTAACAATTTTAATTAACACTTCCACCTTCTTTACCTTGTAAGCTTTAGTAAGTTCAGAGTTAATGTACACCCCAAAACTATTTAGTTTCAATGGAGTCAATATTTACACTCTTTCACAAAGAAGATCCAACCTTTTCAGATTCATTCAAGCAGTCATTCATTATTCCATTCATTTTCTGAACCCAGCAACTCTACAGTTCAGTTTGTTTTTGCACAACTCTCTTCTCAGTAGATAAAAAAGAAACCAGTCAAAGATTCATAAATATAAGATGGTAATGATACATTATAAACACGATGTAGTGTACACAGATGTGTATTTTCTAAACATATGCTCTTAACTCTGGAAAGTAAGGTGAAACAAAGACAATCACTGAGGAATTCAGTATTCGTGGAGGAAATAAACCTCTGGAAGTCCAGTCTTTTGCAAAAATGTCTAGGCAGCCTTTGTCAACTGGCTGCTCAACCTCTTCCTGGGCATTCTGCAGTGCACTATGACAGAGTGCCATTCAACATTTATTAGACCCCCATAAAAATGTTTTTTTTTTCCCTCCCTTTCCAACCCACTTGAGCACATTCCCCTGTTATCCCTACATCTTAATATGGTAACCTTCCCCACAGCCTCTGACATTAGAAGGCTATTATGGATCTAAGAAAATGTTTCTAGGACATCCCCAATACCTTCTTATACTGCCTAATTGACCATGTGCAGAATTAGCCTTTGCACTGTACCAATCTCCTAATTTATGCTTTATCACCATTATGTGAAAGGGTTGCTGGCAAACATTTGTTTGTAATTGTGTCATTTTTGGCTTAGATTGCCAGCTTGAAGTTCCCTTATGTGGTCAGTCATCGCTAAGCACCATACTGATTGATTCACCATGGCCCCGAGCTGTCTTTTTGTGGATAATTTCCAGAATTACTTGGAAGGTAATAGCCAAAACGTAACAGTGTTAAGCGATGCTGAAATAAGTGGCAGACAATTCTGTCATACTATAGCTGCTAACCAGAGCTTTGAAACTTGTGATAATAACTGTCTACTTGCTTAGTCAAATTCAGAGTTGTGGGGTCTGGAGATTATTCTAACAGTATCAGATGTACACCAGGAACATTGATACACTAATGGATATACCCATATTCACTTATACCAGGCCAATTTAAAATTGCCAGTTACTTACATTCAATATGGCCTATATTTATGATCCATAGCTACAGGAGAAGAGAGTGTACTATTATGGCTAAGGAGTAAGTTGCTCCTACAAGACCACAGACTCGATCTCCATTACCGGCTTACTTTGCAACTTTGAACAAGTCATTTTATCATGAAAGCAGCTGCATAAAAAATGAGGACTGATTGGACTTTCTGTGTAATCTCGAGCTTTACAACATAAACATTTTGGTACACATTGAAACTGGTTAAGTGAAAATATTGGTGAAATATTGGAGGGTATTTAGTGCATTTACATAGAGAATAATATAGACTGTGTATAGATTTTTCTAGATTTGTTAAGAAAGTAGTACTTGGAGACCCTTACATCTCAAGTCAGTATTTTGTAAAAGGAAGTGAACAGCAACTGATGAGTTGTGTGGTGTTAAATAGTCCACTTCCATCAAAACATTTTTTATGTTTTATGCAAGTAAAGCTAGGTAAGTTTATGCTCAGCCACGGAGTAGTGAAGTGACTGATCCCCACTTCTCGTTTAGTGTTTGTTCTCTAAGCAACTCAACTTAACATCAATCGGTCTTGTTGTTACACCATAGAGAAAAGTGAAATGGGGCAACAGTGCAGAAGCAGCCTAGGAAACTCAGCCAAATGTGTTTTTAAGGTTCAACTTTGGGTTTCACTTGATTTTAAACATGGTTATTAGGGCATGTGATGTGAAGGCAATAGTACTTCAGCCCTCTATGCATGAACAGCTTTCCAGAAGTGTATGAATGTCTGTGCTGATAGCACCATCTTTAGGTGCACTTCAGAGTAACTGGCCCTTCATTGTTTTTAGCTCAAAAAAAGAAAAAAGACAGGGCTCACAGGGCTGGCCCCAGGGACCTCTTCGGTTGCATCGTTTTGTGTTGCCCCTGTGTAGGAAACAGATGCAAACACAAACAAGGCAAGCTGGAGGTCCCAGCGGTGCTGCATAAAATTAACAGTGACAGTTAGTTGAACCGATTATTATGTGGCAAGAAAACAATGTTTACGTTGTCATTGTAAGCCTAACAGGAAAGCATGATACGTGAAATTCAATTGGCACTTTTGGGGCGGAACGGAGACTTGGCTGTTCAATAGATAAGTGAACAATTGTTAAGAAGCAGCTCTGGGTTGTTATGGGGAAGGTTTATAGAGTCTCCAATCTCCGGCCTGCTATTGTGGACGGAGGCTTGAGTCTTAGCTCGGATTACAGTGGCTCGTTTGGAAACTGACTGCATTTTTTTTTTAGTCTTTGCCAATTTGAATTTCAAAATCGAATGCAATAATGAATGCTACCACGTGAGCCTAATCCTTTGATTTTCTCACCGTTTCCCTTCACTTATGCCCTTACCATTTTTATTCGAAGCCCAGCCTCGTTACCTCAAGTGCTTTATGAAGAAGCTATAAAAAAAATGAAGCGTGCTCAACAAAATACAGATGATTAACAATATTATCTGAATTATAATAAGCAGCTGAAGAGCAATAGCCTATCCACCCCAAATAATAAAAACAAAGCTTTAAAGTATTTTCACTTCCAGTCTTCCAGTGTCAACATTAAACAACTGTGAGGAAGAATTACAAGTTTGACTCCAGCTACCAGTCACATGAGCAAGGTTTTTGTGCAGCCCTCTGAGCCCCCTTGAAATAGAGGTGCAAATTTTAGGAACTCATCATCCTCCTGTTACTACAGAAAGTCGTGCTGATTATTTACATTTGGAGACTGACCTGTGGGTTTGTTTGTTTGTTTGCTTGTTTGTTTGTTTGTTTGCTTGTTTGTTTTCTTTCTTTCTTTCTTTCTTTCTTTCTTTCTTTCTTTCTTTCTTTCTTTCTTTCTTTCTTTCTTTCTTTCTTTCTTTCTTTCTTTCTTTCCCTTTGAATCACTGTGCACGTGCATATATATGTATGTGTGAAGAAGAGAATGTGTCAGTCAGCTTGCATGAATATGTGATCCTGCTGGCTTGTAAATGCAGATTATCCTCCCCGTTAGCCCTTATATCGCTTTGTAAAGCTGTTCTAATCTTCTCTACAAGCCTTTTATGTTTCTTATAATATGCTTGCATTAAAAAAAGAAAAAAAAAACTGTGTACTGTGTGTGCTTCAGTCTCCATTAGCTTCTTCTGCTCTGTACCGCACAGTGAAATTCCCAAGTTCTGACCCCTGCTGACGAGCCACACCTGCTGAACTCTGACCTGGTCCTAGCCTACAGCCTTTGTTACATTAACCCTATTGTTTCAAACAATATTTGTGTTCTTTCTGTGCTTCTATGACATCACAGATCAGATTTTTTATATTTGTAACCAATCCAGTTTTTCTCCACAGACTGTTTAATGGAGGTCCAGAATCTATCAAAAAACTTTGAATATATGAGTAGACTCAACTCTCCTGTTGATATTCTTTACTTTGACTTAACCATTCTCACAATGCTTCTCCACTTTTTATCCTTTAAATAATGACCCAATGCTAATTTTTCTACCTAAATGATTATGTCCCCAGCTCTGGCACTTACCTTTATCACTGTGACACAATCTTTCACACCATTTTGCATAACTCTTCTCTGCTCAAAAATTATCATCATCTTGAAACCAACCTCCTTAACTCTGGCCACCAATGAACTTTTTAATTATGATATCAGCTCTGTTTCTGACTTCTTCTAGAGTATATCTACTTCACAGTGACACTGCCGTGTATTTTTTAGTCCTTACCCAGACTACATTCCTGTCTGCCCATTTTCTGTTTCATTCAGAAACTGTTGCCTGAATGACAAAACCCAGTGCTACATTTTATTACAGACAATTACTCAGTGGGTGGTACAGTGTCTGCACTACACTCTCACAGCTCCGGGTAACTGGGTTCAATTCTCAGTCTGGTTTATTCTCTGTGTGAAGACTGCACATATCACATATTCACAAGGCTTTTTTTCTCTAAATCCTAGCTTCCTTCTAGTTGTACATTTCAATGACATAGATTTTAGATTAACTGGTTACCCTAAATGGAATCAATAAATCTTTATTTCATATAGTGCCATTAACAGTATGGAGCATCATAAGTTGATTCATAGAACTAACAAGATTACAGTACAATATCAGATTTAATAACTGAACTGTGCAATAGTATAAATAAATAATTTCACAGCAGTTACAAGAAATGCACCTCAGATAGACAGCAGGAAGATCTTGGAAGAATGCCAGACAGATTTTATGCAGCAATTGTCAGGAGGGGCTATTACGAAACAACAAATAATATGAGGAGCTATGCAGATTAATCACATCTACAGAACCAAACTACAAAACAGGGCACAAAGAAATAGAATGGAGTATTTTGAAAGTGATGGACTACTTCTTTCAATGCTACCAGACTGAATTGTCCTGGTATAACTGAACTGGAGTTTGTGCATGAATGTATCCTTTGATGGAGTCACATTAAATCCAGGATTCATTTTTGCCTTATGCACAATACTGCAGGATAGACACTTTGCAGTTCTATAGCAGATTTAGTAAAACAATATATAAATGATTGAATGTAGATGTGTGTGTGTGTGTTTGTTTGTGTGTGTCCTGTGATGGACATTTATCTTATTTAATTTTAACTCTTGTCGTATGCCTGATGCTGCTTGGACAGGTATCAGTCCCTAAAAATTCAGTAAATAAATGAATAAATGAATGAGTGTGCAAGCTTGTGCAATTGCAGTTGACCTACTGTATAACAGGCTGTTATTTGACTTTTTGCCTAATGTTGCTGTTGTTACTGTTCTTCTGATTGACTGGGGTTTATCTCTCATTAGGCTTTGCTCCTGCCTTGTACCTAATACTGTTAAGATAAACTTTGACTCCTCTATGTTGACATTGCTGGGCATTGCAGACCTCCTATACTATGGCACCTGTCTATTGATCTGTCCTCAACACTTCTTTCTTGAGCCTGTTTAGCGGACTGAACCTGCCGATTGGCCATCTTCATTGCATTAGTTGATAGTTACAGATTGCTGTTGACCGAATTTGGAGAAAACGTTTACGGTTCAAGTAATGTGTTGTTTGATCTTTAGTTGTATCAGTGAAATCTCCCCAGTGGGAAGAAAGAGACATAAAGACAAGTGAGAGCTGAACGCTGATGAGAAGCATGCTGGCGGCTTGATGGCCCATCTGAGGGTCACTGTCAAGTGATGTACACAATCGTTTACAGCAGGGTCAGTGTGCACCATCTGGCAATGCTTCCTCAAGTCGTATTGCTCTAAAGTAATAAATGGTGGCTTTTCTCCTTTATAACACCAGAAATGCACAAAGCCAGCTGACTTAAATCTGTAGAAGTGCATACCTAGGCAGCCATAGACAGACATATAACTTTAAAAAATTGTAGTGTATGGGGTTTCATTTGTGTAGGTGCCGCAACTTTACAGGGAAAAGAGGAGGGTGAGGCATAAGTTGTGAGATGTAAATAAAACCAGCCAATTGAACCTAAATTATTCCATACCAATGGAATCCCCATCCCCATACAGTTCTGGGATGCAAACAGACAGCTGCATCAGCGCAGTCTGATTTTCCCATAGCTTGGCTGGCACCAGACCTGCCACGTTGAGGCATGATCTGCTGCCCGCCCTGTGAAGGAGAACTTGTTTAAACCTGTGCCGTACCTTGAATGCATTTCTGTCTGGACGAGACTTGTGTTTTATAAAGTCAACAATTGGAACAAAACATTAAAAAGCCAAAACAGTGCAAATTAAACATAACATGTGCATTATCTATTATATACCCAACGCTTTGGCGAAGAATTCAGAATTCACACTTTGTTTTCTTTAAACATTTGCTTTTGGTGTTAGCATCATTCAATCTGGAGTGGCTTAGGAGACCATCTGTAACTGTAAAAGAATTTGGTTTTGTATTTACTGTGTGGTGTATGGCGATATGTGGATGCCACTCCATTTCTCAAATATAAGGCCAGGAACTATTGTCTAATAGGGGTTGATCTGCAAGGACATAGAAAGTAGTCTCCTAGTCTTCAATTTGATATGACTTTCTGTGAAATCGTCTTCAGCAGTACCCTGTTTGTAACTCTTTGTCCATCCATTTGTTTTTTCTAACCCTCTTATATAGATCAGCGTCATAGGGAGACAGTATTTGAACATGAATTT
This sequence comes from Erpetoichthys calabaricus, assembly GCF_900747795.2. NCBI lineage: Eukaryota > Metazoa > Chordata > Cladistia > Polypteriformes > Polypteridae > Erpetoichthys > Erpetoichthys calabaricus. The sequence continues at coordinate 180,943,373 of NC_041395.2, forward strand.
CCCACACTGCCATGTAATAGTAGTCTTCCCTTCATTTACATAGGTCTGGCATTCTTTACTAGTACACTTGACTGGTGTACTGATGAATGGCAGCCTTGGCTCTGGGCCTCTGTTCTTCACAACAGACGGCAGAGACAAGGAGAGGAGGGAGTTGAGAGAAAAAAGGAAAAAGAAAAAGCAAGGGTGTTCCAATTCAGACTTTGCATTCTGAATAGATGCTGAGCTGCATTAGAAATGACCCATTCCTCTGACAGAGAAGAATGCCTGAGTAGTTTTGCCTTTCTGCACAGCAGCGTATGGAACATCGCTTCATGACAGATGCTCTTCTCCAGGCAGCCTTCTTAAATCCTGCCCAAATTACACCCCCGTTCCCCCACCAATAAACTCCACCCCATCACCAGCCTGTTTATTGAGATGTAGTTTTACAGAATGAGAATGAGCCAGAATGTAAAAAGAGGGACAGCAGGAAAACTGTAGGGTCAAGTTATAAAGTTGATTCTTTGAAATCATTAGCACTTCTTCTCTTTTAGAATGTCTGATCACACTTTGGCTGGCTGTTCTACTCTACCACCCACCCTCCAGCTCCCCCTTTCCATTTTTTTCTCTTTGCTGAGCTAACATGTACTGTATTCTAAATGGCTGACACTTGGAAAATGAAGGGAAGTTTAAAATCAATGTTCCTTCAGTCAAAGGCAGTAGGCTTCATTAAAACAAAAAAGACCACTAGGCACATTCATGTCTGATGTGCCTCTGTCTAAAATAAGGATTGGGATGAGTGTGAGACAACCAGTCTCCTGGTAGCGTTCTTGACACAATAAATATATTTGCCACTTCCTACTACTCATGAACTACCAGAATAGCTAGACGGCCGTGGATCTCAAGAACCATAGATTTTTTTTATTTTGCCATAGTATAGGTAAAAGTGAAGGAATATTGACTATAATTTTCTCTGTCTTATTTAATACATTTTCATGAATTCATGGTCTTTTACATCAAAACAGGAATAGAGCTCTTTATTCCAGAGTTAGGAAGCAGAAGCAGTGAATGTGCACTTCTGTACACTATTGTATAGCCTGAGGTAATGGACTTATGTATTCCTTCCAAGGTCTACTTTACTCATAGACTAGAAGTAGTATGTGTTAACTCCTTCTACCTAGTATAGATTAATAACTATGATGATCTACTCCCTCAATTCACTTGTTGTGGCATTTTCATCTCCAGATTACTACAGGAAACAGATGATAGCACTAGAAAAGGTGACCAGACATTCTATGTTTTCCATGATGGTCCCATATACCAGACTCAATGTTCATGTCCCTACATATTATTAAAAATCTTTGTTTGTCACGTATTTTAGACATGACCAGATTCTCATTGAAGTATCTTATGCAGAGACTGAATTGTGTTAAGTTTTACCCAGAACACACAAACTGACCAATACGATATCTCTGTTATTGTGAAGGTCACTAAAGTGGAAGTGAGAACTAAGATAGTCCTATGTCAATGTGTAGATTCACCAGATAGCAGCTTTGGGCAAGTATGTGAAACATGGCATCTACTGAAAAATACAGCCATCAGATCATGACCATATCCTCCCCTCCAGCATGAAAATGATTGCGTTTATAAATTATTGAACTGTTTGTCAGTGAAACTGTTGATAATATTGCTGTCTGGATTTGATATTGCATGTTTTAGCTTGTGGTTATTAGTTTACTTCCTTTAATGTGGACGGCTTTATTTTGTTTGTTGTCATTGCTGGTTTACCATTCATAATGTATTGTCCATAGTGTAAATAATAATTTGCACTATATGATTTTAGAAGATTCCCCCAGTTTTAAGGTAGTTAGAAAAGTCACCAGGCAAGGCTCTGTATTAGTATGGAGTTAATATCCATGGTGTCCCTATATTAAGCACATATTGAAATCCTCTGTATTTTTGGTTCTATAATATGGGCAGTACCTTTGTATGTCAGCCATCAATAAAAACATTTGTTTTAGCATAGCTCAATTTAAATAAACAAAGAAAAACTTCAATATTCAGCATATTAAATTAAAAATGATTAAGCAATACAATCATCTGTAGATGCTGCTTCAGAGTATGGCTGTTAGTGCTTTGACTGAATATCAGCAATTGGCTGACCTACTGCTACTGCTACTGCTACAACCCCACTGGAGTTGTCTCATCAGAATGATACTCACTACTGTATATATAGAACTGACAATTAGTAAAGACAACCAGCTATTCTCACAATAACTGTTCATAAGGTATAACAATCATTTTAAATATGTATCCTTTACACACTTCCAATTAATATAAGAATAGCTCAAACGAGCATTCTGCAAATAAATAAATAAACAAATCTGACAGAGATCATTCCTAACAGGCTATAGATAAGTTTATAAATATGAGTATATTGCCTAATAGTTCACAGGCTACATAAGCAAAGATACAGTACTGTATACTGAGTGAGAACATGAGCAGCACAAACTTAATTTAAGCACTAGACCTGTTGCTGTTTGATAGCTAACTTAAGCTTTAAGTCTGATAGGCGGGTGGTAGAAACTGAACGTGATTTTCAGCTACAGTGGGGTTAGATGAGCAGGAGATTTACTGAGGTGGGAATTTATCTCTGGTGTAAAAACAACTTAAAAGCATTTTAGAAAATGATATTATGACCATTCACTGAAATTTTCTGTTCAATAAATGACAAAATAACAATATTTATTATAAATACTAAAAAATAACAATTCAAACATTAAAACACAGTACCATATTAAACATTTAGCAAATACCAAGATTATATAGGATATTTTCATCCATCCATCCATCCATTTTCCAACCCGCTGAATCCGAACACAGGGTCACGGGGGTCTGCTGGAGCCAATCCCAGCCAACACAGGGCACAAGGCAGGAAACAATCCTGGGCAGGGTGCCAACCCACCGCAGGACACACACAAACACACCCATACACCAAGCACACACTAGGGCCAATTTAGAATCGCCAATCCACCTAACCTGCATGTCTTTGGACTGTGGGAGGAAACCGGAGCTCCCGGAGGAAACCCACGCAGACACGGGGAGAACATGCAAACTCCACGCAGGGAGGACCCGGGAAGCGAACCCAGGTCCCCAGATCACCCAACTGCGAGGCAGCAGCGCTACCCACTGTGCCACCGTGCCGCCCAGGATATTTTCATTTACTCTTTATTTATTCTGTTTATTAACCCTTAAATGCTGCTTTCAGAACAACACAATTTTAAAATCAACTTTGTCAACAAGTTACTTTGTCAGGTTTATTTCATTTACCATTGTGAGATTTATATGTGCACTAGTACAGTATATAGAGAAAACATTAACTTGGCAATAATACTTAATGAGGAGTAATATTTAATGGATCCCTGTATCATTCAAGTATATGGTGTATGTGTTTTTGCTGTTTGTCACATTTTGGTTGTTATACTAATAAGAATTACAGAGCCCATATAACAACACAAACTTAGTATTTGCTGATTCATTTTCAGAAAAGTCATACTTTGCTATTATGTACTTTAGCATTTTACAGACTGCATCATTAGATTTTCCTAATATTTCAAATATGTGCTGAGCCACACAAACATCTGCCCAATATGGAGGTTTAGAAACACTAACCAAATAGAGTTTATTTTGCAATGTAGAAAAGCCACAGGTACAGAGATAGGTGCACGATTTTTACTTCCTCATGCCCAATATGCACAGTATAGCAAAAATAATCACTTCCTCCTTACAACCTTAAATAGGATTAGCAGGCAAGGAAGAGGTTGGATTATTGGATGGACAACTGTAGCCATGTCCATTACATTCACAGAATGAATGCAAATTTATTCTTGCTGTCATTTCAAAGTCCCCCTTTAAAATGTATGACACTACAAGTTAGAGCTATTGCAGTCACAGTTAATTAATCATTGCACTTTCAAGCCATGCTTGAGTCATATATTTTTATTTCTGAATAAACTCCACAGTGGGTTAAAAATGATAAAAACAAAAGCCTTTTATGCCTTGAAAGAGCAGTAGAATTTCCTGCTTTAGGTTAAAACAGGATTTTTAAACAACCTGCACAATTACCGCAATCCCATACACATTAGTCACTTTATGCTGTATTCATTAGGCAAATTGTTATGTGAATGGCAAGTTATCTGTCAGAATTATATAGTACAGAAAAGACATACTAGGGCCTGCTGCCTAAAGAACATAGGCTTATTTTTGCAGGAAGTCTCAAAAGTATAATTAAACGTAGCTCAAAAAGCTGACTCCAGCAAGTGTACCATCACTTCATGGAAACCACAGTTCCTTAGGAACCAGCAGATTGTGTCCATTTTGACTGGCTGAAAAGACAGGAGATAAAGTAGGTGTCCAGGTACACTGGGTAAATCAACATTCTGTTATACTGAGTTGCTAGTTTTTCTCTACCAAAACCAGTGCAGTAGTCAGTTATACAGCACCTATAAAGTTTTCAGATTGTATTATTACACAACATTGAAAGACAGTGGATTTAATTTGGCATTCTTTAAATTGACCAACAGAAAAAAAATCTAATGTCAAAGTATAAAAGATGTCTGCAAAGTAGCCTAAATTAATTTCAGATATCAAACACAAAATAATTGAATGCATAAGTTCTCACCCACTTCAAGTGGCAGTAATGACAGCCTTAATTTTATGTAGACAGATGTCTACAAGCTTTGCAGATCTGGGCAAATTCTTCTTTGCAAAATTGACCAAGCTCTGTCAAGTTGTATGGGGATTGTGAATGAATAGCCTTTTTCAAGTCCAGCCACAAATTTTCAATTAGATTGAGATCTGGACTCTGACTTGACCACTTCAGACCTTAAGTTGTTGTTTTAAAGCCCTTCTTGTCTAGCTTTTACTTTATGTTAGGGTCATTGTCTTGCTGAAAAACAAAACTTCAGTTTTTTTCCAGGACTTCCCTGTGTCTTGCAGCAATCACTTTACTGTCTACCCTAATAAGCCTGAAGCTGACTTCAGGGTGTCCCTTGGACCTTCTGTTAAACTCTAAATGAGATGTCATGAGTGTTTTTTTTTTCTCTTTTCCAGTCTCCCATATAAAGCTAAAACTGATGAAACAGCCAGACATCAGTTGCTGTATGCACAGGCTCTCCAACCTCAGCAACTGTAGCTAATAATTCCTTGAAAGCTGTCATAGGTCTCTTGGTGGCCTCCCTCAATAATTGTCTTCTTGCACGATCAGTGAGTTTTTGTGGATGACTTGCTCTAGGCATATTTACAGCTGTGCCATACTCTATATATTTCTTATGAATTGATTTAACTAGATTCCACAGAATCTTTAGTGACTTGGATATTTTCTTGTATCCACCCCTATCTTGTGCTTTTCAATCACCTTTACATGGAGTTGCTTGAAGTTTTCTTTTGTCGTCATTGTGTAGGTTAGGCCACAATACTCACTCATCACAAACTGGACCTTCCAGATAAGGTGCATTTATACTAAAATCAACAAAAACCCTGTGGATACAGACAGACGATCCCCATTTAACTATTATTGTGACTTCTAAAACCAATTGGCTGCACCAGTGATCATTTAGGTGTCATTATGACGGGGGGGGGAGGGTTATTTTGTGTTTTTTGTTTTTAAGTAGGGCGGCACTGTGGTGCAGTGGGTAGCACTGCTGCCTTGCAGTTAGGAGACCCGGGTTCGCTTCTCAGGTCCTCCCTGTATGGAGTTTGCATGTTCTCCCTGTGTCTGCGTGGGTTTCCTCCGGGTACTCCGGTTTCCTCCCACAGTCCAAAGACATGTAGGTTAGGTGTATTGGCGATTCTAAAATTGTCCCTAGTATGTGCTTGGTGTGTGTGTGCCCTGCGGTGGGCTGGCGCCCTGCCCGTGGTTTATTTCCTGCCTTGCGCCCTGTGTTGGATGGGATTGGCTCCAGTAGACCCCTGTGACCCTGTAGTTAGGATATAGTGGATCGGATAATGAATGGATGGATGTTTTTAACAAATGTGGACCAATTTACAGAGATCTGTTTTCACTTTGACATTAAAAGTCTTTTTCTGTTGATTAGTGTCAAAAAAGCCAGATTAAATCCACTGTGATTTCATGTTGTTTAATGATAATGTGAAAACATCCAAGGGAGTGCATAATCTTTATAGGCACTATATTCCTAGTGATCAGCTCTTAAGCAAGTCACTATGTCCTTAGTTGCACTCTGCTGGACATCCTTCACCCTGTGTAGAAGGTTCTGTCCTATTTCTGGGAGATTACCATAAGTGCAAGAAGTTTTAACATGGAGGAAAGATGGAGGCAAGTGTTCTAATACTGCTATAATATCAGAGAATTTTAAAATATTAAAAATAACATAATTACACATAAAAATCTCTATTTGCCACCCAACTGAGCACCAATGCCATCCTGCCACATCCAGTATTGCTTCAGGAAATATCTAGTCACTCTAGTGCTACTCTGCCATTTGGAATCCTGCCATGTCCAGTCTGTGAGTTTAAACTTAAAATAGAAAAACGTTGTCAAATAATAATTTTAGCAAAAGGACACATTGTCCATGTTCTTTTCAACTGTTGCCGAAGTTTCCAGCTAACCATATGATCTTTCTGTCTAGTATACATTTTCTGGGTTCATCACCATACTACCTGCAAGATGCAAATTCTTCTATTATTTGGTAAATGCTGCTTTGTTCTTTTTCTTGTTTGCAGTGCCCACTCAATATATTCAGAAAGATCCTTGCAGTCATTCCAGATATGGGAAAATAAATCACATGACCTGTAAAAACCATCAGTTAAATGGGGATATTTCTCACACCAGTGTATAAGTTCCCCACAACATGCACAGTGCGTCTCTTGATCTGAATTTGAATCATATCTTGTTGCCAGGCAACTCCTGGTGTAGACTTGACTTCCATTTTTGTAATTGGGACGACTATTTAAGGGATCTTTTTCCCCCCATCATATCTCCCTTTTGTTTGGAATCTGGCTGTTTTAATGTTTCTGCCATTTGAAACTTGTGGTTTTACCAATTACAGAATGAGAATGAGCTAGACTACCTCTAATGTTCTAGAAAAGAACAGGTTATTTTGATTATGTAACCTGTCAAATACAGTCATATTGCACTTGTAAATCCCCTTCCCAGTAGCTGTAATCTTATTCTTAACATGATATGTTTGTTAGTTCAGATGCAGGTATTCAACAGATGTATATGGATCTTAACTTTGCCACTCACTAAATGTGCTTTATTTTACTCAACCTAATTTCATTAATCAAATTCAAGTAAGTAAGGCCTTCAGATAAATGATATTCATGTTCATGTGGCATACATTTACACATGGTTAGTTATCTCTGTTTGCAAATATTTATCCTGTGTGTTCCTCACACACAAAGCACATTGTGTCCTTATGATAATTCCTCTAAGATGAGGAACATTAGTTTTAGGTAGACTTATTTTTTTATCTTGTCAACAGCTACCACGTTCTGTTCTAGGCCATATCTTAGCTGAGACGTGACTGGAAAATATTTACTTTCATTTGTAGATTATCTTGTACTGGCTTTTTTGTGGCATGTTTTGTTCAGTTGTAGAAGGACTGCACTGACCAACCATTTTTTTTTTAACTTCAGCAAGCAGGTCCCATAAATAATATTACATTATGGCCCTTTATAAAACATGCGGAAAGACAGGATTTATGAATGCAGACACTTTCTTGCGTGGTGTAGTAAGTTATTAATTTGTGACCATGGTAAGTTTGATGACTGTAATAACCCTGCACAAAAGCACCAACCTCAGAATACAGTAGTTATGACAAGTCCAACTAGTATATGTCAAACAAAGAACAGCCAAATCTACTTTTGTTTCGTTTCAAGATAAAACCAAAACAGAATCAAAACTTGCACACTGTAGAATGGTTGACTGCACAAACTTGCAGACTGCATGGTCCAAATGTCAAAAACCAGTTCTGCAATGAAAGAAGAAATTGATATCCAAAAATACATTACTGGTTACATAAAAAGCATAATGTGGATGGATTCAGAAGAGCTATTTGGTTGGTTGTGGGGAAAGAAGCCATAAGAGGAACAATGGTCAAGAGAGGGAGTTAAAGGACAAAATGCAAAGGCAGAATTAGGAACAGTGAAAAAGTTCAATCATAGTAGGAGTAATCAAAGTGGACAGAAACAGGCAAAGATATCTAAAAACATTAAATAGAAGCAAGTTTACAAGAATCTAAACACTAGTACCTAAATGAAAACAAATCTGAAACAACAGACCATTAAAATCACGCATGTAAATACTACATACATTTTTAATATTACAGCATTTGTATCAAGTTATAATACTCAAGAATGGTCTGGTAGATTTACACTCCTTTTATGTTCTGATCCCAACTATCATCACTGTTGCATAGCAACATATGAAGATGGGTGCAAAGAGAGATAAGCAAACCCCTAAATGAGGAGTTTAAAGCAATATCTGATACTCCTTGCCAGAATTAAAAATATACTTAAGATTTTAACTATACATATTATTGAAAGCAAAGCAGACAATGATACCACAGTCATAATTAAATTCAGCATTAGAAATTTAAGTAGAATTAAACAGTCTAGTCAGTATAAAGAAAGAAGTAGCATAATAATTCATCAAATAATTAATAAAATATGCAATTCTGTTGCTGTTTTTCTATCTCAGCTAAAAAAAGAGGAGTCTTGAAACCTTTGCATTCAATTATGCAATCTGAAATTAATATAACACATAGAAAAATATATGCAAATCACAATTTAAGATAGAATTAAAAATGCTCTCAAGATTTAAATGCTCTTTCATTTTTTCTTTTCACTATAATAGTACTTCTTTACCCATTATGCAATTATCTGATGGTGTCTATAAGGGATGCTGACTTTTGAAAGCTGTTATGAATTTGGATTGTTTCTTAATCAAAGAGAACACTTGAAATCCATCCATAACAGCTACTGAAGAGGCAGCTTGAAATCCTCCCAAAAAATAGCATTGCAACTCTGTCTGTAATGTATAGATTTCTCAAATCATAATCTGATGTAGTAGTAACATAAAGAGAAAGCATAATTAAAACAATACAATAACAATAGATGGATGGATAGATAGATGGATAGATGTGATGTCTGTTTCTTCTTTACTATAACTAGTACTACTAATAACAATAATAATGACTTTTTTTTCTTAAAATGTGAATTTGCAAAGGAAAAAATATGAATCTGCAACTAGTGCTCCATATCCACACCAATGCAATCATAAAGAGAAAAATAGGTAAAGGTTAATTTCAAGCTGAATGAACATAATGTCATAAATGCAGTGTTTTAGTTGCTGAGCCCTCATTGCTTATGGAGATTCACTCTGATTCCTAATAAAGTCAGGCTAGTTTCAATCAATAATGATGAAGGCTACTAAGAATGGGCATAATGTATTATTCGTATAAGTAGCTCTACATTGTTTTTAGCACAAATCTGCATATTACTTTAGTTTTAGATTTCAAATTGTAAGGGATTACAGCAGGCATGTCAAACTCACTACCATTGGAGGGCCGCTTCGACTGCCATACGTGTATCAGCGGGCCGTACTGTAACAAATACTATTATACTATTATACAAAGTTACTGTAGCTTTCTTTCCAATACTGAAAACTTAAAAAAAATGTAACACTTAAAGTTTAAAGAAAAGCAATTTATTTCTATGCAGTCTCCATACAACAGTGTAGAATTAGAGTCTTAACCTCTTAGCTAGGTCCTTATTATATTACTAGGCTCACCCTCCTTTTAAGGCGACTGACTTTTATCCTCAATTTGTGTGCGCTCCATGTGTACATCAGGCATGCAAGTGTAGGGAATGAGAACATCAAAGTGCCCATTCATAACATCTCCCGAAAACCTAAGTTTTTTTATCCCCTTGAGTGCCTGTACAAACTTGGATTGTAGGACTCCATAATAATATACTTGAAACTCATAGGGGAACAACTCTCCCACTGCCATTAGCTCAGAAATGGTACCATAAGTTTGAGACTTTGACATTTCAGTGAGATACTGAAGCTCATTTCAGTATAAGAGATTCCTGACGGCGTCATTGTAAATGGCTGAAACCTTGACCAATTACTTAAAACATGTCATACAATGTCAGCCCGAATCTGTACCGCTAAAGACGGAGTTTCATGCACTAAATAAGCTATAGATGAGAATAAGCAAGCACCATCTCCCCTGATATTTACTACGCAGTGAGGAATTTGTACTCCATCAACATTAGTTATTTCCAGAGACATAATTTTGTCTATTTTTCCAGCGCATCGCGCACAAAAGCAAGGGAACAATGGGAGCACCAGAACTCTGCTCACATCGTGTCACTTCGTACTGCAAGCCGCAAGTAGTAAGTCTGTGATAAGCGGAATACCGCTACGCTTTGCACTCACAGGACGGAAGGACAATCCCGACCGCTTTTATATAGTGTCTTGATGATTGATATTCATTATATTATATTCATTGCTTATATAGGAGCTTTACAGTGTGAGATTTATTTCTTTTGTCCCGACACTTGGCATCTCTTGTTAGTAACCAGTTCGTCAATATCAGGCTTGAAATCTTGTGCAGCTGCAACTTTTATGAGGGATGAAAGGTGCTCGACGGTAAGTCTTGAGCGATGTGGGGTTTTGGTAGCTTTCATTAACAAAAACAATTGCTCACAAAGGTAAGTGCTTCCGAAAATAGACAGTACTCTCTGTGCCAACTTACGGATCTGCACATACGAGGGTGGCAGGTAAGCATACAAGCCTGGCACACCAACTTCGTTGTATTTTGCCTTCAAAATAGAATGTGACTGCACTTCAATCAATTCCATTTGGATATTCTCAGGAGCATTCTCAACGTTGTAAGAGAACAGCGCAATGCCCTGTTTGTGTGAACTGAAATCACGAAAATGCTCACTGAATTCATTGCTCAGTAATTCAAGTTGGAAAACAAATCCTCCAAAAATCAGATTTTACTTTACTAAGTTTACTTCAAAGTTTATATTGTAAAATAAGCCGATATGCAAAAAAAAACCTGACCTACAATAATTTTACAAACTCAAAATCACAAAAATGTTAATAAACAACTCACCAACTTCTCGCGTCCACTTCAGATCTTCAGCTGTAGTCTGCACTAACTGTTCGTTACAAATACTAGCACAAAATTACATGAAACTAGAGCAAAAAAACATGAAAATCTGCGGGCTATTACTACTCGTGATGGTCAGTTCTGCCCAGTGGCCAGTCTCAGCAACCCAGTCAGTAGTGTAGCCTTAGCAGGGGCGGCTCTAGGCTCGTGGCGGCCCTGGGCAGAGAAAGAATCGGTGGCCCCTTCGCCTGGTAATGTCAATACGGTATCTTATGCACGGCGGATGGCCACATCCGTTGCGGACACTTCATAGCCGCCTCGTGCTCATAACACGCTTCTATATACTCGTGTCCGTAACTTGAAAACCAAGTGGCGACCCATGATATTCTCATTACGGCAAAACATTATAATACTACATATAGCTTACTGCTCCGACTCTAGCGACATTTGTAAATACAGCGTACTAATTAACAAGAAACAGAATGTTTTTCGGCCACATTGCCGTCAGCTGTGTCGTTATTTTCTCTTTCTGTTTTATATTCAATATATATTGGTGTGGCGGCCCCTGGGATTTGGCGGCACTGTGCAGGTGCACAGTTTGCACATGCCTAAGGCCACCCCTGCTGCAGCCTAGCACTTCAGTTGTGACGCTGCGGCTCATTAACTTGTCAAGGCTCATGGCTATACTAGCAGATGACGTTTCCGGTACTGTAATGCCATGGGAAAACGCGCTTTTGTCAGAAGGCAGAAGTAAGAAAAGTCAATAAGTGACACCGAAGATGCAGAATACTATCGTTTGTGATTGAATCAATCATTTTGTACAAGTTCAGTGCTAACTAGGATCTGTCATGTGGGCCGCACAGATTTCTGTTGCGGGCCGCGTGTTTGACATGCCTGGATTACAGGCTTCATGTTAAAATCAATTTCACATTAAAAATTTTATCAACATTTACTGTTGAAATACTTTTATGCTCCATCATAAAGAATGCTTTATTTGATATTCAAACTGCGAAGAACAAAAACATTAATTGCAAACATCCCATACAAGATATATCATTGCAGAAAACAGCCCCATCATAGTAAGATGAAACAGAGAAAGATTAACTCTTAAACTTGTGACGGTGCTTTTGTAGAGCCTGTGCAGAGGTTGACATTTTTCATATCTTGTAGTGAGTGGAGAAACACCAAAATGATGGAGCATATTAATCTACATGGACAGATTATAATCTTATCTCCTGTCAGTCCTCATCTCCAAACTCTACATATTAATAGATATTTACACTGAAATAGTTTTCATTCTTTCCCATAAGTTATATTTTCAAGAGTCACATGGATAGTTTATATTTCCTTATTTGTAAATTAATAAATTAACCTCATTCTGTTTTTAGCTGAAAAATTTCCAGAATTCCCAGACGCCAAATTTTCCAAATCATCATTTTCTTTTTGCATGCACACAATGCGGACAGTAAGGGGTGCTCTAGCTACCCAAAACACCCAACACAACAGGCAAGTGAAAAGGGCAAAGAGTCTTTTACGTGGGGAAACCCTTCCCCAAAGCATTTCCCACAACAGCCACAAGTATGCACAAGCGCAATTGGACAACACTTTATCTTCATTTCATCTTCTCCCTTTTACTGCCTTCTCCACGCCTCCTCACAAGCTTTGTCCACCTCCTTCTGACCCTGGCCCGTCTCTGGGAGGCAGGCAGATTCTTTTATGTTGGCCACCCTGGAAGTACATCTGCTCTTCTACCCACATGGTCTGTAAACATTTCCAGGTGAGGAGGAAACCCCATGCCATAGGGCTCCTCAGTCCTTGCAGTCCTTGCAGCACCCCCTGGAGGCACCCATGCCACTCAACATGGCTGAGGTAAAGAACTCCAAGTCCCATGATGCCCTGTGGAAATCCGGGGCACTGCTAAAACCCAGTGGATATGCCAACTAGTGCTTTGGGGGAGGCAGTGCCTTAAAGAAGCTGACTTCCCCCATCCTTCCATTTCATGGGTGTCCTGGACAGGTTGGGCTGCCAGCCATCACTTAAAATATTTAATCACAATGCCATGGACCTATCCCGTTTAACCTGTCATTGCAAAAGTGTGTAGATTAGCTTCTGTATTATTGGCTTTCGTTTTTTTGAAAGAACTATGAAGTATCAAGAAAATATTACCGTAACTCAGAGTATCCTGTGTATCTCCAGTTACCTAAAAGATTGCATAAGTAGTTTTTCCTGTCATCCTCATTTGTACTAATGTAACAAAAACTCAACTTTATTCTGTTTTTCTTGTTACATGGGACTCTCTTTTTAAAGTTATTTTGCTCACATGCATCACCAATGTATGTGGATATAGGGGGTCGTGTGGGGTTATGATTAATTGCTTTTTATGGCTTCTTTTAAACTTGTTTTTCTTTTTAATTTATTTTTCCACCCTGACATGAATACTTATTGCTAATATTTGAATTTTTATAACCAATTCTTGTTGGTCCACAAGAATCACACTGAATACCATAGTTTTCTCTGTTATGTACAACTGGTTGGGTTTACATGTTATAACTAATGGAAGACTTCCTACCTGTACTTTCTCCGGTCCTGTTCAGCCTTTATACATA